>NC_066874.1:659821-989731 GCF_022985175.1 Labeo rohita | reverse complement strand
TGCTCAAGTCGAACGTGAAGCGTGTCAGACGCTGAGCAGAGAGATGGAGATTTTAGAGGAGAAGCGCTACACGAGGGGGAGTTGGAGGGGCCGTTGGCTCACCTGTCAGAGCGGCCCGCGTTTTGATGGCTTTACTGGCGGGCGATGGGAGCGGTCGGTCCCACGTCCAACACGCTACACGCACGTAACTGACGGATACCGAGCAAAACATGCGTGTTGGCCTGTACATGATCGCCAGTCGTTACAGTTAACCAAAACTAAAACCGTAAAGCCTAAACCTTAACCTAAACCATAAAAAAAAGAAAACAGAAAATCTTAACCTCATTTTATTTCAGCTAGTTGCCAAAGCAGCATTTTCCATTTTTATTTAGCTTAACTTAATATGCTAAAATAACTGAAATAAAAATTACAAACTTTACAGAATTTATTTTTTTTAATAAAAGCAATAAGTAATAAAAATGACAAAAAACAATTACTAAAATTAAAATTAAAGTTAAAATGCAAAGAACAAAAATAAAAAGGAGAAAATCTTAACATTATTTTATTTCAGCTAATTGCGGAAAATTTCTTATATTCATTTATTTTGATGCCGATATACTAAGACTAAAACTAAAATACAAACTAAGAACTATATAGAAATAGATTTTCCATTTAAAAAAAAAAAACTAATAAAATGACTACTGAGAAATATTTGAAATGAAATAGAGTGCAGAAAATGTTAACATTATTTTATTTCAGGTAATTGCCAAATAAACATTTCTCATTTTCATTTATTTTGATGCCGATATACCAAGACAGCTAAAACTAAAACTGAAATAAAAACAAAGAACTATATAGATTTTTTTTTTATTTAAAAAAATATCATTTTCATTTTTTATGCCAATATACTAAAATAAAAACAAATAACTATATAGAAATATTTTCATTAAACAAAAAAAAAAAAAAACAACAAATAAAAATGACAAAAAAGTGCTGAAATGATGGAAATGCAAAATAGATCCATTTTAAAATAAAATAAATGAATCAGATTCACCAATGCAGTTTTAGCAAGTGTCATTCAGTCATATGATTCTCTTCGGCTATATTTACAACTAGAGCTAAAAAAAAACCCATTAATCACTGGATTGGATCAATATCACAACCCAAAAAACATTTGCACAAGTCTCAAGGTACCAAATCTAATATCTGCAAATATTTTTACATATTTAATCCGTAAACAGTCTCCATACATTATATAGTAAACAAAAAAACAAAATCAGATAAAAAAACAGCATACATAAAAGCGAATGAAGTGGGGGTTTATTATGAAACATGATTTTGCTTTGTAAAACGTAACTGACTGCTGGTTAATGTCTGTCAGGCTCCTGAATAATGTAGTTGAGTTGGTAACGGTTCTACTGTAGTTACTCCCCGCATAAGCTCATATTACGGTTTGTGATTTTCTTTGGTATTAATTATAGATGTGATTTGAAGAAGTCCAAAGCGTTTGCAGCCGTGCGAATGCTCTGAGATCAGGACTCGATTCGATCCCCTCGGGAACGCCGCCACTGTTTAACCGTGTGACATGTTGTCATATTGGAGAGCGGCGAAAGAAAGAAAGAAATCAATTGGCAATTAAATGCTGCACCTTGTGACGATGACAAAAGACATTTGGTGTGGCGACGAGAGAGAGAGAAAGAGGGAGAGAGAGAGGGAGGAGAAGGTAATGAAACTCTAATGACTATTCATAAGCGATTTGCAGGCCTCTGATCCAGCTGAGTGGAAGTTGTGCCCTCTGGTCTTGGAGTCTGTCAGCTCGGCTCTCCTCAACCCTTCCCTGACATCACCGAATTACCCAGCAGGCCCTGGGGCGCGACTCAGGATGCCACTCTCTCACACATCTGCCGCACTAAAGGTGCCACCTTAGGACAAAACACCCAGAACCACCAAAGTGTAAATACCTGAAATTGACAAGGGCTGATACCTTTTCCCCCGCGCCCCACATCGCCCGCTTCTCTCTCGGCACGACTGCACATTGCACGTCTTTTCATTCCGGTTGCGTCTTTTTTTTCTGCGAGCTCTAGTACACAGGGCTTTCTGCTTGCATTTGTGTGTGTGTGTTGAACTTGTGACCAATAGGTGGTAAATTAGTATATTCTGAGAAACACAAAGATAAGATGAAACACTTGTGCGATGTCTCTCCTTTTGCCACACCAGAAATATAGTGACTAACCGCTGCTGAAATGTGCTAGCTGTTAAAATAGGCAAAGGAAATGCTCTCTGAAATTAGCAAGCTAAAAACAATTTATTGTTTATCAGAGTTAGAGGAACCATCCTAAACAGTCTTCGATGTGTACAGTAAGCCTAGTTTCAAACCCTAGTGATTGTCCTTAATAGACAGCATTCTGATCAAAAAGAAACATCGCAGGTGGCTGATTTTGAATATATAGGTTGCAAATTCATGTGCAAATTCATCATCAAAGTGCCCGGAGCATTAAAAAAAAAAAAAGAAAACATAAATAAAATGTTAACTGAAATAAAATGTGTTCATTTGATCAGAAATACAGAATAATATTGTGAAATATTATTACAATGTAAAACGACGTTTTTCTATATTAACATACATTCGAATTTAATTTATATCTGAATTTTCAGAATCATTACTCCAGTCTTCAGTGTCACATGATATATGTATTTTTTGGAACCTGTGATACTTTTTCGTGATTCTTTGATTAATAAATGGTTAAAAAGAAAAGCGTTTATTTAAAATAAAAAGGTTTTCTAACAATATACATGTTGTTCAAAAGTTTGGGGTCAGTACATTTTTATTCTTTCTTCTTTTTAAAGGAAATTAATATTTTTATTCACCAAGGATGTGTTAAATTAATAAAAAGGTGATAGCATAGATTTACATTGTTGAATGAAATATGAAAATATTTATATTTTGAATAAATGCTGCTCTTTTTTTATCTTGTTATTTATCAAAGAATCCTGAAAAAAGAATCACCGGATTCAAAAAATATTTGGCAACACAGCTGTTTCCAGCATTGACAATAATAAATCAGTGTATTAGAATGATTTCTGAAGGATCATGTGACACTTAAGACTGGAGTAACAGCTGATGAAAATTCAGCTTTGCATCACAGAAAAAAATTATATTTTGAAATATATTAAAAAATAATATTTTAACTAAGTCATAAGTCTTACAGATCCCAAACATTTCAGCGGTAGTGTATATATATGCATGCTTTTATTATTATTATTCATTATTATTAAAAGAGTTATTAATTAGTATTATCAAAAATAGTCATTTTACCCCAAAATTTTGTGCACTGTATATACTGAATTTATAAACAATTCTTCCAGCACCGCTACCATTTTTATCTTTCTTTCTTTTTTTTTTTTTGAGCTTGTGGCAATGCATTCTGGGATTGTGTACTCCACGGCCTTAGATTTTGGCCAAAAAAAAAAGCATGAAAGGCAGCAGGCAATGTAATATTGCTGCTGCTCACTACTGATTTCATATTCAGACAGTATGAATTAATCTAGATAAAAGCTACATCAAAACTAGAGCGGTCACATTATATTTCCCGTTCCCACCACTGCATATCGACTGCGGTGTGTGATATTCTGGAGCCGTGTGGTTTTGCCTTCAAAAGCGGACCTGGACGGACGTGCCGTGACACTTTTTCAGTCGTACCAGTAAGAGCGACTATATTTAATGTGAAAGCCGGAGTCAGCTGGAGGTTTTGTTGTTTTTTCTCTGGCAGCTGTGGCCGGTTTGTTCTGACCTCCAGCCCGCTCACGCAGAATCAGGGGAAACTCTGAAGAATAAAACCGTTTCGGCCCAGTTTTCGTTTTCTCCCCAGAGTCCGAATTCATTTCAGCTTTCTGTTTGTCTGTTGGACCGTAAATCTCTTCAAGATCCTGTTTAAAAAAACTCCTCAGTTCCTTCTTTTATTCTGGAATAATCGGCTCTTTAAGGAGCTGTCAATGATGTCAGTCAAGAGCTGAGATCTGAAAACATCAGGACCAATATGACGCCCACAGCGGCCGCTGACCTCTGACCCATTTCATGGAGAGAAAAAGGTGTGGATGTGCTCTAACTCAAGAGCTTTACAGCCGCTATCGCTCCAGTGTGTGAGTCAGTGAGTGTTTATCAGGGCTGCAATAGTGCTTGGCCAAGCGCGTCTGCAGGCCTCGTTCACCTCATCAGCACTGAACTGCCAAAATCCAGCAGCAAATTCACCAACAAAAACACTGTAAAAGATCAGCAAATATCAGTGTGTTTAAGACAGTTGTATAATATAATACACCGTATTATTCATCAATTTCAATTAATATATTACATGAAAATTACATTGACATGCACAGTTTTGTTGATGTTAAAACTGGATGCTGGAAAATGACATAAAATGTCATTTGTAAATTGTCAGTCGTTCCGATGAAGCGTGATTTGCTATTGTTTGTCATTTTAGAGAGGATTTTTTATTGGATCAAAAAGACTGCAAGATACAAAACTGCCTTAATATATATATTTTTTTGTCTGAATATTTTTCAGAGTTATTTAGTTTAGTTTTTTCTATTTTTTGAATAATATTATTATGTATAAATATCCATATAAAATACATTCTGAATATCTCATGAATCTTTTCTGGCTAGTATTTATTAGTAATAATAGTAATAATAATAATAATAATAATAATGATAACAATGTAAGTGAAAGTTGTAGTAGCGGCAGACCTAGTGCTGATAATTCGTCACTAGTGCTTGGCCAAGCACATCTGCAGGCCTTATTTACCTCATCAGCAATGAAATGCCAAAATCCATCATTAAATTCACAAAAAAAATAAAAAATAATAAAATAAAAGGTCAGCAACATGTGTTTAAGACAGTTTTATATTATAATATTAGTTTTATAATGTAATATGCCATATTATAATACTATCTAGGTATTCATCAATTTTATTTAAAATATTATATATTAAATATTACATATATTTAAAAAATGGCACAGTTTGGTTGATGCATTTAATGTTAAAACTGGATGCTGAGAAATGACATAAAACAACTTGTCATTTTTAAATAGTCAGTTGTCCATGATGAAGCATGATTTGCAATTGTTTGTCATTCTAGACAGGATTTTTTTATTGCACAAAAGACTGAAAGATACAAATCTCCCCTATTGAGTTCATTATATTTTACATATTGATTTAGTATAAATATTTTTTAAAAATTATATTATTATTATGCATAAATATATTAAATACATTCTCAAGAACTCATGAATAATTTCTGACTGGCATTTAATAATAAAAATAACAATAATAATAATAATAATAATGTAAGTCATAGTTGTTGTAGTAGCAGCAGAACTAGTGCTGATAATTTGTCATTAGTGCTAATGAAATCTTTGCGGCTGTAGCTGATGAAGGTAATGATGGGACAATGGCATCTATCAGCCACAAGTTTAATTAGAGAACTGAAGCATTACGCTGAAATATTAATGATGCCGACTGTATTTATGAGCCCTGCGCTCATATCTGCCACACTGTTTGACCAAATCTCTCTCTCGATGTATCCCACAAGCCCTCGGGGCCAAAAACAGACCCTCACCCCACATCTCTCTCTCACACACACACACAGATTTTATGTGTGTGTGTTTTTTGTCTGTGCCTGTACGATAATCTAAAGTCTGTCCAGTGTTCATTAATATTATGTTTAATTCACACACAGCAGTGAAGTTGTGTTATATTGTGCATATGGTCACTTCTGTGTGCCGTGTCCAACAAACACCCTTTATCTGTGACTGTAGTCACAATATCATGTCACTTTGAGTGTGGAGCTGCTTGAAAGCAATACTGAATAGGATACGGCACTCCTGGGCCAAATAAACGCAAACAAATTGTGCTCTATAAACCATAAAACAGGCATTTATATACATGCATCTCATAATAAGGAGTTCTTATAACCTTATTTCAAGAAGAGCCGTTTCTGAAGGCTACAGGCCACATGCAAACACGCGTGTGTGTGTGTGTGGGCTGGTCCTCTGCAAAATCCCAGAAGGTTTTGCTCTCTTGCTCTGATCATGGCGTAGGCAGAAGCCTTAGAAACGTGATCTATGCTCGCACAAACACACACACAGTGAGAGGGCCGGTGCAGGTGGGGGTTTACTGATGTATTGATTTTTATGATGGTCTCTCAGCATATCAGTCTTTGTTTAGCCAACGTGGCCTGTAAATATCCAGCACTAACCTACACGATGAAAGTTAACACACATTCGGCTTAATCTTGTATTTCTCTTCCTCCCCCTCACTCTGTTCATCTCTACTCAACTTCTTTTCGCTGGCATTTCTACCCTGCTAGTATTTTCTCTACGAGCGTTTTGCAGTTGTTCTGCGATTTCGGAATGAGCGCGTTTAGATGTTCCTGCCAAATACTATGCAACAACAGGCACAGATCCGTTCGCTGACTGTTCGACCTTCTTCCGCTCAGAATCCATCCCGGCCCAGTGAATCCTACAGGAATTCATGACTGGAGAGGTTGTACAAGGTCAAGTGC
Source organism: Labeo rohita (assembly GCF_022985175.1). Lineage (NCBI taxonomy): Eukaryota > Metazoa > Chordata > Actinopteri > Cypriniformes > Cyprinidae > Labeo > Labeo rohita. The sequence continues at coordinate 983,191 of NC_066874.1, read as the reverse complement.
AACTCCGAGCCGCACCTGTTATGTTCCTTCTAACTATGTTGCATGTTTTGCATTTGGCATGCATTTCAAGACATACATTTGATTTGGAATAAAGACTCTAACAGGGGTTTTTGCAGTGATGCAATAGGAAAAACATTTAGAAGAACCACTTTTCAGTGAATTTGCATTGATGGTTGCATGTTGAACCTTTAACATCCGTGGATCTAAAGGTTCTTTAGATTATTTAAAGGTTCTGCAAAATGGAACTGATCACTGAAGGGTTCTTTAAGGAAGCCAAAATGGTTCTTCTATTGCACTGCTGCAAAAACATCCTTTCGGAACCTTTATATGTGTGTATGCACAGTCCCAGGGAATCGAACCCACAACCTTGACATCGCTGGGACGTCGCTGTCTTCACTTCCTTTTGCATTTCGACACACTCTGATAAAAGCGGGTTTGTATTTTGTTCTCCAGCGAGTCGGTCGTGTCGGGTTCGAGGGCCAGCGTTCCCTCGTGGTTTGATTCAGAGCGCTGACAGGAAGCCGGAGGGGCTGTTGACTCACAAATCCCTGCCGTACGGTGCTCGGAGGAAAACGAATCTGACCTTCTAATGTTACAACACCTCCAATTTCTTCACTTCTGTCTGCCACACATCTCTTGTTCTCTTAAACGGGCCACACGGGTCCATTCAACTAATCGGATCTGTTCCTCAATGAGTCTGATCGCATCTCTGAGCCAGTCATAGTTGGTTATGATTTTGCAGATGCTCGTGTTTCAGATATAGTGGTAGTAACCCAATTTGCATAGTACTACAGTGTCGTAAGATTGCATCTTGATACTAAACCACCCCTTTCTTGTGGATAATATAAGCCAAGAAGCATGCATGGATGCACACTTAAAAATCCACAATACTTTCTATGTAATACTATCTATACAATCTACTATCACTAATTCTAATCTCACACATTTAGGATCGATACTACAGATACTATTTAGAATGGATACTATGCAAATTGGGATGCCGCCAGTTTGGAAACAGCATGCTAACATGTCCATCTAAATCCTTCTGCAGGATGCAGTATTATATCTGAATGTATAGGCATGGTTGTTTTATTTTGTTTGTTTGTTTTTTATTGTTGTTTTTGCCTATTATAAAAAATATTTCATAATTATAAAAAATTATAAAATTATAATTTTGGTTACTTGTTGTATTCCATCTGGTTGCCAAGGCCACCTTTATCATTCATCATATTAAAATAAAATTTAAAACAGAAAAAAAAATCTAGACATAAAACACTAGTAAAAATCACGAAAACGCAACAAAATCACTACAACTACAAACTAAAATTGAAATGAAAGCAGAAATTGTATTAAAAAAAATCAAAATAAAAAATGTAATAGCATATCAGTGATACTAAAATAACACTGCTTGTTTGATCAGACTGTCATTAAAAATAATTTTTTTAAACAGTGGAGTCTATGCATTATCACTTCCTCATTTTATTCCTGACTTTATACTTAGTGGCCAACTTCTGTGTATGGATATTGTGAGAAGATCAAGCACAGAATTAAGTCTTGAGGAAGTGATGTGATGCAGCATGCAGAATACATGGGCAGAATACATTAAGTAAGCTAGTGCTGTGTTCCGAACAAAGTTGTTGTGAGTGTTAATGCACAGGACAGTGCCTTGATCTGTATAACGGTCCAGCTCTGGGGTCACTCCCATTTTAACAGTCCAAGAATTTCCTTCGTGAGGAAAAGTAAGATTTCTCTGTTCATCTTGTCTAGAAGTTTGAATTATTCAGATATTCAGGAAGTCTTGCTCTCGCTCTCTATCTTTCACCCTCTTTAGTGTGTGTGCGTGTAGCTGTACAAGCTAAAATTGCTTCATCATGCTAAAGTGAGGTGAGCATAAATTATTTAGTTAAACCTGAGGAAATCACTCCTCTCTCTGGGAATTTGTGTCAGTGTAGGCTGCTTAAATTTCAGACAGATGGACACTTTCTCTCCCGCTTCAGGACCGTGTGTGTTTTCAGTGCAAAATAATGAAATAAAGACAAAAACCGACAGTGAAGATCTAATGTGAGGAAGTGCTGTCAAAATTCACTGTAGTGAATCTGTAACACTTTAAAAGCAGAGAGTACTTATTTGCATATGATTTGACACAGATAAACTGCACTGAGCTTGCAAGCGTGCAAACACGCACACAGTTGTGAAGTGTCGTGTTCGGATGCTCGTCCTTCATGACGGCTGAATGCACGACTCCACCTAAATTTTCACAGGAACAAAACAACACGATAAGGCGCTCGTACCTCGAACCTCTCTGACCTCACATGCACCGAATCTGTGTCTCTCTCTTATCTCTCACATACAGCTCAAAGCCTAATACAAAAAGCCTAGAGGCCCCACCTCTCCCTCCTTTTGTGTTTTTGGTTTTTACTTAGGTTAACAGCTAATACTGTACCTCACACTCTTAACACATGTCTAGTTCGTCTACTTTTCTGTTGATGGTGGTAGTTCAGAGTAGTCCAAATGTTTGCTTTTATTTTTCTTAGCCAGTCATAGTTACTTTTGGTTTTGCAAATGCTTGTGTTTCAGATATATTTGTATAATGGCAGTGACTCAATATGCATAGTATTATAGTGCAATAAAATTTCAATACCACCCCTTTCTGTTGATCATGTAAGCCCAAAAAGCATGCATAGATGCACGCTCAAAAATCCCCAACATAGTAAATTGTAAGAAGCCCAGATAGTGTGTTATCTTTTATTTGCCTGCACTAAATCTAATCTCATACAGTAATTAGGATGTATTATTTAACTTCATTCCACATAGTTTGTTTTCATAATCTGTTCCATGTCTGAAACAACATTCCTTTTCAGTCATCAGTTCCTTTTCTTTTCCAGCCACCATTCAATCAATTCCTCAGAGATAAATTCAAACCTCGGCCTACATTTGTTTTCCTTATTGCACGTTTAGTTTTGAAAAATCACAAAGTAAAATGGTAGTATTAGTAATGGTACTTACTGAAATAGGTTAAGATGGCTAGCTAGCTATAAAATTGCACAACACTCCCATTTTATTCAGACCAGAATCATTAGAATACGTTTTCGGCTTCTGAAGTTGTACACAGGAACTCCCCAGGAACCTTGTAAACTAGTTAAAATGGCAGTTGAAATAACACAGTGGAAGATCTCAAGGAATTCTGGGAGGCAGCGTCTCCTCGCGTGTGTTTCCTGTGTTGGCGTTGGTGAGAGGTTAGGTCACATTTTCACGTGTGTTTTCAGAAGGAATGAAGCGCCGGGTGCTCGGCCCAGTGGAGGGAAACAGTTTCTCAGGGCGAGAGATGATTAACTGTTATCTCAGCACGGATTTGACGTGCGCAGCTCCGCTGACTCAGGTAGAGTCTACGAACGCTGCACAGGAAATGAAATTTCTCCCCCGTCCCACCAGGACAGAGTATAATCCTCTCGACACAACCAGATTAGCACTGCCGCTAATTGGTGACAGCTTCCTCTCTGTCAACCTGTTTACCACGCGTGCAGGTGCGTGTGCGCGCACGTCTGATTTATTTTCAAGCCATTAGAGAATAAGGCCACGTTTGTGTGGTGCTAAGAGGAGCTGCGCTCTTATTTACTCTAATATCCAGGTCTTGTGTAGAGAGATGTTGTTGATTCTGTTGACTTTACAGAAGGGAGAGAGGCGTTTTTGAACATTTTATACTGTGAAAAAACATCTTAGCTTCAACAGAACAGAGGTATTCCAGAGCTCCAAACATCCCTGATCAGGAGCAGACAGTGTGTGTTTTACTCGGCGGGGAGGTGCTGGGTTTTTTTTTTACATGAGATGCTAGGAAAACTCTTGCTTTTGTGCGTCTAATGGTCCGTTGGCACCTTGAGTTCTGTAAGAAGCCAATTTGTAGCGGTGACAGAGCTAGCGCGTGTGCGGTTAGCGTAAGGCTACCTAACCACCTCGGTTCAAGCTGTAAAAGGCTGATTAGTTTCTTTCTGCCGTGCCGCAGCTGAGTTCCTGTCACCCACACGGCTTTCATCCTCTCACACCTTACACATACACCAGCACAGATAAGAGCCGCGGTAACAAACAGGCTCACACACATACATAAACCAAAAAAGAAACAAGCCCGTCACAAATAAAAGCTTTCAGTAGCGGCGGCCTTTTCTGTGTGTCCTCTCACCTCACGGCTTTATCCTGCTTTTTCCCAGGTCCCCAGGTGGATGTCCCTCTCCGTCCTTTAGCCGATTGATGGAGCTCTGGGTTATTATGGGTGTCAGTAGACGCTCTTTAATAAAGATGAGCTGGTGGGAGGCCTGTGATACTGACAGAACACTGTCCTTCTGAAAATAACAAAACATCCAGTGACGAATGGCATACACTTTCTGTTTCAGATTATATACTCTCTTTATTTAATAAACAAGATAGATAGATAGATAGATAGATGGATAGACTTTTTGCTGTAGATTTAGCAGCGGAGCAGCTTCACTCCTGAATCACAATGCAGGAAACACCGTTATGGGTTTCCTCTGCTCTAATTACCTGTTTTGCGTTTGTTAATGGTGATAGCAGGAGTGCCTCATATCTACTGCTGAAAGAGAAGAGGTTTCATTATCAGCTCTGTGCTTAAAAGTCTCCGGCGCTTGGAAGTTCAGGAAAGCAGGAGAAGATGAAAGGCTTTTGTTAAAACATCTGCATACTCCAGGTTTCCTGTGACCCAATGAAACCCCCCGGCCCGGACCAAATCACTCCCGTCTTCCTCTCTCTCTCTCTCTCTCTCTATCTTTCTTTGAGACAGAAAAGTAAACCCTGCCGTTGTTTGATTCTGTGCCGAGATGGTGACAGGAAGCAGGAGGGGAAAACAAAAGACCTCCAGGGTGAGGGATGGAGGGAGAATTATCAGGTTGGTGACGGAAAGTGCCAGTTTGCCCGACTACCATTTTTTTTTTCTCTTTTCGGATAGAGGTCCAAATACAGTTTTTCTTAGCTCCGGCACAATCTGCTTCCCCCCCCCTCCGTGATGACACAGTCTCGCGTCCTTCAGTGGGCAGAGGGGTGGGGTAATTAAAGCTTTCATTATTGTGTTGCTTATCTCTCTGGAAGGAGAAACGTGAAAATCCCCAAACAAAGAAAAGCGTGTATAAGATGATTATGGTGCGGTCTAAGCGCAGAAATATCGAGAGAAAAAATGGTTCCTTGCACTTTCTTAAAGCAGGAGGAGTGTGTTTATGGAGTTTGTTGGAGGATTAGATCCCTGTTGGCTTAGTTTGGAGAAAGCAAAAACTTAGCAGTTTGGATTTTAGCTGGACTTCCATCTCAAAACTCTGTGGGGCGAATTCACTACCATTTTGTGGCCTTTTTGATCATTTTTCAGTCCAGCTTGATCGACTTGAAAATGTGTCTATTTTAATGCAAAGCGCCTGAGATAAAAAAACATCTTCCAAATGCATAAGTCACTTTAGCACAAGCATACCTTCATTCTATGTGAACAAGGATTATTCTAGAAAGTAAACAACATCATGAGTGAGCACAGTTCGATGTTAGTGAATTTTCCCCCCATGTGCATTTTCAGGGTTAACAGACGCACGTGGAAATTCTTTCTGGTAGCACATTTCTGCGAGTTTATACAGAGCAAATAATGAAGGCAGTGCTTAACAAAGACTTCCGGTCTGTATAAAGATCTGAGAGCAGCCGCAGGGAATTCAGTTCAGACAGGAAGTGCATCGAACGGCCAAGGAGAGGGAAACCTCTGACCCGGAGACCCGTCAACTGTCTGGGAGAACACACGGATGGCTCGCAGGCGTAGACGCGGCCCCGGTGTGTGCGCTCGTGTGTGTGTGTGTGTAGAACCGCTGAGAAAGCGGGAGTCCATAATCACAATAACGTGTTTAACGTGTAAACTAGCGAGAGACGGATTATAGCTGTCCGTGGGAACTGCGAGGAGGCGACAATTCAACTGTTCACCTTTTTCTCTCCACATCCGTCCTCATAATGACCTGTCTATTCTTCCGCTGTCTTTCCTTACCTCAGGCACCTTGCCTCCATTTCTTCATTGCATTTCCCAATTAGGCTTGTACTCATTGTTAGTTTATTAGCAATGGCAGGGGCTCCACAAATGTGTTTGCTGATATTCACTTGTTAATGACCAAATTCAAACCCTATTGAACGGATACGCAGCTGTGAGAGGCCGCTAATAATAGCCTCTCTGAGACAAAAGATGAAGGAAATGGCATTACAGGGGCGTAACAATAGAACTCCATTGGTACTCTAATGGCATGGCCTTTCATTTAGAAATTGTTTCCTTTTTAAATTCTTTGAGCTGCCTGCATAAATCCCTGTGCTCAGCGGAGGCATTTCTGCAGGTCAGGAGCGTGCACGTGGGAACGCATTTGCGCGCGCTCCCTCTGAAAGGTATTTCCACCTGGGGAAAGCCCTCCCCGCGCATATCCTTGCGTTCGGCTGCACGTTAGCGTAATTTTAACGAGGCAGGTACTGTTCATTAGGGCAGAGGTAAGGGGAGGAAAAGTGAGAAGAACAAACAAGTCGAGGCATTTGTTCGCGGTGTAATCTACACATCAATTATCCTGCTGAGCTAATTAGCACCTAGCCGTACCCCAGGTACCTGCACTCTCGCAAGAAACGGCTTTCATGCCTGTGATCAAAAGAGAACGGCTCGGAGGGAAACGCTCGGAGAACTGAGCCAGAGAGGTGGACAGGACATCAAAACTTCCACTTTTACCCACTGAACTGTGCTGCGCAACTCTCTGCGGCCCCTCTGTATACCTAAAGAGATCAGGGAACGCTCAATTATGTAAGGAACATGCCTGCATTGTGGTGCACCACTGGCAGAAAGACCAGTGCTTTGATGCTACCTTTTCCTTATCCTTAGCAAACAGTACTGTGGCGAAAATTTACATTTAAGTCTTGTTTTCATTTTGTGACACGTATTTTCTTACGCATTGTGACATGGATCTGAGTGTAGTGGATTATTGAAAAAGAAACAAATGTAGAATAGTTCATGAGCTGTTAATAGATATGTGAGCATAAGTGTTGGGGAAAGTTACTTTTAAAAGTAATGCATTACAATTTTACGTTACTCCCTGAAAAAGTAACTAATTACATTACTTAGTTACTTTTTATGGAAAGTAATGCGTTACATTACTTTTGTGTTACTTTTTAAATCTGGGCAGGGCTTGCTTCTTTGTTTTTAATATAAAACAATTCTAATATAAAAGCCCTTTCAGCTATAAAAAATGAAGCACAAATGTTAGTTTAAAAGTAATTTTTGCTTATTAGTATCGTTGAATTGCATCATCGAAGGTCAGCAGCAAAGACACTGGTTAATAAAATGGGAGTAAATGTTTTATTTAACATATTTAATTATTGGAGGGTTACGTCACCTTCTGAGTTATTTATTTGAAAAAGTAACTCAGATATTTTCTTAGATATTCAAAAGTAATGCGTTACTTTACTAGTTACTTGAAAAAAGTAATATCATTACGTAACTCGTGTTACTTGTAATGCGTGAGCATCATATCAACATTTCACAGTGCAGGCTGCACGGATGGAGTTTAAATGGAGTAGATGATTGGAGAAGTCCTGCATACATCACCAGAGAGTAGGTGCAGTTATGACATTTAGATAGTCTTTTTGAAACATATGCATAGATGATGTTTTTGCAAACAAGATCTATAACATTCATTTTGAAAATTGATGCCAACTTTTTGAAATAAATGTAGCCGGTCAGCATGCATGTTGGGTTTTGTATGCTGGTGTTGTATGCCAGTTTTTCCTATTCCAGCATGGAAATTTTACTATTTTTTGTTGCTGTAGCATGACTATTTATATCAGTATATTTAAAATGAAATCAGCATTACTTGATATGACTGCTGTTTTCCAAATATTTTTCAGTTACAAATGTAGATATGATCTGTTATGCAGTGTAGGTCATTGTCTCAACATTCAGCATATGAATATGAGCATCTTTGTCATGCTAACGGCCTCCGTTCCGCAGCAAAGGTGCAGCGTGCTGTTGTGTTTAAGCGGCCCAGCTGAAGATTAGGCTTAAGAGAGGCGCATTTAGCATAAGAAAGCTTGGCGGGGGGTCCGCCAGCGTGCCGCGGGGCTGTCTGTCTCAGGTCGTTATTTGGGTTGAGTTGCGCGCGGGTCTTGTGTGACAGAGCGTGGGGCGATCGCAGCATCCAGCTCTAATTAAACGCGTCAGTGTGTTTCTCAGGATGGCAGTGAAAAGGCAGGTGAGAGAACACACTGCAAATCCAATGTCTTTGTGTGTGTTTATGCCAGGCATAGGGACGTTTACCAAGTCAAACTCGCTGATGGAACATCATGCGGGAAGTAGGTAAACCGACCGGTTGAGTTAAACAGCTTGCTGCTGGTGTTCGTCAGCGAGCAAGGGTTAATTGGGCTGTGTAACTGTGTCAGGTGCGTGTGGGGCATCGGTGGCCCCGTCGGGCTCTTGGGGGCCCCTGTTGTCACCAGGGCCTCATTTGCTGATTGGAGAACGGAGGTAACAGGATGAAAAGGGGCTGTTTCCTGCAGCTTGTTTGATACCTGGTGGGGAGCTTTTCAGGTGACAAAGACCCCGAGCGGTAGGGGGGGAACAGATGTGTTCTAGCCTCTCATTAGCATCTGAATGAGCAGCTCAGATTGGGCTGGCCGGGGGGTTCTACCTCTCACCTGGATAGTCCTGCTCTGATCTTTATACCATCTGAGGACCTCTGCCCCCCCCGTTCCCTCTCTCCGTCTGACCCCCAGCTGGGCGCTGGCAGAGTTTTATGACAGTAATCGACCTGAGCACAGATGCTTTTCCCAAAACCTGCCCTCGCACGGATTTCACCCTCTCATTGTGCCCGAAACGCATCAGGAAAATTCGGCCCCACAATGAATGCGACCCCCCCGTGACCCCCTCGCCGAGGCCTGGAAGACGTCCAAGAGGCTGTTTTCACCCCCCGCCCTGCGCGCTTTATTATTTTATTAATTTTCCATTCATACGGACAGAAAGGCCTCCGTATTTTACAGCATCAGGTTGATAAATGGCGTTTCCTTTTCTTCACTTCTGACAGACCCAGAGAAAACACAAAAGCCTCTGTTGCTCTTTCTTTGCTCGTGAGATATGTTTCAATATAAATTTTGTTACCCAAATAGACCCAAATGAATGAGGATTGCAGCTCAGATCATTTGTTCATGAGAGAATTTAATGAGAGTTTATAGTGAGATCTCTGACTTTTGATAGCAGACTTTGGTATTTTGGCAAATCTGAGCACAGTTTGAGACAGATGTGAGAGTACTGGGTCTTTTCTCAGGAGGCTAATCTCCGTTTGCTCTCCATTTGTTCTCACTGCTGTCTAGGTGAAACGCTTCAGATCTCATTTGGCTGTGGGGAACAATGTTTAGGACCAAGATGTTCTTTAGAAATGACTTGTTGTGTGTTCTTCACCTATGTGTAAACACAACCGTTTTATTTCAAAGTGTTTGGTCATGCTGATCTTCAGGTGGGACTCTGTCGGACAGAGATAAAGGTTTTCTTTCCAAAGGTTATTCTGCGCTGGACTGCGGGCCAGGAATGTGGTGCAACCTTGAGTGGCTCAAAACGCTGTTCTCAGCGTGTACTTATCTCAGGGTCCGCCTGATAGTTTAACACCGCAGAATAAGAAGGAAAATATATATACGTACCGAACTCAGGACCAAGTGCTACTCTGTTGTTTTTGCTGTCCGTAGAGACTCATGTAAAGACTCACTCTATTTGCTTTGCCTAACAGACGTTCCTGCTCTTATTGTGAATGATTCATCAGCGCAAATTATTCCAAAGAAAAGAAAACACACCTTACCTTTGTCTGCCATATGCTCATTCTTTATTTATATCAAAGCAAATCACAGTCAAATGATCCCGTTACAGAGTATAATTACATCTCAGACTGTGTTTAGCCATTATTACTCCAAACACACAGTAATCTGCTCTGACAGAGCTATATGTTATTGTAGCACTCCTATTAATCTTGCAAGAGGTGGAATACATTTGCAAAAGCAGATCGGGGAAATACTCTATATAGATGTATTGATGTTTTAATCAGCTGTGGCAAAATTAATTTAGCCATGATTGCTTACATTTGAATTTGCATGTACTTAGTGCGACTTGTTTATTTTGATAGATTCCTGTTTTATTAAAATAGGTCGTACGGCCCTTTATCTCCAAAACATGCCGTTTTTCTGCTGTGAATATCTCTGTGTGTAGTGTGTTTTCCTGAAAGCTGCTGTGTGGATGAGATCGGTTCTCAAGTGTGCTCCTTAGTCAGGGTCACAGATCGTGATTTTTACAACCCTAGGTTTTTCTGTCCATTGAAATGAAGGTGCACATATAGAAGGCTCAGTAAAAGTGTGTGTGTGTGTGATGCAGAGCAGATCAAATGCCTCACCCTTATTAAATAGTTTCTCTGGCTGATAACACTGCTCTGTGACAGCCGCACCCACACAACCCCACAACACAACATACTGCACCCGTCACAACATACTGCGGCCGTCAGCGCATTCCACTACCTGGCCGTGTGAGAGAGAGAGAGATACAGACAGACAGACAGACAGAGAGAGGAGAGGGGGCAGGGAAGGAGGCGTCCACCGCTTCAGTGTCTTTGTGTCTGTCTGTTGTAAAAAAGCGTTTGGGTGGGGAGGGCAGAGAGGCGTTTACCCCGGGAAGAGACCTCGAGTATTCCACTGAGAGAAGATCAACTGCATTAACAGACCTTATTACACGGCTCTCTGGGATACTCGATTGTGATTGGTCAATGGCGGCATTCTGCGGTTAAATATTTGAACTGTATTTTAATTTTTTTCTGCTAGATTGTATCAAGTGATTTCCTACATAACTTGTTTGAATAGCAAATTAATCAGTTCACAAATGATTCAAAGATTCATTTGACTCAGTCCAAAAAAATTCTCAGAATATTTTTATACTTTTATAAATTAGAATTTTTTTGTTTTCATGTTTTAAAAATATTAGGGTTAAGTTTTATATTTTATTTACATTTTATATTATTATTTTGCAAACATTATAGGAATGTTACATTTGAATTTTCTCTAAACATTCTGAAACAAAAAATGTTTAAAATACAAAAAATGTTACAGTTTCAACTGACATGTTTCAGAAATAAAACGTTTCATGAATGATATACAAATAATGTTTTTGAGCTAACAATTAGAGAGAACCTTACTGATAGCGTTCCATTAACGTTTGTCAAAGTTCTGAAAACGTTTTTTTTTTAGCTTCCATGCTCCAATTGTAAAAATAAATTCTAAACTGTTTTATATAGTGAAATAGATATGTACCACTTCGTTAGCCCTGTATAGTTTAATGAAGTACTTTTAAAGGGACGTTTGACTGTAGTTTAACTTCTTTAAATTATGAGTAGCTTCAGAAGCCGCAGGTTCGTGTAGCTCTCTTGATGAGTCGAGATGCCTTTGTGCGACACGTTCGATTCTTGCCGCATCATTCTAGGAGTGTGTTTTTCAGGTAAACACCAGTGAAAGACTCCTGTGTCTGTGTGTGTACTCGAATGAATGTTTTAACAGCGCTCAGAGATCAGCTGCAGTCAAATACGCACTAAAGCGATCACAGCTGAGGACTTTTTGGAGTTGCATCAATATTTGATGAGCAACCTGGTTGAAAAGAGTCGAGGAGCATTTTCACGTTCCCTCATCCTGTTCATTCACCGCAGCGGCACGTAAACGGCCCCATCTGAACATATTTAGGTGGGAAGACAGCAACAACCCCGAGAGCAGGTGTCGTTCTGTTCCTCTTTTATATTTATACACGTTTATGGAAAATATAAAGCGGGAAGAGAAAAGTGAAGCGTGCTGAACGTTCGCCTCATTCACCGCCGAAACGACCGCCGCATAAAAGGCCCTTTCAGACGAGAGAAAATAAGAAATTGTGCGTCTTTGTGCGAGAGAAGTGGCGGTGTGCCGGGACTGGGGCAGAAAGCGTTTTATCCCGCTAAAGGTTTTGTGTGTATTTGGTTAGTTACGGCAATTACGGTCACTAACTGACAGCCAAACGCATGCGGGAGAGCGAACGGGCCGCCTCTGTGCGCAACACTCACTGTCGAACATCTGCTGAGAGATTTGCATATTAATTAACCCATATTAACTCTAATTATTCTGGGAAATTATCAAATAAATTAAATTTTCTAATTTTAACCTTTCCTTTGCTTGACGGATGTGAGAGCCGGAGATACCCCTGTTACCCCGCGCTCACCTGCACAGATGCCCCCCGTCCTCGCGCCGACGTCTCTCCTCTCGTCTCAATTCCCCTTTGCACCAGGGCTCGACATGAACGATTTTTTTTTTCTATTTCTTTTCTGGGCCAGAAGTTCACATTTGGGCTTGCCCTGCCAACATTTCCATCCACTGCCCCTAACACAAATAGGATAAACAGATACTTTTAGAAATGCATTTTTATGTATCAACATTTTTTTTTTAGTGCAATTTTTTATTTAAAAATGTATTCTGTAAATAATTGCGAACTCCCCCCCGTGAATAACTTGTATTTATTTTGAATGAATTTCTGTATTACTTTATTTACTAAATATTTATATAGCGCTTGTCATAATACACATTGTTCAAAAGCAGCTTTACAGAAAATTGCATTTAATGTATACATTTACAAACACTTGCTGTAAAAACATTTGATTTACTACTTTATTTTGTAAAAGTTTGAAAGCAGCTTTACATGAAATCATGATGTTAATGTTTGTAACATCTTAATGCCTTGTTGCATTTAAGCAGATTAGAGCTGGAGAATAATATAGTTACATTTTGCAGTGATATAAACAGAGTTGAGATTTGCTATATATTGCCCAATGCTGTATTGGACATACTTATATCAATCTTTATGTAAAGAGTTGGGTGACAATATAGTTACATTTTGCAATGAAATGAAAAATTGCTACTTATGCAATAAAAAAAAAGTGTTGTATGCATAGAAAAAAACAAGGCTTAAGCATGTGTACGTTATTTTTAAGATGCAGTGATGCGTTTTTGGTCAGTTTGGCCGAGTCTCTCTCACGTTGGCTCTGGTTTTTCTGTATTGTTGCCCTGCGTGCACAGATTTTCTTGCGTCATTTATCCCGGGGTGGCCGAGAGATCTTTTGTGTGCATGTTTTTTCGTTGGCTCATGGATCGAGAGGGGGGCGACCCGGAGCAGCACAGATGGTGGAAGCGAGCCGGGCCCGGCCGGTCCGGGCCGAGCAGCTAAACCTTCAGGCTTTCCAGCCTGTTGCTCCGGCCCTGCAAAATAAATGGGACTTTAATTCAATTAGAGTCCGGCTACTGTGGCCGCCTCACGGCAGAAATTATTGAACATATCCACCCCCTTCCTGAAACACACCCACTCGGGCCGTCCTGGATCCGCACACAGACACAGGAGTTGTTTTACACATCGCTGAGTTTCTCCATTCACTGGCCTCTCAAAGCTGCTTCACTCTTTCACTCGTCTTTTGTTCGCTCTCGGCTGCTGCCCTTCTGTCCCTTTCTCTTCACCACACCACCCCCTTTTCGTCTTTCGCTCCCTTTCTCTTTCTTTCACTCTTTCTTTTTTCTTGAGGCGTTGCACGGCTTCCCCAAAACCCCCATATCAGCCTAGAAGAGTTTCTTATGAAAACAATTCATGGAAATAAAAGCAAACTTTGCTTGCAAGAGAAAAAGATTGTTGTTTTGATAAACATTATAGCTGCAAATCATGCTTCTCCTGAGAAAAGATTTCTGTAATCTCACATGTGTCTTCCCTTTTAGATGAGATTCCAAACTGTGCTCAGATTTGTCTGAAACATTTCTCAGCAAATGAACTCGTGACACATTTGTGTCTGTTTTTTACTTAGAAATTGGGTGAAGAAGAGACTTAAGTTGAGATGCATAGTTGCATCTCTTGTCTCATCAGCCATGAAAAGCTTTTGAGCAATAACATTTTCTTTTAGGGTTGCATACACTGCCATTAGAATTAATTAAAAAACAAAACTAGTCTTGCAGTTCCTTCTTGAGAAGAAAAATAGTTTTTGTTGAGATGAAAATTATTTATAAATGATTTAAAAATTTGAATAAAATTGTGTAACACTTCATAATAAGTTCCCATTAGTATGCATTAACTAACAATGAGCAGTACATTTGTTACAGTATTTATTCGTCTTTGTTAACATTAGTTTAAAAATGCAACTGTTCATTGTTAGTTCAGGTCCATTAAATAATATTAACAGATACATCTTTTAATTAATACATGCTTTAGGAGTATTTTTCATTGTTCGTTCACATTAACCAATGTACTTCACTAAAGTTAACTGTTGTAAAGTGTTTCCGAAAATTCTTCCCTGATAGATTATCATTGGGTTTTACAATCTCTTAAACCTGAAGCGAAAGGAAAATATGAGTGTTTAAATGTATTGTTGGAGCTGAAACACTCACGCCTGAGGCGTTCAGGTGATCTGCATGTGTGAGGCGGCATGCGGAGGGCCAGTTATCTTCAGCACGGTTCACGTCCCCTCCCATTAGCCCTGATGACACGAGCGCAGTGTGTAGGTTTACCTGCGGGGAGTCTGTCACCTCCACACACACACACAGCATCAGCTCAGGGCCACGGGCTCGTCTCTGGGCTCATCTAGCGGCCGTGTGTCTGTGTCGGACCGTGCTGTGAGGCCCTCAGGTTGGGCTTGTGTTGCAGAGTAAGAGAAACCCACCCTGGAGCATTTGGGGAATTTCAGAGGTACAGACTCGTGTGGATTACTGGATTCAATGAAACGTCAGAGGAAAACAAAGCAGCAGGATATGTTTTGTCTAATTTTGTCTGCCTGTATTTCTGGCTTCATTTTAAGGCCTTTTTACAACTGACATGAGAAACCATTGGATTTTAAACAGATTTTCCAGCTGATGATGACTTGGAGCAACACTGAGCTTTTTCTTTATGGAAAAATGGACAGAATTTGTGGTTTGATAAGCACAGTTTTCATGACGCATTTCCTTTTTTAAACAGGAAGCTGAGGTGAGGAATATCAAAAGACTTGCCACTTTTCCCTTAGGTAACGATAGTTTAGTTTATGGCAGATGTTATTAGGTGGAGAGCAGTGTTATTTTAGTATCGATACACTGTTATAGTTTGTGTCAGTATTTTAAATAGCATTTTGTTTTTTCTAGTTTCTGCTTTTTACTTTAATTTAAGTGAAAGTTTTAGCATTTTTGTTGTTTTTTTTATGTACATATAGTTTTTTCAATTATTATTTTTTCTTTATTTATCAGTTTTAATACTAGCACTTTAGGTAAAACTAAATTAAAATGGTACTTTTTTTTTGGTTAAAGTTAATTTCAGAGAACTTCTTCGAATAAAAATTTGAAAGACTTTGGAGGGTTTTTTCTGTTGTTTTGCAGGAAACGCAAGACTCTTTTAAATGTGCTTTTTTTGTTAGCAATTAGGAGTGAACATAGTTCTGCAGCTGGTTTTGACACACTTTTAACGTCTTTGAATAAGTTCCTTCGGTTTGTAGTCATCTAAGTGCGTGTTTGCGTGGAGAAAGCGGCCATCGGAATCAATACCATCTCGCGGCCCTGCGATTATCAGCCGCAGAAATGACAGGCCTGTCTGCGAGCGGCGCGTAGGTTAAGCCCAACATTAACGGTGACTGGGGCAATTAGGAATGTCATTTTAATTATCTGTGGCATCGGAGTGAGAGATGTTCCTTTTATTTGTTTGAAATCAAAAGCAGAGGAGCAGGTAGCATCGGCGCGAGAATGGCAGCCGTAATCGCCTTTGTTCCCTTTGACACTCGCAGAAGACGCCAACGAATAGAGAGTGTCATCAGAGGAGAACTTAGCCGGCAAGTAAACATTATCGTTTCTTTGTGTCTGCGCTCTGGAAACACAAAAGACTGATTAGAGATGAGGTGAGGAATCACTGTAATGGCTGCCGTGACATTAGCAGGTTGGAATTATTGTGTTGAAGAGCACAATACCGGCGTGTGATAGGCTGTCTGTCAGCCAAACAATGCTCTCGCTCCAGAGTTTTTACTCCATCTGAAGTTCCACCCAACCCATCATTATTTATCGGCCTTTTCAAATCTTCCAGCAGCGAGTACAAAGTTGATGGATTTTGTTTTTAACTTCTCAAGATGTCATTTCTACTTTGTAGAAGCTCTCTCTCTCTCTCTCTCTCTCTCTCTCTTGCTGCTCTATCTTTCTCTCCGTCTGTCTCTCTCTTAACCATTTTCCATAACCTGTTCATGAACACATGCTCACTCATTTTGAGAACTTATTATAACATCTAAATGAATTTGTGCCATCACAGATTGCTCTAATGTGATGGTCAGGAGTTATATAAATGTACAGTACCATCCAAAAGTTTGGGGTTCAAACCATTTTGTCATGTTTTTGAAAGAAGTCTCTTCTGGCTGCATTTACTTGATCAAAAATGCAGTTTGCTATGTGAGTATCTGTTAAAATGTAATTTATTTCTGTGATCAAAGCTGAATTTTCAGCATCATTACTCCAGTCTTCAGTGTCACATGATCCTTCAGAAATCATTATTATATGCTGATTTGCTGATTCAGAAATATTTTTGATTATTATCAATGTTGTGCTACACAATATTTTGTTACATTTTATTTTTCAGGATTCACAGATGAATAGAAAGTTTAAAATAACAGCATTTATTTGAAATAGAAATATTTTGTAACATTGTTAATGTCTTGATCATCACTTTTGATCAATTTAATGCATCATTGATTAATAAAATAATTGATTTCTTAAAAATAAAATCTTATTGACCCCAAACTTTTATGATGGTAGTGTATAACAAGAAAATAATTAATTCACTGTAAACAATGAAATTTATTCTAGTTTTGCTGGAGTAGCAGTGCAGTTCAGTATAGAATCAATCAAATGATTTTAGTTTCATCAAGCAATTGTCGTCTTGAAAACTTGTGACCGTGTGGTTAAAGCGGCCGATGCGAAGCTCATATTTTCGCTCTAAAGCCTCCTTTTCTGTGGTCAAACTCGTGGAAGTGCTCCAGCACCGGCAGCCTGTCCAGAAATATTGCGTCCGGTGGCTGGGCGTGTGAAGGGTGTTTTGAATGTAAATGTGTTGAAGGTATATCTGGACCACACATCAAGTCTGAATGTCTCACTTATTCTTTTGGCTTTTCTATTCTTATTTCCTCCCTCCCTCTTTTTCTTTCTCTTTTCTTGGGTTCTTTCTCTCACAGAGAGCATTACTCAGTCTGAACTTGCCTAAACCCTTGTGGTCACACCTCTTGAAAAGGTTTTGTTTCCCCTGTCAATTGGTATTCAGCCCAGGTCACATACGCACACACATACACCGTTTTCATTTTAATTTGCACCTGTTGTGCAGTTGTTCGGGAGGCAAGTGCAGACCAGTGGATTAGCCAAAGATCATGTTAGGAACAGATATGCCTAGTGTAATCTTTTTGTCCACAGGGGAATGTTAAGATAGACTTCGCTTTGTGTTTGTGTGTGTGTGTTTGTGTGTGTGTGTGTGTGTGCTGGCATACTCTCACTCACCAAACCTAAACAATGCACAGATGAAAATAAATATAAATCCACGTGGAAGGCCTTTTTTTATTAACTCATCCCAGAGGAGCTTAGCGCTCTTTCATAGTTGATGAAGCTCAAGTGATAACTTGCGTAATAATCTGCAATACTGATCATCTGTTTGCATATGTGTTTTTTTGACAGTGTTGGACTATGAGAACGTTGTAGAAACCGGATCAGAGACGGAAGAAGAAGACAGACTTCTGGTGTCGGAGGAGGACGGACTGCTCAACGGGGCGGGGAGTCCAGTCAGCCTCGTCAATCATGAGTCCGTGGCTCCGCCTTCGCCGACCCTGGGTCACACACTGCTGAGGAAGACTGTGGATGATGAAGATGATATGAAGGACAGTGGAATAGAGAACGTCTGGCACGAAAACGACTTGCTGA
Source organism: Labeo rohita (assembly GCF_022985175.1). Classification (NCBI taxonomy): domain Eukaryota; kingdom Metazoa; phylum Chordata; class Actinopteri; order Cypriniformes; family Cyprinidae; genus Labeo; species Labeo rohita. Next base: position 965,215 of record NC_066874.1, on the reverse strand, counting down.
GTGCATCAGTCGATGGTACCGGTGAGTGCTGCCCACTTCCTTTATGAAAACATGCCCTTGCCATCAAAGACACACCCTCTCTTATCTAAGACACACCCGTATTCATTATGACACACCCTTTCCTCTAGAATTGTATGTTATCTTAGACACACCTTCTTTTTACTCAGATGCCCATCTTCTTTTAGACACACCCTCTCTCCCTCTTAGACACACCCCTTCTCTCTTAGTCACATGCATCATCTCTTAGGTGCACCCTCTATCCTTTTAGACACACCCTCTCTTCTCATAGACAAATCCCCTTTGTTTATAGTGATGCACATTTTCTTAGACACACCCTCTATCCTTTGAGACACGCCCTCTCTTCTCTTAGACATGCCTGTCTTATCTTAGCCACACCTACTCTCCTTTTAAACACACCCCCTCCCCTCTTAGTCATGCACATCGTCTCTTAGACACACCCCCTCCTAAGTCACATGCATATTCTCTTAGATGCACCTGCTCTCCTTATAGACACACCCCCTCCTATTATAGTAACACACATTTGCTTAGACACACCCTCAATCCTTTTAGACATATCCTCTCTTCTGTTAGACACACCAATCTTATCTTAGACACACCCCCTCCCCTTTTAGTCATGCACATCTTATCTTAGACACACACTCTTTCTGCTTAGACACCCCCCCTCATTGCATAGCCACACCCATCTTATCTTAGACACGCCCCTCCTCTCTGTGTGTTGTCCCTGCGATTGTGTTGAAACCTGCTGTCAACTTCCAGTGCAACTACAGCAGAACGCTTCTCTTTAATTATCACATAAGACCAGTTTCTTCCTGTAATCGTCGGAGGCGCATGCGGCCCGGTTTGCAGAGCATCATTGGTAATTGCAGTAATAGCAGAGCGTCGCGTGTCCGTGTAAACGTGGCTCCCGGTTTCCTCCTGCAAGCATCATTGGTGCGGGAGGCGCAGTCAGAGACGCAGAGAGATAAATACTCTTAATGAGGGAGAGAGGTAATCATTAAGGGAGGCCAGGCTGCTGCTCAAGTCATTAAGAATCTTAAATGAAATTTTTATTTTTATGATAGCCATTTACATGTGTAATAAGAGTCAATGATTCTTAGAAGCGTATGACAGAAACATAGGAGTGTGAGAGCCCATGGAAGACAGACCATCTAAATGAGCACTTCTTCGCTATTCATTTCTGCTAATGAACTAGCTGTGCACAGAGCCGAGAGAAAGAGGAGGCGTTCGCTAGTCTAAAAATTTAATACGCCCCAAAAAAAGCCGGGGTAGTGGCATTAGGAATACTATGAAGTCTGATTTTCCTTCAGGAGAGCAGCCGGCTTCATTATTTACAGCGGTTCGGAGAATCCAAGCATTTTCGGCCGTCTTTAGTGCAGGATTTCTCACACTTCCTTGAACTCAACACCCCTTTCATGACCCCAACTGTTCGAGATGCCATAGAATACCACAGAAATGGGGATCAGGGCCGCCCACTTTCATAAGCCCACATCCACTGTTATACATGAGACTAAAAAAACACTGAATGATTTTTGTTAAAGTTTTAGTAATTTTGTGTTTTTATTATTATTGTTATTATTTTAGTTTTACGTCTTATTATTTTATTTATTTTTTTATCTAATTTTATTTTATTAAAGTTAACTTTTATTTTAAAATAACTTTTTTTATTATTATTGTTATTTTAGTACAATGTAGAAAATGAGAAATGTTTTGTGAAGTACCTGAAATATAATGTTAATAAATTTTTGTTTTAAATGTATATATATTTTAATATTTTATTTAGGTTAACAATTATTATACTTCAGATAACTTTTTTGTGTGTGTTTGTTTGTTTTCGTTAATGATAATAACCCGGCCCTACACTCTAAATCAACTGCAGTCCTGTGTTCGCAATTACAGTTCTTGTATATATTTGAATTTTAAGTAAACAAGTCTCAAAGTATACTTTGATAGGCAGTGATATATTTGTTGTTATTATTTTCAACATGATGCCGTAAATACTGTTGATAGAGCTTAACTCATATTGAACCCGGAACATTCCTTTAATTTGATAAACCCTCTTGGAGCCTGAATGTCTGTGATTCCACTGTGTTGCAATTCCATGATGTGTGTGTGTGTGTGTGTGTGTGTGTGTGTGTTGTGATAAAAACCACGGCCATGTTTCTGCGCTGCTGGGGTGACGTTCATTAGCTCCGGAGGAAGACGCCAAAGTCTCTCTCTCTCTTTTTCTCTCCTTTGTGTGCTCTTTCCAAACTTGTGGGCACTTTCCTTCTGCGTCTCTGTGTTTTTTCTCGCGTTTGGTGCCGGAGTGTCTGCACTGGTACCTCAGCACATAGCTCTGTCCTGAGATAAGCCCAGCACGCTCTCCCTCGCTCTTTTCTTGTCTGTTTGCTCCGGTCAGTCAGATTGCTGCGTTGGTGTCGTCCTTGACTCGCTCTCATCTCCCATAATGCCCTTCACTAGTGTGTGACATTGTTATCACTGACAGAGTCTTTAAATAAATCACCTGCGTTCCTCCCCGCGCCTGCCTTTTTGTTTTCCCCTCTTTTCTTGTATTTCGGACCCTTCCAAGGACCTCAGAGAGTCAGGAGGTTCAGACGGGAGCCGTGTGTTTTCACAGAGCACGCTAACGGCCCGTACAGACGTGAATGTTTTGAGAGTAAACCGTATGGATGGAGTGAAATCATCAGGAGGAATAGATTCAACACGGGTCTCCTTCAGAGGCCTGTTTACTCACCCACCACCTCAAAACTGATTTATCAGCCTGAGACGAGAGCACAACTCCCTTGGCTCTCCAAACTGAGGAGGACTAGCTCACCTCCTACTGGAATATTTGCCCCGTGGTCCCCCGAAACACTGATAGTAAAACTGACAGAAACAAGGAGAGAAAAGAAGAATCTAAACTGTGGATTCCAGTAAAAGCGCTGTGCAGGAGAATGAAACAAAAGATTTCGGAAAAGATCAAGAGAACTTGGAAAAAAAAAAAAAAAACTCAAAAATGAACAGACAATGAATTTAGTAATAATAATAATAATAATAATTATTATTATTATTATTATTATTATTGTTGTTGTTATAAAAATAAAAATGAATAATAAAGTAGTTTTTAAAAATAATGTAACGTACTGTAGTTCTACAACAAATGTTATTGTTTGAATAAATTACAATATATAAATTATAAAAATAAATTCTAAGGTGTTGAAGCAGTTGAATTTAAAACACATTGTTTTTTATATAGTTTTATGAATGAATACATTTAATATAGCTCTATGAACTGACCTTCACAGTGCGTTTACATTTATGGTACAGTACTATTTATTTATTTGTTTATTATTATTTTTTCTTTTATTTATAAGTAATGTATATTTATTTAGAAAATAGAGTAAATTTTAATTACATGTTGACTTTGTAGACAGTGATCACCAGAGAAAAGTTGATGAAATTCCATCAAATAAACCATCTGTTATTAATATATGTTCTCAGGTAACTTCATCTTTTAACAGGTGAAAACCCTGATAACTGATCCTAGAATGATGATGTTTAAAGCCGAGAGTTGATGCAGTGGTGTGTTTTTCATGATGTCAGTGGTTTAATTAGAGATGCAGTGTTTAGTTTGTGTGTCAGAGACACGGAGCAGCAGCGGATCAGTGAACTGGAGATCAGAAGACTCGTCCTCACCGTCTCTCTCTCTCTCTCTCTCTCTCTCTCTCTATCTCTCTCTGTGTTTGCTTGTTCAGGTGGATGGAACATTCTTGAGCTGATCTCTGAGTTTGCTCTCGCTTGTTTCCCAGCGCGCTCTGCTCTCTGTGTGCGTGCGATTGTTGTCAGTGTAAATAAGTGGGTCATTTTGAGTCCTACACGAGATGCAGAACGAGACGTTTTCTGTCCAGATGCAGTGTGTCAGTGAGCTAATAGACTCTCCTCTCCTCCTGTCTGTCTCTCGTTTACAGATGAGATGAAGGGAGACTACGACACTATGGGGCCTGATGCCGCTTTAGAGCCGGTTGGGAACGGTACAGGTGAGTCATGTGACCATGGTGATTTTCTGTATTGATATAGAGTGCATTAGTGTCACCTACGTTTCAGTGGCACTTGTTCCGGAAGTGTTTTTCCCATTCATTTTAAAAAGAGTTCTTTGTTAAAGCATTATAAGCAATGAAACAAGGTTTTATTCAAAGCGAAAGGTGAAAGAAAATCAGACAAAAAGACAAGACTGTGTACTTGATGGCAAAAACTATTTCATTTATTTCAATTCATTTAAAGTTGTTGATCGTATCTGTAGAAAGAATATATTTTAAGTTCATTGCAAAATATGCATACATGCATATGTATGTTTTGAGAGCGCAGGAAGACCCGATTACATGGGAGTGGGCGGGGCTAAAGCACTCCTTTCCTGCTGCCACCTTCTGATTGGTGGAATTTTCGTACGTTTTCCGTTATTAAACATGGTTAATTTAAAAGTTTTGACTTAATATGAACAGATTGGTTCAACACAAGCATATACTATTGATTATCAATCTCAGAGCACACAACAGGTCTGTTAAAAAAACAGTTTCCCTATGAAGAAAATGAATGGAGATTTACTTGCGGAACCCAACTGTTGTGCTCTATTAGCATGTCTGCTATCAGCTTTTAATGCAATCTGAAACCTCAAACTTAAAATCGACTCCACTGCTGAGATTTACGCGGCAAATGCACATCAACAGCGTTGATCTGAATCCACAATCATCCAAGTGATTCTTGCTCCCTGTTCGACATCATCGCACACACACACACAAGGGCTTGTTTTATGAGAAACAGTGTTAGGCCGTGTTTGAGCTGTCATCGGTGATGTAGTTCAGGAGGAAGGATGTGTAGTTTTAATAAAGCTTTCTAATGTTAGACACACACTCTAGAGATAAACAGCTCCGCTGTGCGGCCCACGATCCTCCTCTGCAGGGAGGGCCGTTCTCGGCTCGAGCGACAGTAGCGGAAGGAAAACATTAGGACGTCGAGTTTAGAGCGCTTTCTTCTGCGAGCGCGAACTTCCCCAAATCGCATTTCAGGCCAAAATCTAATTTGTGCACAAACTCGATTTGTTTAGATCATGTAAGCCGCAAAACCCACAGCAGCAAGGAGCTAAACGCGTTCATTTGTCGGGCCGCGGCGCTCACGCGTGTTCACGTGAATGATAGCGAGGCAGGTCTAGTAATGAGAGAGGAGGGAAATCATTTGCTCTGTTAAATAATGTTAAAGGGCTGCCGGCTCTCTGACATTTTCAAGACATTTTTGACAGCGACACAGCCCAGCGGCTCGACCTTTGCACAAATGAGACGATAAAATGTTTACTGTCAGACAAACCTCACTACGGAGTTTATACCTAACACAAGCTCGTCCTAATTAAAAGGTAGCTGATAAAACTCAAGCTGAACATGCACTGCTGTAATATTTAACTTGTCTGACGAACGGGTGAGAGCTATTTATTCTCTCTTAGATAATATTCTGTTATATAATAACGTAGAACACCTTCGGTTTCCTGTATCTGCTCTTGTGGAGAAATGATGTGGAGAAATAATTATGGCACTGTCTTTGTGTCTGTTTTGTACATACACTAATTTTCCATATGAGCACCTCCCAGAGCAAATTTTATTGCTCACAGGATGTTTTTTCACAGCTCACTACTCACTTCTCAGTTATGTTTCATGTTCTCAGATGTTTCTCCTAAGATTTCCAACTGAGTGAGAGGTTGTGATCCAAAATGACTTATACAGCTTATAAAATGAATGTGGAGAGCAGCTCAGGTCATTTGATGAGAAATGTTTTCGTTCATATCGAGAGTCACTGGAGTCGTTTTCTCATACGTCTAAGCAGCAGCAAACTTCAGCAAAACTCTATTCAATCTCATTGCTGTCTTGGAGAAACAATAAAGAGATTTAATAATAAGATGAATAAGATGAACAAAAACACACAGCCTCAGCCCTGTTGTGTCTTCACATTAAAATTTCCCCTCATTTTTAATGCAATTATCAGAATCCGCCTAGTTAGGAGGTAGATTAGAGAAATAGGAATGGATGTTGGGATTACGACATACATTTCTGCTCCTTGTCTGACTGCCTCTAATACATTTAAAAGTAGAAAAAAGGGTTTATCGTTAAAAGCTTTTCCACAATTCCAATGGTTCTCCTGTTAGATTAAGTCATATTTCTTATTTTAGTGGCCATTAGGTGGCTAGATAAGGCAGTAATTTAGACGTATCCCTCCCAGAACGTTTCTCTAATGTTCCCGCGTTCTTTTTTATCACAGCTGCTGCCGCATGTTTCTGCCACCTTCCAGTCCACCATATTTTTTTTACATGCAAGCAAGAATCCAGGTTTTATTTAAACACATTCTCTCTCTCTCTCTCTCTGTGTTTCTAGTGAAGAGCGTTCACTGCGCTACTGAGTTTGAGGATTTCTTCGGGAAGCGCAAACTGGTGGACACTGAAAGTCATGTGGTCAGCATTGCCGAATACCTCCAAAGAGGAGACACAGCCATCATCTACCCCGAGGCACCGGAGGAACTCTCCCGTTCCCGCCTCGCCACGCCCGAAGCCAACGGACACGAGGAGAACGGTGAGAATGCCGGGCAGCTGTTGCTGCCGTCCGATTGGCTGCGTGCCGAAGTGTTTACCTTTAGAGCGAGGTGCAGCTGTCCGAGTGGTGAAATCATAAACCCTAAATTTCCCGTCCCGAGGGGGGCAGCCGGGGCGCATTACGGCGCATACCTCTCTTATGAAGAACGTGTGAAAAATTAGACGTGCGAGCCACCAGAAGCGATTACAACCGAGAAAACACAACTGGCTCCCAAACGCCTTCAGCAATTGCACTGTGTTCAGGTTTAAACCATTGTAAACAACTGCTTTTAGCTAGTTAAGGTTAGTAGCGGATTATTCCGGCACAATCCTAAGAAGTCAAGGCTAATACTGCGGTTCCTATCTGGTTCTGCTTCAAGACCTGGAACGCCAAGTGGCAACCCAAGACAGTTGATATGATACTATAACAAATATACAAAATGATACTATAAAAACTATAAAGTTATCATAAACTGCATAGAACCAAAACAAAAACAGTTTTAATAGAAGAATGCTTGGTAGCACTTTACTTGATGCATGTATGTATAATGCATTATAAAAAAGTGTTCATAAGGTATGTTGTATTATATCTTTTCAGAAATAATTGAAACCAAAATATTTGCAGACTCCTTGTTACAGTGCAATACAATGTTTTAATGCATTATACTTTCTAAAGGTGTAAAAACAAATGTATTATATCTGTGGTTATAATTATTCATGAGGTCATACAGTGTGTTATGAGGTGCATTTACAGGGCATAATTGATGCATTAAAATGCTTTTATGATGCATTATATATGAAGGCTTCAAGTAAAGTGTTAACAAATGTTTTTATATTAACGTTAAAGAGAAAAGGTGGCTAGTGGCTAAAACAATGCTCATATTTGCAGTCATTATATAAACAAGACCAACTAACTTTATTATTGATTTACGATTGATTTTACTGAAAAAAAAGTGCATTGTCTATTCCCAAAATGCTCAATGGATATTGAAATTGACCGATGCCATCATCTTAAAATGGCTCATCGTCATCCAAATTATGGGACTGGCTAACATATCTGTTGCTAGCATGTTCCCACTTAGTTCAAAATATGAATGTGTCATATTTCTTCCATCACATAAAGCCCATGAGCAAAACTCAGCGAATTCGAATGCACCTACCGTGTGTGTTCATGCATTGGCGTGAGTGCGTGTATGGGTGGCAGTGCCAACTTTGACGGCAGCACACAGTGGAGCAGATTGTACAGATACCTCCTCGTACCACCCTGGGCACAGCGCCCATTCGCTGCCATTGATTTGCTGACCTTTTGGCCCGCTGCCCCTCTCTCTCTGCTGCAGACCTGCCACCTGGAACTCCAGATGCTTTCGCCCAACTGTTGACCTGCCCCTACTGCGACCGGGGTTACAAACGCTTGACTTCCCTAAAGGAACACATCAAGTACCGGCACGAGAAAAACGAGGAGAACTTCGCCTGCCCTCTGTGCAGCTACACGTTTGCTTACCGCACTCAGCTGGAGAGACATATGGCCACACACAAGCCAGGACGAGATCAGGTGAGCCGCACTTCCTCTCTCGCTCTCTCTCTCTCTCTCTCTTTCTCTGCGCCTCGCTCTAGCTCTATATCTAATGTGCTGTATTCCCTCGGAGAAAAGATATCATTTTGATTGGCAATCATTATTAATTTTTCATGGCATTTTGAAGATGCAGATCTTTTAATGGTTATAGCCTTAATTGAGGTCTAAATGGTTTTTTGATGGCCTGCTCTGATATGATTCTGCAGTCTTATATTCACGATCGAATGACTATGTTAATTTCCAATTTAGAAATTGTATCCGCTCTTTAGGTTTTCTTTTTTTATGTTCTTTAAAAATCAGTTTCTCTGCGGTGACAGAGTAACACATCATAATTTCCTTGCGCGTAAATGATAAACGTGAGCCGAGCGCTCGGTGTTTTACCTCTTAGCAATCTGTCGCAGCATTATTTACACTCATTATATGGGTTGTTGTGGCTGTCGTGTCAAATATAGGACGCATTCCCCTGTGTAAACAGGTAGATACACCGAGTCTCTTCTGGCAAATAAAGCAGGTCTATGTAAAGCAAAGCGATACGCGGATCTCTCTAGAGACTGAACCACTTAAAACTTATCTTTGCGACTCAAAGCGCAGTGTGACATCAGAGCCGCTCCTGTAATCATCTGAGATGAGGTACAGCAGCTCTTTTATCTCTCAGACATGACGTTCTGACTAGAACAGAATGATTTGATACACGACGAGCTGCCAACTTCTTCACCTGATGCCACGGGCCGCTCAAAACATGAACAGATGGCCCATTCTGCACCCGTGACCTCTCTAATCCACAAATTACTTCCTATTTGTTGGTCTTTGTTTGTGTGCTTCATCTTGAAAGACTTTCCTGTCGAAAATTTGCAGTCGTCTGTGAGTCCGACCGCGACTGAAACGCGCAGTAGAGCGCTCTCCGTGCATACGTGACTCTGGTTTACCAGTGAAGCTGATTTTTACTTGCTAAGCCCAATAATATGCAAATAACCAATCAAATGCCCCACCCACATCATGCTTGACACACTTAGCGCAAGAGTATCACGCCGGGCGGAAAAATCCCTCTCCTCCCGCTGCTGCCAGTCACAATTAGGCCGACGGAGTGACTGTATCACATCGAGGGCGATGGTGGGACTAAAACCTGCCTCCATCCTCAGAGGGAAGGTGGGGGGCGTAAAGCAGCTGTTGCTGTTTGTTTATGCGACTCAGCAACATATGAGCGAATGGTGGGGTCCCTCCCCGCCGTGGGCCGCACGGCTCCCCGCTTGATGTTTGAAGGTTGCCGCTGTTTGAACAATCCTCCCTGTGTCCTGTGCTTTATGCCATCTGTCTCCAGCGGAATGCGGGCCTCTCTCTCTCCCCACCAGTTGTCGGAGCCGATCATGGGCGGCGCTCACAGGCCTTTTGTGTTCCTCTGCCCGTTCGACATACTCACCTCCCACTCTGAATTAATTGTGCTCGCCTGGTGCGCTCTCTGCTTCTCTGCACTGACGCCCGTATTGTTGTTGTTGTTATTGTTATTATATTTTGATTTTCGAGGCTCTGCTTTGAATTGCAAATGCGAGGGGCGCAGCGCTCATGTTCTACCTTTGAACAGCAAATGAAGTGCCTGCCTACGAGCCGCATTCACGCATTATTAAAGAGACGTTTGAAGCCTTTAAACAGTCTACAAATTTGTGTCCAATTACGAAATTGCAACATTTATGCGAGCCCACCTTTTTGCGTAATGAACTCTTTGCACAGGTATCTGAAGGATGTGTTGGTTAAATATGCATGATTTATTTGGAACGATTATGCTAAATTAGATGAAGTGGATCATTTCTGCCTCCCTAATGAGGAAAAAAGTCTTAAAAATAGGATTCTTTTTGTTCTTTTTTTTCCCGCTGCCAATGCAGCGTTTCTGGCTCTAGAGTCAGGAAATGAAAAGGTATGAGATGCTCTGTTATCGCTGCTCAAATGCACCCAACCAAAGCAAGATGCTGCTTTACAACGGGAGCCATTTGGCCCGCCATGAAATTATTCACTGAAATCTTGCCTGTTGTGTGTTTGTGCAAGAGAAGCTCATGTGAATATTTTCTCATCCGCAGCACCAGATTCTCAACCAGGGTTCTGGCAACCGCAAGTTCAAATGCACTGAATGTGGCAAGGCCTTCAAATACAAACACCATCTAAAGGAGCACCTGCGGATACACAGTGGTACGTCCTTTTCTTTCTTTCATAACTCATGGCCTTAGTTAAGAATAGTCTTGATTCTGCATCAGAATGAATGCGTTCTTTGTTTGTTTTGTCCCAGCCATCTTTTCATTTTATGGTTTTATTAGATGAAAAGAGGGTGCCCAGTCATTATTTTGAAAGAAGTGCAATGACGATAAGAACATCTCTCACTTCTTGATGCGATTCAGTTCTTTGTCTGTCTTCACTGTAGGTGAGAAGCCATACGAATGTCCAAACTGTAAGAAGAGATTCTCGCACTCCGGGTCGTACAGTTCGCACATAAGCAGTAAGAAATGCATCGGACTGATCGCCATCAACGGCAGGGTGAGGAACAACCTGAAGACGGGTTCATCTCCAACCTCCGCATCATCCTCCCCTACGAACACCGCCATTTCCCAGCTACGACACAAACTGGAGAATGGCAAACCCCTCGGTCTGCAAGACCAGTCCAACCACCTCAACATCAAATCTGAACCACTGGACTTCAACGACTATAAGCTGATGATGGCCTCTCATGGCTATGGTACGGGCAGCCCCTTCCTGAATGGCGGTGTGAGGGGAGGCAGCCCACTGGGCATCCATAACTCCCAGAGTCCCCTTCAGCACTTGGGCATGGGTATGGAGGGGCAAATGCTGGGATACCCGTCGCTGGGAAACAACCTGAGCGAGGTGCAGAAGGTCCTGCAGATTGTGGACAACACTGTGTGTCGACAAAAAATGGACTGCAAGCCCGAGGAGATCTCCAAGTTGAAGGCGTACATGAAGGAGTTGGGTTCCCACATAGAGGAACAGAAGCAAGGGCTCACCTCGCCCGGTGGACCGCAGAACACTCTTCCACTCATCAATCACAACGGTGCCACCAAGAGCATCATAGACTACACGCTGGAGAAGGTCAACGAAGCCAAAGCCTGCCTTCAGAGCTTGACTACGGACTCTAAGAGGCAAATTAGCAATATCAAGAAAGAGAAGGCAAATCATCTGCTAGATGTAGGTATAGAGGACAAAATGCACGAGAATAATAATCTAATGTTTACACCCTTCTCCTGCCAGTATTGCAAAGAGACCTTCCCTGGCCCTATTCCCCTGCACCAGCACGAGCGCTACCTTTGCAAGATGAACGAGGAAATCAAAGCCGTGCTTCAGCCCACTCAGAACGCCACGACCAACAAAACCGGCTTGTTTGCTGAGAAACACGGCCTCTTGCACCCCTCCATCATCCCTGAGAAGGGTGTCAACGGCCCTATCAGTCCCTACAAGGACCACATGTCAGTGCTGAAAGCTTATTTCGCCATGAACATGGAGCCCAACTCGGAGGAACTACTGAAAATCTCCATAGCGGTCGGCCTTCCGCAGGAGTTTGTGAAAGAGTGGTTTGAGCAAAGGAAAGTCTTTCAGTACGCTAATTCCAGGACTCCTCCTTTAGACAGGAACCATGTGGAGCCTGGCCATCCTGTCTCCGTTCACACACCCACTAAAGACTCTTTAGGCATGCGGTCTCCGATGTCCCTGGTCAAAGGTGCTGACCGCATCACATCCCCCTCCATCCCCGAGCTTCATAACAACATTAACAACTGCGACACCCCGCTCAGGCTCTCCAAAACCGCTCAGTTCTCCAACCACAAGCAGCTGGGGGATAAGCTGGACCACTCCAGAAGCAACACGCCATCTCCCCTTAACTTATCGTCCGCCTCCTCCAAAAACTCGCACACTAGCTCTTACACACCCAACAGCTTCACCTCCGAGGACCTGCAGGCTGAACCTCTCGACCTCTCGTTGCCAAAGCTCATGAAGGAGCCAAAGCACATCTTGACTGTGAAAAGCCGACCCAAGCTAAACAGCACCCCCACCGACCATAACCACGTCGTGACGCCCCGCGAGCACGCAGACGAGCCGCTCAACTTGGCTTATCTGTCCAAGAAGGAGTTTGGCAGCCCCAATGCAAACAGCAGTCTGGACAAGAGCTCGAGCCCCATGTTTGGTCTGAACCCCTTCGCTGCCAAACCCCTGTACACCTCCCTGCCGCCCCAAAGCGCATTTCCGCCTCCCACGTTTATGCCCCCGGTGCAAGCCAGTCTCCCGGGGCTGAGACCCTACCCCAGCCTCGACCAGATAAGCTTCTTGCCGCACATGGCCTACACGTACGCGGCGGGGGCGGCCAGCTTCGCCGAGATGCAGCAGAGGAGAAAATACCAGCGGAAGCCAGGGTTCCAGGTAAATAACGGACTCGCTGTTTCACAAACCCTCAGGCCTTGTGTTTCTTTTTTCTATCCCTCTGGTGAGTGGCGCTCGGCTTCATTCAGACACTAATTAAAAGCCACTCAGAGTGGGAGAGGGGAGCTCACCTCACGCCCAGCGGCAGATGAGGCAATGAAAGAGAAGCGCGGTTCCTGTGGTAGACGTCGATGCCTCTAGTGCCATACGCCGGTTCTTTTAGTGGCGGCGGTTATGTTGCCAGCCCTCGAGTGGCTCGTCCAAGATACCGAGAGCAGGAAACGTCAAAGTGGCAGGTGTTCGGTGGCTCTAGCGTAGATGCGCCTGTGGCACTGCTGCTCCTTTTTTTAGCGTCTCAGGTGTGAGAAAAATCAGAGACATAGAGAATCAGTGAACCTTAGACATATCTCTTTATTTCTGCCCCTTTTTTCATTTGGCTCCTTTTTTCCCTATATTTCTACAGCGAGAAAAGCTGAAATGAGCTTGAGCATAAAGATTAATAATGCACACTCCCCATGTTCATTACAGCTCAGCGCTGAGGGCTGTTTAACATCGGGGAAACCATTCTGATAAAAAAGTATTAATAATGTTTCCTATTCTAAGTTATTAAATTAGATTTTAAAAATACAGCTAAGGGCATTTAGCTCAAATTGATTGCGGAACGATAGCACGGAGCTTTTTAAAAGAGAGTGCGCAGAAGTATTGTCAGTCCAGAGCCGGCTGTCCTTAATGAGGGCATCGTCGCTGCAGTTTTGGCCATTTTGTGCCCCTCTTGATTTAATCATTACCGTTTGAAATTAGAGGACTGTGGCAATATTCCCTACTAAGACTCTCTTCTTATTGTTATTAGCTTCTAATGTAATAATATTTTTTCCCCATTAATTTAAGTTTAAGCCTATCGGGGTAATCTCTGCTCAGATAAATACTGCGCTAACACCCTTTCATGTATGAAATTAAACCAAATTTGAATGCAAATATATGGAATAAGGTGTGATTAAGAAGAGAGAAAGGCCTCATTTGCAATATCCTGCCTTTACATGCTTTTTCAGGTCGCAAACATTTGAATGTTTCATTCTTAAGACTGCTACTCCAGTTTTAGCTGAGAAATGCATATCTTATTCATATTTACATGTTCAGTTTTAATCTCTTTATGATAAAAAAAATATATATATAGAAAATGATGAAATAGATTAAACAAGCAAGTTTTATTATTATTGTTTATTCTGATTTTCAGGAAAATATGACAAAATATGAATCATTTTTAACAGTAGATCATGTTGTGTTTTATATTTTGATTCTGACACCAGCAGTGTTATTCTAATGCTTATTCATTTGTGGTTTGTTATTTTTATTACTGTTTCACCATAGAGTGAACCGCATTGTGTGATGACAGTAAACATAATAATAAACTGAAGGAGCTAACGATCGCTGTCTCTTTCCAGAGCGAGCTTCTTGACGGGCCGGCAGATTATCTGAGCAGTCTAGATGATATGGCCGACCCCGAGGCCTGTCTGTCCAGGAAGAAGATTAAGAAAACAGAAAGTGGTATGTACGCGTGTGACCTTTGCGACAAAACATTCCAGAAGAGCAGTTCCCTCCTCAGACACAAATATGAACACACAGGTATATATACTGTTCTAGACACCATCATTTAATAACTGTCTGTCTAACTCCAGAATATTCACGCTGCTTCTTGCTTTCTTTCTTTCGCTCTGTCTTTTTCCACTACCTTAATCATGTTTTCCTTTTTCCTTTTTTAGTAAAAACTAACATGTTTCTCTCCTGTTGACAGTCAGTGAGAGGATTTTGTAAATGTAATTAACGTGGCAAAAACATGAAACTGACATTGCACTAAATTAAGAAAATAATTAAACAGCTAGAAAAAATAAACAAACAAGAAGCTGGACTGCATAATCTCTGGAATTGAAGTTGGTCAAATGTCTGCGAGTGAACGGGAACATGAACCTTTGACATTTACAGTAGAGGCTGCATTCACGCCACGCTATTTCTTTGTTTATTTAGACACAGATTTGATTTGGATGACTGTATAAACAAGAAATAATTGCATTTCAAATGTGAAAATAAATTGGCAACATTTTTGGCTAAATTGGAAATGCGAAATATTTAGGTTCTAAATGTGATTTTTTTTAAAAAAAATTTTATGTCATGCATGTTAATGAATACAATAATATTTGCACTTCTGTAATTATTTTACAGAAAAATGCAACAGTATACTTAAATTTAGAATTTTGATTAAAAAAATGGTCACAGTCACAGCTTTGAACAGTGACAATACAAATAGAATAGAAAATGCAAATGAACAGAAGTTCTTTTAATTTAATTTATAAATAAAATATAATAATGTGATTAGTTTTGAAAGTGCAGTAAATGAGGATTGGACAATTTGGGTGTGAATGTAGCCTGACACCATGTCTACATGGGATTTGCTCTTTAACACTTTAATTGAAATTAATCATTTTCAACAGAAATCTATTTGTATAAAAATTGATTTAGCATGGGCTGTCTTACAACCAACAAAATTATTATACAGAATGTTTGTGCATATACATACAACCTGCATGTGGTTAAAAACACATGGTGATTTAAATGAAAAAGGCAGAGACCAGAAACATCAAGAATTAAATTCATATAATAAAATTCATTCCAGACATATGAGGGTGTGTAAATAAAATAATTGTTTTTCAGATGGATGGGAAAATAAAGTGGCTGGAGCAGCTCTACAGCTCTTCAGAAATAGAAACGGAGCGTCTGTCAACTGAAAGCAACTCTAGACAGCTTCATTGATTATAATGGGAGCGATTTAGTTTTGATGCACTGTGAAGTGCAACTCATGCCCGCTGTAGACATGGAGTTAAGGTCACATTCTATTCCAGAGACCAGCCAGTGTGAATAAAAGAGTGAAATAAAAGTGAATTAAAGGAGGAGAGTAACTGCACACACACACACACACACACACACACACACACACACACACACACACACGCACACACACACAGAGTTTCTTTCTCTTGATTGCATCACCATTTACAGTCAGTCTGGAAGGACATGGGAATGAATCCACTGACGTGAATACAACTGTTTCATTTCCCTGTCTCTCTCTCTCTCTCTCTCTCTCTCTCTCTCTGCGAGCGGGTGATCGTGTATTACGGCGGTGCATTCCTGTGCTGTTTGCGGTCAGCTCTTGGCCAGTTACATGTGTCAGTAAATGTAAAGTCCAGACTTGGACTGATGTAGCATATCAGTGTAAAAGTGAAGTTCAGACTAGGCATCACAACATAAACAATTATATCTAAAATAGTTTTCTAAATATTTGATGATATTCAGTATGCATCCTGACATTTAAGTATTTGTTTTTCAATTATTTTGACCTAAGGGTATATTTTAAATATTTAATGCAAGCAGTTCATTTCTGAAAATTTTAGCTAAAATAATCAATGCGTGTTTTCTCACTGTAAAAGAAAATGAAGAAGCATATTTATTCACTTTAATTGATATACACCAGTATAACAATTTGTAGTAACTCCACGCAGCATTTACATCATGTTTTTTTAATAAATTATTTAATATGTGAAAAATGCGAAAGGAATGCTTTAAATCAGTTCATTTAAATTAAGTGCAATTCAAATAATGTGTATTTCATATATTTAAAGAATGTTGTACACAATGTTGCTTAAATTTATATTGCCTTCAAAATTATCACAAATATTCACAACGTGAACAATAATATTTAAATGTTAATGTAATGTATAGAAATTAATGTTTTTATTAAGGGCAATATTTAGCCCTTACAGGTGATTTTGAGTCAGTTAATTTAAAAAACATTATTACTCTATTTGATAAATGATGA
The DNA here is from genome assembly GCF_022985175.1 of Labeo rohita. NCBI lineage: Eukaryota > Metazoa > Chordata > Actinopteri > Cypriniformes > Cyprinidae > Labeo > Labeo rohita. Next base: position 948,760 of record NC_066874.1, on the reverse strand, counting down.
AAACACTGTCTGCGCAATTCTAGATGTTATTTTTTCAAGCAAAAGATAAAATGCAAAAGTAGCTGCAAGTGATGCACAAATATTATAGCATGTAAACATTAAGCTAGAGTACATTTTGCATAACTGTCCAGTCGTCCTGTTAAATTGTATAGCTCTGAACTGTATTCCATCAATGCTTTCATGAAAAAAATCAATCGCCTCTAAGAGCGTGAATACAGATATGTGACAGCTACAGGTCACTACGGCGTCTGCAGAGACGCTCGATTGGCCTAGAAGAGAGTATGATGAAATATATCAAATATTACATAAAACCCCAGCAATTAAATATCTGGGGCATTTCTGTCACTTTCAGTGTTTTTTTTTTTGTTTTTTTTTTGCCTCGAGCACCTGTTAATTTCTGACTGCAGTGTCTCCCCTCGCTCTTTCCCTCTTCCATTCCTGCCATCTCTCTCTTTCAGCTCTTATCGGGTCTTTTCTGTGACGTCAGGTCACGACACGTCACCTCACGCGTAACGCGGGGCGCGACGGCGTCTCTGTCTCCAAACGACAGAAAAGAGTTGCGCAGCAGGAAACTGCCAGCGAATTTCACTCTGTTTGTTTGTTCCCGCGCTCCAGCTCTGTGTGTTTGTTTGGTTTGCGATGGTTTATTTATGTTGCAGTGTTGTAGCGGTGCGGCCCTGCGCTGCCTCACCGCTTCACGCTTCACTTCTGTGAGGGAATGTTACAAAGTAAATACACAAACGAGACGGCGGCGCGTCAAGCAGAACTGCAACCAGAGAAGGCAAACATTCATAACACTGGACTGTATTGGATTATTTTGGCTTGTTTTTCATCTGAACCCTTTTATTTGGTGTTTATTTTGGTTAGCGTGCGAGATGCGCTGTCTGTGTGTGTGTGTGTCCGCGAGCGCCGTCCGCTCACTCACCGCGTGCGTTCTGTCGTTGTGTGTCTCCGCAGGTAAACGGCCGCACCAGTGTCAGATCTGCAAGAAAGCGTTCAAACACAAGCACCATCTGATCGAACACAGCCGCCTGCACTCCGGAGAGAAGCCGTACCAGTGCGACAAGTGCGGCAAGCGCTTCTCGCACTCGGGCTCGTACTCGCAGCACATGAACCACAGGTACTCGTACTGCAAGAGGGAGGCCGAGGAGCGCGAGGCGGCCGAGCGCGAGGCCCGGGAAAAGGGTCACCTGGAGCCCACGGAGCTGCTGCTGAACCGGGCGTACCTGCAGGGCATCGCTCCGCCCGGATACCCCGAGCACCAGGAGCGGGAGCCCATCCTGCGGGACGGCCTGAACGGGAGCATACGGGAGCGACTCAAGGAGGTGGAGGGCGCCTTCGTGAAGATGGGCCGGCGGGACGACGAGTTCGAGGAGGAGGAAGAGGAGAGCGAAAACAAAAGCATGGACACGGACGGGGACACCATGAGGGACGAGGAGGAAAACGGCGAGCACTCGATGGACGAGAGCTCCGTGGACGGCAAAACCGAATCCAAATCGGATCACGAGGACGGCGTGGAGGACGCGGTGTAGCCGACGTTCGGGGGACGGGTCGCCTGCGAAGCTGCATTATGCAAAAATGAGCAGAAGAAGAAAAAAAAAAGAAAGAAAGAAAGAAAGAAAGAAAGAAAGGAAACTAAAATAAATGAAGTTTTAAAAATTGTACAGTATTAAGGCCTAAAATATGTGTGGTGCTACCATCCTAAAATCATGTGTTCCATAGTATTTATAGCACAAACTAGTAACTTGTACAAAAATTGCACTCTGCTTCTATAATCACTACGAGAATAATGAAATTATTTGCCGATGTATATTTATACAGTGTTAAAAAAAATGCGCATCTGCGGCGCGTCGGGCCGCAGGGGATCAGTATTTAATGCGTCTCTGCCCTCGCCACACACTCTTTTAGGCCTCGTCACCGAATTCATGTGAAGGACCGTAACAGTATTCCGTTTGTTTTGACGATTTCGAGTCTTAAAGAGACTGTTTGGAGAGAGAACGACCATTCGACCGGGACAGACGGAAGGACGAAGCCTTGGGAAGGTTGTTGCCTTATATGCAAACCTGTTAATCAGCGCGTTTCTAAAGTGCCAACCCCGTTCAGTGCGAGAGGAGAGCGACGCCGAGCCGTCTCTCTTTCTTTCTCTCTCTCTCTCCGATCAGCACGTTCTCTCTGTTAGCACAGCAGCTCTTTAGTTTACAACGACGTTTGTGCAATTTCGTTCTCAGTATTACACCAAACCGTTTTGCAATGACACAGTTGCATCCTTTTATTTGTAGGTTTAAATAACATCTTATTTATGTGGCCCATTTTGTATCTCCTGATTTTATTTATTTCATACTGTACAGTACAGTATTATAGTTCTTCAATAAATAGATCTATTTTAGTAAAATGGAACCTGGAGTTGATGAGAGCATTTATTGTGTTTTGAAACATTAATTGTGAAATGCAAATTTTCAATTTCATTTCCGTTCATTTTATTTTGTTGTTGATCTTTTATTTTCCAGTTACTGGAAATTCCAAAATTTGGGAACTTTTGATACAATATTGTGAGAACACTGTATTTTCAACTGAAAAACCGAGAAAAGAGATCCACTTTCATGTCTTTTGCTGAAGTGGAACAGGGACAGTTGAAATTCAATGTATGATAATATCATGACTGAAAACACACCGATCTTTCCTGAAATGTCTTTGTAAGAGTATTATGGACTTTTTAATTTGTAATTTCTCTTGGAAATGACCATGCTCAAATAAAAGTAGCCAAATTAAAGAACTTTTCAAGAACGCGTGTGAATGCGAGTGTGTGTGTGTGTGTGCGTGTGCGCGCGCGCCGAATTATCATACGTCGTCCATATATTCATGTGTTTTTGTTTTAGAGGACACTCGCCGATTTGACTCTACGAGAGCGGCGGCAATTTCACCTTTCAAAGGTGATTCTCAGGCTCCGTCATTAGATATTCCTGCAACTTCACAGCCGATGAAGGCCGAGCAGGTTTTCAATGAACTCTTCAAATAAAGAGCCGAGAACCTGTCGAACAAAGCCAGAGGGAGACAGACAGACAGACAGACAGAGAGACAGCTTAAAGTGTCTTGAGCGTTTCTACAGCATATGCATATGAAAGCACAGATCAAACGCCCTCTCACACACACACACACACACACTCGACGCCCAGCCATCCGCATCACTCTCCTCACCTCACCTGATCAATTGAGTTTGCAAATGAAAAAAAAAAAAAAGTCGGCTAAAGATCCCACTTCACAACGGCTTTCATCTATTCAGTTTTTGAAGTTTAAACTTTTGAACAATTATAATAGTATTTAACCTGTATTAGTAATAATGATATTAATAATAAAACTTAGAACGGATTGTTTATAATTATCCATTAAAAATGACATAAAACTGCAATTAGAATAAATAATAATAAGTGTAAAATTACAACATACGTGCCCATTTGCTCAGACATCTATGGGGAAAAAATGCAGTTCTACAAAAACAAACAAACAAAAAAAGTGTTATTGGAGTTTAAGTTTGAAATGTCTGAAAAAAAAACAAGCAAAGAAGATAAATTAAAAAAAACAAGACTCAAGTTGTGAACAGTTTTGACAGATAGTCCTGGTCTTCCCCGTACAGTATATTTGTACTAACATGCATAATTAGGATAAAAAAGGAGTTTTGTGCCTCAGGTTATAGTTCAGTGTGACATATTTGGCAGCCATAGTGTGTTTCTAATATAATTTTCATTTGTTCATTATAATTAAAAAAAAGTCATAATTCCAGCAGTCAGTAATATCAGGCAGTTCCTGTATTTGTGTGGAACAGATTTTCACTGTTGACTCTTTGTGTGTGTGTATGTGTGTTTCTGTTGTTTTCAGCCCTTGTTGTTATTTTTCACATGTTTAATGTCTCTTAGAATAATAATTTATGATGATAAAGCAGCAGTGAGACACACACACACACATTTAACCCTCTGCTCACTGCAGCGGTTACAACTTAAGACATTTTAACCATTCAGGGTGTGAAGTTACATCCAACCCACCATGACTGATGACCTTTGACCTTTACCCACTTTTTTTTTTTTTTTATTGGACATTTTTGCTTTAATTTATATTAGCCAGGATTCAGGCTCAGTGCTTCCCACGGGGCTATTGGCTCTGACAACCCTTACTTATAATTTTATATGACTGTACATGACATTGTGTTATTTATTAATGATAACGTGAGTTCAAAATGTCTGATGAGAAGGTGAAGCAACATTTATGCATAACAGGGCTAATAAATATTACAAATGAGAGGCCTTAATAATTCTGTGAATCACTCAAACGACTCTGAACAGTCACATGGCTGCTCTGCCGTTCTTACAGTATATGTGTGTGTGTGTGTGTGTGTGTGTGTGTGTGTGTGTTTTGGCGGGTGTGTTGGTATGTTTGGAGTTTCTGCTGTCTGATGATTCACTGCTGCTCTTTCACCAACTGTATGGAGCACTGAGAGGCAGACAGCACTGTTTCTCCTGTCTCTCTCTCTCTCTCTCTCTGTCTGTCTGTCTGTCTCTCATGAGCTCATATTGCTGTTGGCTCGGTCGTTCTCTCAAACATCTTTCTCCTGCACGGCTTAAATCTTTCAATGCAAAAATAAACGTCACTCTCACAGATAACATAACAGCACACACACACTGAACACACGGCTCTCTACATTGCAGCCTTACTGTACACACATTTAGATAGCATAATGTCATCTTATCAGTATCAGTCAATATGAATGACTTCTTTTAAAAATGTGAAAATTGAAAATTATTAATATGACATTTTCTTTGCGTAAAAATGATCATAAATCATAACAATTGCATTAAAATATTCAGGTTTCACGATAGATGTTATTTTTATTCTGTATTTTTTTTTTTTGTAAAATATACAGCGTTATTACATAAATGGAAGCATTTTATAATCAGGTTAAATCTGTTAACAAAACGGATTAGTAAAATCATCAGGTATCATGAGCTAACAAACATTTGTTTATTTATTTATTTTTACAGCATTTAATAATCTAGGTTAATGTTAATTTCAATACTATTGTTAATATTTGTTCAAAATAGATTTTACATTTTTTTGTACCATTTTAGTAAATTGGTATGTTAGTAAGTTAGTACTAATACAAATAAGATTCATTGTTACCTTGATTAATAAGTGCTGTAAAGATATTATGTCAAAGCCAATATACTAAAAACATATTACAGTTAATAGAACTATATTAAACAAATAAACATTATTTAATAAACTTTTTAGGTCATGAGTATTTTCTCCATTCTAGAGAAGTTATTTTATAGTGAATATTTATTTGAATCATTATATTTTTTTCATTATGCTTTTAAATACATTAAGCCTGGAAATAAAAGAAACACATACATACACTGTTAATTGACTAAGTATGTTTCACATCATCTAAAAAAAAATGTTTGGTCATTTACATTTTCTGGTGAAATGTTTACTATTAAAAACATTTTCATGTGTGTCATGTTTCAGTGACTACATCATTCCCATATTTCCATGTGCTGCATAGCTTTCACAACTTTTATATTATTTAGACGTGGACATGTTCACTGTTATTTGGACATATACGTTTATTAAATGTTAAATATTTTATAAATATTCCATATTTATAGTTTATTATATATAATATTATATAACATTATACAAAATGATGTCACAGTAAATATATTGTATACCATACAACTTCCAATGAAGTTATTATACAAAATATTCTAAAAAACATTTCTGACACAAAGTCAAAATTTCTGATTCATCCTCAAGTTTTGCTGGACTCAGACTTTTGACCTAACTCAATTATTCATGTCTCCCATATGCTGCCTGTACAATCCTGTGTGTGTGTGTGTGTAGGACCTGGCACTCACAAAGAGAGATGGTTCAATGTCGTACAGTCAGACTGACAGACAGATGAGCAGCAAGAGGCCAACAGCTGTTCTGCCCAGAGAGAAACACACACAGAGAACACAAATCATACAAACCTAAAACTAGTGGCTAAGTCCACATAATACACAATATCAACAAACTCTACAAACTGTAAATATATAAACAACAACAAAAATAATACATATAAATATATACATAAAGCAACATCACACAAGTAACAGTGCGATACGGCTGTGATTAGGCCAACATACAACATTATCTCATGGCTACGAGTGTGATATTTTAGTTTATAGTTTAGTCTTTTGTGTGAACTACTTCCTTCCACCAATCTCGAATTGACAAATTAACAGCTGAGCCCAAGCCTCCTTTACTAATTTGAAAACGTCACTTTAGAGCTAGTGATGAAGGAAGCTTGCTTCAGTGAAAGCTTATTATATTACTAATATATTATAATATATTACTAATGTTACTGTATTAAAAGCTGTGTATTATGTGGAGTGGACTATTATAAGAGAGAGATGGACTGAGCGAGTGTGATTACCTGCATCTGATACAGCATTCATTCTTCAGCTCAATCTCATATTCACAATAAAACATTAGTTTGAATGTCTGCTGAGGAAAGTGATATTTTAGTCGTATCCTTTCATCTGTTAAGGGTGATTTCAGATGACGGCGCTGCTCAGTACACTTGCTGACTGCATCTTACAAGCTGATGTTAAGAGTAAAAATAACTTCCTTTTTTACAACCCTGTTTGAGTCTCTTTCAATATAAAAGTCTGTACTGCTGACTCACTCATAAAGACAGACTCTTGCCACCATCTAATGGTGGAATAATGTAACTAAAATCACGCACCCTCCCACCCAACACTAAATACTATTATTAAATACTACTGTTGTTCATATAAAATAAAAAAAATAAAATAAATAATAACCAATAACAGCCATCATAACAGTTGCTAGGCAATTCAGTCAAAAGTACAAAGACAGCGTTCTGTTATACAGCATTAAATTTACATAAAATATAAAGTGATATGATTTTGCCCTCTGCCCAAATTATTTGCTCTGGAACAAATAACAGATTAATGAGGCCAAACAGTGCCCATTAGATTTGCCCAAAATGAATTATATATCATGTTTAACCACTGTAGAGACATCAGAGCCAGCAGGAGCGAAGATCTGGCTGAGGTGAGGCTGTGCTCGGCACGTTTATGAGCGTTAGCACCCTGGAGCTCGCATTTCCAAAAAAAACACTGAAGCAAATTTTCAAAAAGATATTATCTTTATTAACAAACCGCATATTTGAAGTCTAAAGAAGTACATTCTTGCCTAAAAACTCTTACAACTACATTCCCTCACACAAAAACAGCATTATTTATTAAATTGACACTAACTGTGAGCAATACTGCAAGCGGAGTGATACAAGTAGAAGTTCTGATATCACTAGAATATCACACTCTTCACAGCCAATCAGATTTGAGGATTTTATCTACACACACACACACACATATATATATATATATATATAGTTTAAGTCCAGTCACACAGACTATTTATTAATATGAAATGGGTTTGCAGGTGTGTTTTGTATTATTGAAAGCTCCAGAATTGTGTGAAACATCACATGTTGTTTTGTTTGTTGCCATTGTTGAGCTCTGGACTGCCAGATGTGTAGTGCTGACTTAAAATACTCATAATAATTAAGAACTCATATATACTCATAACAAAGAAGAAAAAAGATTAAAAAGATTATGTTTGAGGTGCTAATTTTAGGTCAATTAATGTTTCTTTTTATATTAAATGAATAGTTTAGCTCTTATGTTTTTATTTATTTATTTTTATTTCAGAAGGTATTGAGAAGTTTCCATGAACTTTGACCCAACCAGTAGTTACCTTTTAACTTTTATTTATTGCTGAACACACTAACATGCACATGCACACATTTACATCTGCCTGGAACACACACACACATACACATACATACATACCTACAGTAATAGCCTATTTAGGCTATTCCTTTAAAAGAGGAGAAAGGTAATTATAGGTTTTGCCAGCACATTTTATGGAGCCTTTGATATGCAGAAACACAGATTTGAGCGGCAGGCAGCAGGTTGTGTGTGTGTGTATGTGTGTGCAGCTGAGTGCTGATTAGATGCCTGATCAGGGCTCTGACTGCAGGGTCTCAGCTGGGGACCAGGAACATCCTTCATTACGCGTTTCCAGGGGAGTGGAATTGTGCTCGCGTGGCGGCCTGTCGCAGGGGTTATAATCATATCTGTTTAGATTAGCGGTCAGTTATCCTGACATAGATCCCCCCCCACACCCCCATTCATAGCGCGTTCACATAACCTGACAAACAGTCAAAGCAGCAAATCTCACTTGGGCCCAGGACAGAACCCTGATGGACACCGTACCGCTGCGCGATAATGCAGCTGATACGGTCATGTGACTCCACAGCTGTCCGTCAGGATAAATATGCAACAGTTTAACAGTCAGTAATTTAGACTTAACATCCTCATACTTACTCTTTAACTTGTTCAGCGTTTATAGGGCGACTGCTGCTGCCAATTTACTCGCAGGGTTGGCATAAACGCGCGTGTGTTACGAGCATGCTGTTTATAATAGACTCGCCACCGTTGCCCCTCGCAGTCACATAATTGCACGTTCCGGACTCAAAATGCAAAGCTGAATGCGATCAGACCTGTTTCGGGGACATGGAAACCTATGCCTTTTTTTCATCTTTCCTTCTATATGTAATTTTTTAAGGCAAGCATTCACACACAGCCGTTGGGGATTAGGCCTAATGACAGAAGTTAATTATATTAAGTGTAATTTTTAAAAACAGTTCATGAACTGCAAATTATAGTTAAGAGCCCCTTTAATGCTCTTCGTGTTAATTACATGTCTTAATATCGCATAAAAAATAAAGGATCCAAGAAAAAAAAAAAGAGGGGGAGAGAAAAACAATTTGTGAGTACATTAATTTCATTCATCACTCTGTTTAAAATGGTCGAATAGAGTGTTTATACCATTTTTAGCCAGAGACTTTACTGAGCTTTCACTGTGCAACTAAATACTAATAAAATTATACAGTTTTAATAATGAAAAGGTGATTAAATCACAGTAATTTTGCACTTGATGCAAAATATTCAGTTTATGATTATATATATAAAAACAAACAAATTAACAAAAAATGTGTTGGATAATAACATAATCACAGTTTGATATGAATTTGTATCAATTTGACTCAGTAGACATCTAAAGCATCAAAGATCATCTGTTCAGAACACCACAAACACACACTGTGACTTTCTTTTTTGATTATATTTTTGGCCTTTTTGCCAAATTTTTAATAGGACAGTTTAAGGAGAAGCAGCTGGAGAGCGGAAAGGGATCTTAATGCATGTTCCTGGTCTTTAAAATGACCAGTTAGTGCATGTTATTTCTGCTCAACATCTGACACAACTTTCTTCTTTTTTTCAGCTGACGTCATCAATCCCTCTCATTTTGTAACCACCTGTCATATAGAGACTCTTTCCAGAACAATCACAATAGAATATTGTTTCACTTGGCAAAAGTCGCAGTATCTGAAGTAAATAGTGAATGTTCTAGTTCACGTCTCTTAATGATTGCATGACATCAGAATCAGCGTTTGATCGGAGAAACATGGCGACGCAGATGCCACACGTCTTCTCCTCTCTCTGTCTCGTACGCTCGACGTAAAACATTCACAAATGATATTGGGTCAGCGTTCGCACTTTGACTCATATGCGAGCAAACCTCCACGTCTCTGTCATTTGTGTGAAACAGAAACTGACACTACGAGTCTAGTCGAGTTCATTAGCCTTCTCATAATTATCCTCCAGGCTCTTTGGAGAGATTTCCTTTTTTTTACCGATCGGTTATGAAGTTCGGCTCTTGAGAGGCAAAGAGACTCTTGACTCGCTCAATTGAAATAAAAGAGGGAGAAAAAGGTCCTGGCCATTTTGTTGCTTTGAAACCTTAATCTAGAAAAATTCAACTTTCCTTTATCCTTTAATACCAGATCAAAGAGCCGAGAGTGAACCCGATTCAAACCCCGTCCATTATGGAGGAAACAGCAGAAAGGCTTTGAGAAAGTGTGAAACGTCCTCACACAAAAGAAAAGGTTTGGAGGCTCAATTACTCACTTATTCACCGGCCTAATTTTATGCGCGCTTCATTTGCATGTCATTTTTGAGGGCGAGGCAGAAATTTCGCCCTGGTAATTACCCCGCAAATACATTAACGACCCCGAGAGCCACGCATCCGTCTACGCGCGGCCGCCTTCTCCTCCGCCGGTCGCGTCGTGGCGGGCAGCGGTCAGGATGCCGTGATCTTTTTGATGTTGCTGCAATCAGTTGAAAGAAGATTTGTGATATGTTAAAAAGATTCGGATTCTGCGTTCGCCTCCTGGTGAGCGCAACTTCAAATGCCTCGCTTTAAGACCTAACTCACCGTCTCCTGTACGGCCTCCATCTTTGAAGACCTGTGAAATGTGATGTTTCAGATCTGGACCGAGTCCAGGACTGTCGTTCCTCTGCCTTCGCATTTCAGACGGTTTTCTCGTGGAAATGTTTGTTTGCGCTCGACTCGTTTAATTATTTCATTTTAGTGCAAACGACGATTTGGCGAGAAGCCGCGTATCGATTATAAAAGAAGGCAGGGTGATTAAAACAGCCGGATTGGTGTGTGAAAAACGAAAAAAAATAAACAGGAGAAAAGAGAGGAGGGAAAAAAACAGCAGCTTTTCCTCAGGAGTCAGAGACCACCCTCGGCTCGCTCACTTGTAATCATCTCAGAATTTGCTCAGAAACACTTGCGAACTTGTGTGGGAGTTGTTTTTACTTCATTAAAAGCAGAGTCTAGAGCCCACGAGAACTCTCACGCTGCAGAAACGAACCCTTACCACAAGAAAAACAACTGGGAAAAATACAACCACGTCCTGGAGTTCTTTTAGAAGTTGACGAAATCCCAATCCTGGGAGGAAACGCTGCCGATTGGTGGTTCAGAGCTTTGTGTCTCACCTTTAAAGTCATCTCAATACTAGCAGAGAGGATCATGGGAAATGTGGGTGAGAGGCCCTAGAGAACACTGCCACTTCTATTTCACACATTTAACCTCATTTAAATATGTCATCAATCGACCAGCACATGTAATTATTTATTTAAAAATCATATTGTTTTTTTTAACATCTTTATTTATTGTTTTGTTTTCCTAAAATGGATTAAAATGCAAAGTAACTGTTTTAGTTCGGAGATGATAACTGATGACAACTGATATAAACATGTAACTTGAGATCATGTGACAAATGTAGTGGGGTCATGTGACAGTAATGGTAGCATGCTGCTTTCTAAAACAGTTTGGCCTGCTGTTTCACTTGCTATTGTTCTGAAGTAGTATACAGTGTATAAGCCAGTATTCAGTTCTAAATATAGTCTCCGACAGGGAAAATTAGCTCGTTAGCAGGCTAAATCTAGACTTGCTAATGGATTAGCAGCAAAGAACAACATCAAGGAAACAGAAAGGAAGAAGATGTCAGTCTGCAACAAAGATCCGCAGAATGAGGACAACTGAAAAGAAGATGCAAACGTACAGGTATTTCTCTAAAACTCATCCAAATGTTGTTTGTGTCATAGTGTTATGTTTAAACACTAAATTGTTCTTTCCCGTGTTGTATATAAGAAACATGGATTTGTAGGCATGGAAAGGCGTTTTTTTTTCTGCGTTTGACAAATAGTGATTCTTATAAATGGATTTGATGACCGTATGACTGTAAATGAGAGTGACTGAACTTTTCTGCTTTTTAAAAGTACAGACTCAATTGATTTTGCTTCATGACGCAAACTATTTTATTTTTTATTTTTATTTGTATTTGTTAAATTGTCCTTAAAATGTAACAATTAAAGTGTTCAGTGATTTACCAGTTTATAAGAGCAAACCTGCAACACACACAATTAACCAGTTGAGACCCAGTGATTTAGCCGAGTTCACAGGCAAAACTCCATCTTGAGAAGATCTCCTTTATTTCCTAACATTGAAGCTGTAAAGGACACCCAAACTCTATCTAGTGTCTTGTGAAAGTTTCTGTACCTGGTTAAATGGGTCAGGTCAAATGTGATCGGACTGGACATTTGATGACAACGATGATGATTTGCTTGTTGACCTCAACATTGGTCAGTGTTTCTCCTTGAGATGGTCATGGGTGACTCAAATGTTCGTGCCCAGAGGGACAACCAGTCAAAGTCACAGTGTTCGTACTGGGGTGGCAGGTCACTTCCTGTGTGGCCGGAGGGGAGATCTAGTCTTGCATCCATATGGGTCTTTATGAGGTTTATCTGCTCATGTGCTGTTAGAGCAAACCTGACATGACCAGACATGATGTCTCGCTGCACCTGACCAATGGGCATGTCTGATCCGTGTTACATGTCTCATGATTACTGTCCATGACCCGTCTGACATCCGTAAGACCTCGTAAACCCACAAACTGCCAGCGTAAGATCGTCCTGTCTCGTCGAAGTAAAGCTCGAGCCGTGACATGTGCCAGCCTAGGATGATGAGGGAATTTAATGTCCTGTGACTTGAATATGGATTCAGAAAGTGTTTAGAGCAGATTAAAATTTCCTTTCATTTTTATTTTCTTTGATCCATCTTAATCTGGTTGGAATATTACTTTGGTTGTGTCCCATCTGTGACGATATGCATTTTAATCTACTGTGAAATCTAATAAGAACAAAAGTTACGACATCTCAAGCCACCTTCTCGATCAGAGGTCACCGAATGCCTTCAGAGGATGAACAAATCACTTCTGATCTGCTGAACCTTCACTAAAAGATGGATCATATAATCATTTCAGTGAAAAACAGCAGCAGGTGGGCGAGTATCTTGAAAACCTGTTTAGATCATACTTAACAAAATATTAAATAATAGCTTATATTTTGCATGAATAAAATGTGTTTCAGGACCAGGGACTCTGTCCCTCCATTAGCATTACTGTAATATGATAAAATAAAAAATAAAATCTATGCATCGTTGCAATAATAGCTTTATTCCCATTTTATTTGTGCATATTTAAATAAAATGTTGCATTAAAGTAATGTTTTCATTATAACAGAGTAAACTAGATTTTTATTTGTGGCTGTTCAGGTTTTAGTTGTAGGTTTTAGTCTTTGATTTATGTTGGCTGTGTTTGAGAATCAGTATAAAACAGTCTTTGTAGTGTAAAGAATGATTTAGATGATTAAATAGATTGCAATTACTATGCAAATAGATTCAAGAAGAAAGACCAATCAGAATTCAGTATGCAAATATCATGATGTCATTATCGCTGTTACATCTTCAGTGCTGAAATATGATCTCGCATATAATCTTATATTTCCTAAAAAAAGTAGGTAGAAAATCAAATGCATTTCAATAATTAAAACTTGCTTAATTGTCATAATGCAACAAAGCACATCCTTACATGTTTTCATGAGAATCACTCTGGAATTAATTTGTCATAATGAGTGCAGTGTTAAAACCAGCGAGAGCTTGTGGAAACACAGAACTTTGACTGTTTGGTTCATTAGTTTTTTGGATGATGGAGTTATCTGGTGAAGTATCAGATGAGAGTAACTCAGTCTAATAGTCTTGAGAATAACAGACTTTGAAAAGATGTTGTTAATTTGTATATTCTCTCTGGTCTCTGATGGGAAGACGCTGAGGACTTCCGAATTCCAGTCAGAGTACGGAGCGTTCAAACCGCGGTGCCCGAATCCACTTAAAGAGCCACTCACGCCTTTAATATGTAAATGAAAGGTATGCAAAGATCTGATGCTTTTATTAAAGAAATCTGCCCCGAGGCTCACGGCCGCCCCACTGCTGCGGAAACGCAGTTACACGCCGAAATAAACAGTTGTTAAAAAGGATCACATGAGTTTGTATCTGGGAAGATGAAAAGCTAATTGACATGAATAATTTATCGTGATGCGATATTTCATATAAATCAAACAGGAGAGAGAGTGAAAGCAAATATTTCACATATTAGCAGGACCTCCGAATATTCATAAGAAATGATCTGGGTGTCGAGCTGCCGCTCTTTAATCTGCTGTCTGAAGGTCAATGAACTACATTCACCGGTTGACACACTGCGAACTTTCAAGAGCTATTAGGGATCCATAAATGATTCAAGCACAGAGCCGTAACACACCGCTGAATAAAATTGTCTCATTTACCTTCATAAAGGTCTTTGAGTGCTTCTATTATACCTACACACACACGCACACACATTGATGGAGGTGAGGATAGACTGATTTAGTCGTCTACATCCTTAAAGACCGGAGAGATAAAATCACATCAGTGCGTAGTGGAGAAAATGATTAGTTTTATCAAATGTGATTTGACAAGATGTGAAGAATGATAAAATAATCTCTATTCAGGTCTCAGCCTGTTGTTGTCAGAGCTGCTTTATATCCGAGATCTGAAGTGAATTTTGCTGTTTCATAATTAATGGCATGAAGAGTTTCTGGGCGCTCGAGTGTTTCTGGAGCTCAATCGGTAGATTATGGCGCTGGCAATGCCAAAGCCATGGGTTTGATTCCTAGGGAGTGGATGAACTCGTATACGGTGTAGTTTGAATGTGACGTAGCTGTGGAAGAAAGTGTCTAATAAATGCATAAATGTAAAGTTTGCCTTGTCATTATTTGATTATTCTTTTTTAGTTTATATTCTGAAAGAAAACATGCTCCTGGATCAACATCCTCCAAAAACAAAATCATTTTAATCCAACTATTAACTGCCATAAAATTTGATTGGATGACAGGTATGTTGTTCCAGGATCACTATAGACTTTTAGATTTAAACCTACAACCTATAGGTTACCAGTCAACCACCAATTTCCACAGCCAAGCTGAAATTTGACATCATTTAAAATTTGGATTGTCATTACTTAATTGATAATTGACTACAGGTTCAGCACCTGTATTGTGTGGTTTAGTGCTCTTTAGTGCTCAGCCTACAACTTTTAAGTTGTAAGCTAAACACTTTACCTATTTTCATTGTTGAAGCTGAGCTGAAGTTTGCTATCACGTAATTAACAGCATGTAGAGTTTGGATTGTCATTACCTGTTTTGTGACCCCCCTTCTTCTTCACTTTTTATTCTTATATAATACAGGGTCAGACCCTATAACCTGCGGTTTAGTGCTCATGGGAATCACTTTTGGGTTTTGAAATTACAACCTTTAGGTTACCACCCATTTCCACTGTTAAATCAAAGCTGAAGTTTGATTTTGCATCACTGACGGCATGTAGAAATTGGATTTTTCATTATTTGTGCTTTCTCTTGATGTTGTATTCTTAAATAACTGACTACAGGTCCAGGACCCTGTGTCCTGCGGTTTAGTGTTCATAGGAATCACTTCTGGGATTTGAACCTACCGCCTTTAAGTTAAAAGCCAAACACTGTACCCATTTGCATTGTTGAAGCTGAGCTGAAGTTTGCTATCACATATAACAGCATGTAGAGTCTGGATTGTCATTACCTGTTTTCAGTTTTTGTTCTTATGTAGTTTACTACAGAGTCAGACCCTGTAACCTGCGGTTTAGTTCTCATGGGAATTATTTCCGGGATTTGAACCTACAACCTTTAGTTTACCAGTCAACCACTTTACTCATGTCCATTGTTTAAGCTGAGCTAAAGTTTGCAGTCATGTAATGAACAGCATGTAGATTTTGGATTTTTTTTAGAGTTTGGAATAGTGCTCAAGGGAATCACTTCTGGGACTTTGGTTTGCAAGCAAACCTCTTATATGTGGATTGAGTCACCATGCACATGTCCAGACTTCAGAGCATTAGGCTGATGTCAGGAGGAAATGACATGTCTAAAACTCCATTAGAAGTGTCCATCTCACATGAAGGAGTCTATTCTTCTCCAGGAGCAATGGCTTGGACAAAGGCGACTCTTATAGCGCTGAACTTTTGACAGCTCTGTTTCGCTTCTCCAGATGCTTTGGTGGCTGCATTGCAGTGGGTGAATTCCTCGCATTTCTGCGTGTTTGCCGCACTGATGTTCCTCTGTAAGTGTGTCTTTGTTCAAGCCCTCCCATGGAGTGCCCTCCTCAACCCCAGACCCTTGCCCTGCAATGCTTCTAAAACTATTCACCTCCGTCCCCCTCGCGAATGACGCGTCTTTGCGCTTTTGATGGATAAGGGTCTCCTCTTCACCCACGGTGTGGTTTGTAAAGCAGGGATGGGTTGTGTCATTATGCGTCGCATTTCTGGGGTAGATTCTCAGGGAATGTGTCATTCTGGACCGGCTACTTATGTAGGCGACCACCGCATTGAACTCTGATGGAGTCTTGCGTGAAATCGGGGATCGTTTGCAAACGTAGAGCGTGTTTGTTGAGGTGGGCGTTTGGGGAATCCTTGCAATTCACCATGACGTGATTCGAGAAGGCTCAGGCCACCAGAAACTGACCAACTCCAGCCCGTGGAGACGTGGAGAATCTCACTGGACTTGGAAATGGATTCTTATTTAAACGTCTGTGGTCTCTGGACTGGAACACCATTAGAGAATGGAGAACATTAACACTCGCATAATTAATTCTTCTTTCTTTTTTTTCTGAAAAGACATTTTAATTCTGAGTGACTATCAAATTATCCAAGTGTAAGGTATTTTAGGAAAGACAGCCGTGATGTTTTTGAGCAGAGCTTCAGTGGTGCGGCCCACTCAGTTTCCAGCTCCTTGGTTGTTGTTGTTTTTTTTTTTTTTTTTAAATGGCCACTCTTCTCTGCATTATTTGAGTAATGATTTACTAAAAAATAAATTTTGTTAGCAATTACTCTCTCTGAAGTTATTGTTATTTTTAGAGAACTCTTTTGCATGCAACTGTTTACTCTCTAGCTACAAAAAGAACAAAAAAGCATCATTACAGTATCTCAGTGCAACACTTTAAAAGTGTGA
The DNA here is from genome assembly GCF_022985175.1 of Labeo rohita. Classification (NCBI taxonomy): domain Eukaryota; kingdom Metazoa; phylum Chordata; class Actinopteri; order Cypriniformes; family Cyprinidae; genus Labeo; species Labeo rohita. The sequence continues at coordinate 931,880 of NC_066874.1, read as the reverse complement.
CTGCTTATGAGATCTGAGAGGAAAATAATAAGTGAAAAGTACCAAATTTGGGTCTGTTCATCAGCAATTATATGACTTGCATAACACCTACATCCATTTTTAAGGCACTTTTTTTGGAGCTTGACAGCATGTTGTTGTATGGAAAAGAGCTACATGGAGATTCTTTGCAAATTCTCCTTTTGCATTTCATAGAAAAAATAACATTTCTGTTTTCGAAGGGAGCAAGAAAACAGGAAGCCAAAGTTCTGTTGGTGCCGTATACTGCGAAACTGCTTGGTTCAACGCTTTTGGCTGTGTTGCAAGTTTTGCAATCGTTTATTATGGGTTTTCTTTTCCGTTTATCCGAGTCATTTATAAAATGTTTTTGTGGCTCCGTTTTAATTTTCCCGTGTCTGGCTGCATAGCATTCCATTAACGTGCGGTAATTCGTAAATATGAACGTGTGCCTGGTGACGAGGTTCTCAGCTAAACAGAAGTGATCGTGTGTGACAGGAAGGAGCCTCAGTCATTCACCCGGCCCTTATCCCATCAAATGCTTTTCACATCAAGACAATATTGGAGCCGAGCGCTGCGAGCACGCCGGGGTCTGTGAGCTAATGCAGGGTGAAGCCATGCCATCTCCCCCCTGAGCTCTTTGTGTCCTGTGCCCACCATGGCACCGTATGGGTCCCGTATGGGCTTTTACAGATGCACGCCCCATCCTCGGAGAAAGGGAGGTGCCGTACGTTCATCTGTGTGTAGACACGGATAATTCAGGGCTGATCTCTCGGCGCTGCGGTAATGAGGGTGATTTAAAGAATGTTCGCACATCTCCGAGCGCTGATAAATGTTATTATTCATGCACAGGTGCTGCTGCGAGCTGCCTCTGAATGATAATTAAGATAATCTGTCTCTTTCTTCCCACTCGCCTTTCACACGGATCACTTTGTTCTGCACTTTCTCTGCTCTCAATAGCAGGCGCTGCGGCGGCCCGTCTCTGGCCCGTTCTATTGTCTCGTGCCATTTCCAGCACAAAACCTCACCAAACAACTGGGACTAAACGTAGATTTTCCCTCGAGCTCTTCCTCTGCAGAATACGTGCCAAGCTGAATTCAACTCAAATGAAGAAAGTGAGCAGTCCTGCGGGACAGAGACTGTGATATTGTGTACACAGTGCTGGGATACGCTTAGATCGTTTGTCCTGCGCGTGCACTTGTATTTTACTGTACATTAGCCAGAAATGGAGATTTGAGAGAAGAAACAGAGCCTTCCTGTAGCTCATACAGTACGGCATGGCACTGGCAATGCAAGGTCATAGGTTCGATTCCCAGGGAATGCATGGACTGATACGATGTGTAACTGGAATGCAATGGATAAAAGCGTCTGCCAAATGCATAAATGTAAAAATGTATATCGGGATTGTTTAAATCGTTTCTCCTACAGTTCATGTGGAAAACAGCTCAGGGGTGCGTTTTCCAAAAGCATCGTTAGCTACTGTAACTCTGGTTGTAAGTTCCATTGAACTCTATTGATATCGACGGAATTTGTGACCATAGTTGCTTTTGAGAAACGCACCCCAAATTCTTTGCTCTTGTCTCCATCTTAAGACTTGATCTCAGTATATCAGAGAATAGTCTCAGCCTCAGACATCATGCCCACGGAACATTGGATAAACGTCTGATGCATATGCCACACTTATCTGAAAAAACACTTCAGGAGCTTCGAAGTCGTCATCGGCTTGGTTGGATTATACAGGATTTCCTGGAGACATGTGTGTCGCGTTCTTTAACGTTCCACCTGGAAACAAAGATCCCGTGACCCCAGACTCCCTCATCAAAGAAAAAAGCTGTCATGTTTACAGCTGTGACGATGAGCGCTTATCAGTATCAACTAAACTCTGGGTTTTCAAAAGTATGTGAAATATTTACATTTCACAGCATAGGATCCTTAAAATATGTCCAAGAGCTTTACACGCCGGTCTGTTATTGTGGCAGCATTTCCACGCACCAAAACGAAACGTGACTGGTTGCTTTACCTGTCAGTCAAATGGCATCTTGGGTGGATCTTGGCCAATCAAAGCAGACAAAGTTCTCGGACCATCAGCCGTCAGTCTAATCAGAGAATAGATTGAGACTCTAGAAGAGACGTGAAATTATTGGAAGAAACATCTGAAAAAGACATCTCAGAAATCCTTCATTTGACTTCATTGCTGTCTTGGAGGAACAACTGGGATATTAATAAGATCTCGTTTGTGATTTTGCTTTCCTGTGGGTTCAAACCTACAAAAGAACCAAAGGCAGAACGACGTCCTTGCTGCTTACAACACACCAAAAGAGCAAAAGCTAATTGCATGTGTCTGTCTAGAGCCATTTCGTCCAATGCTTGAGTGCATTTAGCATTAACTAACACCAGTGTGTGTGTGTGTATGTGTGTTAAGCTCAAAAGGTTAGAGTATGTGAAGGGTTTGTGTGTAATTACCTGAAGTACAAAGGCTCTTCCCAGAGGCCCAGCGAATGGAAGTGTCTACTGTCAAACACCCTCATTAGAAAGCAGCTCCATATCATTAATCTAAATGAAAACTCTCCTGCAGACCTCAGCTGAACAGGTTTGTAAACAATTAAGTTAAAACTAAATAGACCTGTCAAAGTTGAACAGGGTTCATGGCTCTTCGGGAAAGCTTGGAGAGCGAGACAGCCACTCTTTCCCTCTAGTCCATTTCAACTCATTTTGGTTTGCTAAATTGGCCTTTTTCTCAGAACTGTTTTATGCATTTTTATGAAATAATTTGGAAATACCAAGGCTTTTGCAATCTGGCTATGTTGGAAATGACTCAAAGCATTCATGTAAGCAGGACACCCTGGCTTGAAGAACTTCTGTGTTCGACCAGCAGAAGCATTGTTTTCGTCAGGTCTCGCGTGTGTTTGTGTTTGCCGTGCGAGCGGTGACGATGTGGTTGTGTTTAAGTGCGACTACAGCTGTGTCATCTCAACAAGACGCCTGTTTACGGGAGCCGCTCGACAGCAGACGGACGCAGTTAATCCTCTCTGCTTTTGTGTGCAAATGAGTTGTTTTGTTTATCTTTGGTTAAGTTTGATTTGCTGTGTCTGTGTGCTGATGTTGAGTTGAGTAACCGTGTGTTCTCTGCTCTCAAGAGGGGAACATGAGCACCAGGAAAAGCTTTTCTCAACTTCGCCAGCTGGTTTTCATGTTCCCAAACCTACAGCAGACCGGATAAACTGACAGTGCTACTGTGAGTTAGACACTTAGGAACATCAGCAGACAATCCAAGCTGGAGTTTGCATGAAGAATTGTTAGAGTTAAGCCTGAATGCATGTGAATGTGAATGTGAACGTGTCTAGCAATGCAAACCAGATTTTGTATGTCACTGCATTCCAAAATGTGTCCAAATGCAATTCTTTGGACATTTTGTGTGATGCTGCTTTATTTATTTTTTTCCTATTTGAGTTGCCCTACCCACCATGAAATCCTATTTGTCCAACATCTGTATATTAATGACCAAACATGTTATAATTGGCTGGTGTTTTGTTGCTTTATGTTTATCTGAAATGTCGCTGGGAACTAGATATGTTGGACAAACAGAATGAGATACAAGAGTTCAAAAGTAACTATGTTTAATTCAGGAAACGACAAATATTTAAAATGTTCCTTGTTGAAACAGTCGTCTCAGTGCGTCTGTTCTTGTAGTGCTCACGATAACTGTAACTTTCCTCAATAAAACCCAGATTTCCCTTCTGAAAGCCAGTAAATGACATATATTTAAAGCATACCTCCTGGCTACCGTATGCCCTGAAATGTCTTTAATAAGGATGAAAGAACTACTAGTAAAGCTCTGCTTTTAAATTAGAAATGACCCACTGCAGTACTGACTTCACGAAGGTTAGAATTAAACACCACACATCCATCTTTTCTGATGTCTGCAGTTAAAAATCCTGATTATAGCAGCTTCAGAATCGTCTACTTCAAGTACAACTCTACACAGCTTCTGTATATAAGATCTTCAGGTCTGTGTTGTCTTGATTCAATCAGAGAGCGATAACCTCCTTCAGAATGGAATATTAGTGTTCTGTTCTATGTATCTCACCAGATATATGAAGCATATATGTAGTACAGTATGTAATGATATACGTTTCAATAGCATGCCTCAGTGTTTTCACATGACTTCATTACATTGCAAGTTTAATTTAACATTTTCACATTTCAAAATAACATGTTTTTCAGTGTAGTCAAAAGAATGTGGCAGAAAAATTGCAACATATATTATGTAGTTCATTTGTCACATTAGAAATGGAAGGTCAAGTGCCTTGCATTGTGAGATACAGTATTTAAATGTAGTAATTCATCCAGATATTGCATGCACTTTATACAGCAAATTTGAATGCTTTGCTTTTTCTACAAAGATATAACTATATGCATTTTATTTTATTTTATTTTATTTTATTTTATTTTATTTTATTTTATTTTATTTTATTTTATTTTTTATTTCTTGGACAGGGCAAGACATAAAGCATGCTTTTTAAAGATTTTACTCCAAATGTTTATTTTGGACTTAACCAGTTTTGGTGTTTCAGCAGGTTTTTACAATATTTTCTTCACTGTTGTGTTGTGCGTCAGGTTAAACACATTCGGAAGGTGATGATGATTATCTCAGTATGGTGTGTTGAGTACGTCTGTGTGTGATTTAGGTGTTTACCATATTAAAACAATCTGAAAGTGTGTGCTGGAGCTGAGCGGTGCCAGGTGTGTGTGTGTGTGTGTGTGCGTGTGTGCCGGGGCAATAATGCACTCAGAAACCCACTGCAACTACTGTCAGCCTGACCACAAAACCTCAAAAACGTGCAAAGGAAAGTTCATCAAGACAGTCTTTTATGTTGGTTTGATAAAGGCTTGCCTGATAGGAAAAAAAAAAAAAAGCTTTGAAGTTTTACATTTATCTTTTGTTCTCAGAATACTTTAACAGTACCTGCTGTTTCTGTAGTACTTTTTCTACAGAATACAGTGGTAGGATGGATAAATAAATGGATGTTACATTTAGAAATTCTGGTTCTGATTTCAACCCAGTTATGTTTATACAGTAACCATTTGTATGTATAGATGGATAGATAGATAAATAGATTCAGTCTCTTATCTGAAATCAGGATGATCATGGCTGTTTGTATGATGTAAATGTGTGCTGGGTTTCCATCCTGAGCGCAGGAGTTTCCAAACACAGAACGGCCCTAATCAGGATCATTTTCAAAGCCTCCAGAACGGAGGAATGTCTTTGTTTCTGAGCGAAATGTGGGGGTCTCCGAGCGTCTCTGCGTACAGGATGTCCCTGAGACTATTCTTGGCAGCGCTGGGTTGAAGTAGGGGGGTTTCATCTGGTTTAACTCAGGCATCTGCACTGGTTCGGCAGCCTCTTTTGTTCTGGAGTTTTGATTGAAACTTAGAAAGCGCAGGAAATGCAGATACTCCTGGATGGGCCGATGCGTGCTGACGTGATTGGATCGCCGGTGCAGACTCGTGGACTGAACCACATGAAAGCGCTGGAGATGAGGGTGATCTGGAGAGCGTTAAAGAGACGCACCCGCTTCTGAAGCTCATAGGTTCAGTCTTCATGTCGCCGGCCGCAAGATGCCTTTTATTAATGGTGCTCATCGTCACATTCAGACCTAGTTTTATTCTCTGGTGTTTGTTCTTAAATCGTCTGTCTTTGGCTACATCAGTTTTTGATGAGAAAAACCATATTCTCCCTTAACCAAGTATTTTTTTTTTTCAATGAGAAACTATTTAAATGCTAAATACTGACACTTATTACTTTACTAGCGTGGAGAAGTTGGGTCGCTTTGCTCGCTGTTTGAGAAGTTATCACCGCGAGCCGCATATTTGTGGACCTTAACCTTGTATAGAGTTAAATTGGGTTAAAGCGCCATCAAATCTATTTTCAGAGGTTATTCATCAGCGGGGAGGAACTGTCTCGTTTCTCCTTAAATGTCTGGCTGATCACAGCTCTGTTTGAAAAGCCTCATGGTTGAAGTGTTGAAGATATTAGTCATTATTAAAGCTAACCCAATCTTTGTCTAATTTGCTTAATTGTTTAGAAATGAAACGTGCATGAAAACAGCTCTAAAATACAGTTCTTATCATTCTGTGAGATACTGAGTTCTGTCAGAGCGTCACACATGTTGTCAGTATATGATGTAGAGACTCTTGTTTCATTGCTCTGATGCAAAACATAGTAAGTTGGCTTGCTGTAGTTTGGTAGTAGTTTCATATTACCGTGTTGCTAATTCAATGGCATAATACTTTTTTCATGTTACACTAAAAAAAAAAAAAAATACATGTTATAAGAAAGAATGTTAAATTAAACCCTGTTAATTGGTTAACCGTATACTGTATAATAAGTTAACCATAAAACAAAACTGTAAATGGTTTAACATCATGTTATATGTAATTTTATTGCAAAATGCTGTCAAATTAATGTTTTTGCAAGTAAAACATTACCATATAATTTATGGTGAAAAAAGTCCCTACAAGACACGTCACATATGATTACATTATCCAGTTTTGCACTACATTTTCTGTTGATATTTCTGTTTATATTTATTTTATTATATTAGTGTCATGTGTTTTTTTTAATTGTTTGTATAACCTTGTACACTGTCTGTATGTGTGTTTTATGGGCAAGACACTTACCATGAGCTCTAATTCATCATGTGGCTTTCTGTTTTGCAATCTGCATTAGTGCATTTTAAATTGCAAAGCAGTTTTTGGTAGTTAAGGTACAGAGTTACCCATGCATATTTATTGAAAGAAGGAGAAGAATTGCCTTGGTGATTTGTGTAAGTCTTCCTTGAATGCAAAACATGTTTTGATCTGCTTTAAATAATATTTATAGATTTCACAATATATGCTGTTCAAAAGTTTGTGATCAGTAAGATTTTTAATGTTTTTTAAAGACGTTTCTTCAGCTCATCAAGGATGCATTTACTTAATCAAAAATACAGAAAAAAATGTTAATATTGTGAAATATTATTACCATTTAAAACAATGGTTTTCTGTTTTAATATACTGTAAAATGTAATTTATTCATGTGATGCAAAGCTGATTTTTTATCATCCATTACTCCAGTCTTCAGTGTCATATGATCCTTCAGAAATCAATTTGATTTATTAACAACATGCTGATTTATTATTAGTTTTTGCTGTGTATTTTTATTTATTTTTTTGCAACAGCGTTTATTTAAATTGAACAAATTCCTAACATTAGAAGTCTTTGCCATCACTTTTTAATTTTACACGTCCTCACTGGGAAAAAAAACAAAAAAAAAACAAGCCCAAACATTTGAATGGTAGTGTATATTATTACAAAAGATTTCTTTTTTAAAATAAATGCTGTTGCTTTTACTTTTTATTATTTCAAGAATCCCCAAAAAAGTCTCACAGGTTCCAGACAAACATTATGTTGAATATTTCTAATAAATCAAAATGATTTCTAAAAGATCATGTGACCATGAAGACTGGAGTAATGATACTGCAAATTCAGCTTTTCAGCACAGGAATAAATGATGTTTTAAAGTATATTCAAGTAGTAAACCATTATTTTAAATTGCAATAATATTTGATCATAGTACAGTTTTTTTCCTCTTATTTTTGATCAAATAAATGCAACCTTGATGAGCATAACAGACTTCCTTTAAAAAACATTTAAAATCTTTCTGTGTTTATATTAAATAATTTATTTATAGCTTTTTGCAGCACATTCTTGTATTCTGTTCTCTATGAAGTACAGATGCAATGATGTCATACCTTTTGCTGTAGAAGAGTCTGCAATGCCTTAAGATGCTGCTCACTAGATTTTGGAGCGAGGCCTGTGTGTTTAAATACAAAACACAGTCAAACCTCCTCTGCTCTCAGCTTTGGAAATTGTCCTGATTTAACCGTAATGATTTTCTTCTTTTTGTGAAAAAGAAAAAGCATCTTTTTGTGTGACTTCCAGCCGCCGGGTGCCGATTGACTCATCTCTCGCCCAGTAAAGCCACTGTCACTTCATATTCAGCCTTCCGTAATATTGAAATAACAAACAGCAAACGCACGGCACAAAGACACTCTAATGAAAATGCTATAATTGACTCTGTTGTGGGACTTTATCATTAGTTGGGGCTTGATTTGGAGGCATAATCTGCTTTTGCTGGTGGCAGCCTCTGTACTAGCGGGTGAACGTGCTAATAAAGTAGCAAACGCTAATGCTCAGCTAATGCACTTGTAATGGTCGTGTTTGAAAGCTGGAAGCTTTATCATTGTGTTGCACAAGAGCCAACAAATCTAAAACCTTTAACGAGAAATAATTAGGATCTATTTAAACTATGCGACGCTGACCATATTCTTAAGACGCGGCTAAGCTTGTTAACCACCGCGGATACAATTAAAGGCTTTAAGCCTGCTAAACTTAACCAGGAATTTTATTACCTGAAAACTGATTATCGCTGGCAGGATTGCACTAGTCTGTCGCCCACAAAGCCGAAAAGTTTCCGTCCAGCGCTTCCCGACGACTTCCCTCAGTGACGTTAACAAATGCCGCCGCGTTATATAATGTTTAACAGGTCGTTAGTCAGCGTACATTCAAATAGATAGAAATGCCAAGAAACTTTGATTCATATTTTTTCATATGTATTCATATCTACATGGACTAGTGATCTGTTAAGCATTAGCCTGCATAATATTTGTTAATGGCTTATTAATGAAAGTTATTATGAAGTGTTACGCAAGTTCTTTGCATAATGGCACACATTTAAAAAATCTAATTATGAAATAGATCGTTATGACTCTAAATTCTGATTGGCCGTTCGGAGCCGCTGTGAAACTCTGATCAACGCAAACACGCTGTATTGATGCACTAAACAGCTAGTTACACTAATGAAGTATATTAAGTGGAGAAAGAATTAATTACACATACATATATGTAATGTATTGGACATTAGTTTTTTAAAAGCAATAAGCTACTCGAGGCCATGCATTACACTGATTTTACCAGGGTGACTTATTGCTTTATTTTGCATCACACGAAGTGTTTTCAGTGAGTCTCTGTTAGCGGGTGACTTTAACACTCGTGCAGACGGCGTGTCGTCGTCCCGTGCAGACAGAGATTGAGCTAAAATTAGTTCAGTCTGCGTATTGTAACGTGTTCCGCCGCACTCTTTAATTTCTTCAGAGTTTAACATTAAAAATCAGGTCAACCTTTAAGATTTATGCGCAGAAGAAATTAATGGTATGCTATTTTTACGCTGAAGATCGACTGTTAATTTGATATGACCTCAGTCAAAGGCGCCGAAACAACAAACTCTCCTACTTCCAAAGACAAACGCGGGGTCCCCAGCGCCGGCGCGCAAATGAGACGATCTGAGGGCCCGGCTCTTATCTGCACGTTCACAACACACACACATAGACGGCCGCAGCAAAGGCCTCTGTGAAAACAACACTACTGCTTCCTGTGACAAGCCGCACAGGGTTGATTAAAGGAGTGTTTCACTCAAAATCTAATTTCCGGCATTATTTACTCCCCTCATGTTGTTCCAGATCTGTATGCTACTGTTTTTACATGAAAACACATTCCTGTAGGTGAAAAAAAAACATGGTTTCTGGCACTGGCAATGCTAAAGTCATGGGTTCGATTCCCAGGGATTACATAAACAGATAATATGTAGACCTTGAATGTCAAATGCATACGTGTAAATAATGTAAAATTATGTAAAACGTTTGCAGCAGCATATAGACTTGTCACTCTAATATTTCAGAAACACTTTATAGAAACACAATTTGAAGTTTATTCATTATAAAGTGTTTAAGTATTTTTAATGCATTTATTATTCCTTGTAATGCACCCTATAATGCATTGTATGATCTGATTAATAACTGTAACCACCATTAAAATGCACTAGAATACTTTTCTATTCATTGTTACGGTCTTAGAAAGTATAATACAATACAATACAACATAATGTTTATTTAGCAAATTTAAAAACAACCGAGGTTGACCAAAGTGCTGTACAGAATGAAACCTAAATAAAAGGTAAAATAAAAACAGGACTATCAAATTTAAAACACAACAATAATAAAACAATAGTCAAATGATCAAGGAGTACTGGAAGCTATAAATACATAAAATACATGATTTCAGAAGTAAACAAGTAATCTGCAAATAGTATAATGCACTATAACTTTGCTTACTATTATTTATGAAAAATACAATGCATTACAAGATAATTTATGGTCTATAATTGATTATGATAACACTTAACAATAAGGTCACATTAGTGAACATTAATTAATGCATGAAGTAACATTAACTAACAATAAACTATATATTTTCTACAGTGTTTATTAATCTTTGTTAACGTTAGTTAATATAAATACGCAATAAAAAGGCTCATTGTTAGTTCATATTAGTTTAAGTCCATTAAATAATGTGTTAGTAAATGCTGAAATTAACTAAATGCCTCAGAAGTATTTTTTTAAGTTTGTTCATGCTGACTAATGTAGCTAACTAATGTTAACAAATGAAACATTATTGTAAGGTGTTACCTTGATTACACAGAAATGTTTCGAGTGTTCCCATATTGATCGTTTTTTAACGAACTATTACCAAACATACTTGCTAAAAAGACTGGATATCTGTGGTGTGTCCTTCACTACTGTCTCTAAACAAGAGACCTTTTTCTCCTTTATTGCTCTGTTTCTGCTCTTTTTTTGCGTTCAAAAGGGCCGCACACTTTTGAGTGGACTCCTTCAACAGATCAAAACGCCTCCATCTGAAGCCTGGCAGCGGATGTTGAGCTCCCTGAGGAAGTCTCTCTTTCTCTCTCTCTCTCTCTCTCTCTCTCCCATAATTCCTCATCTTTTGATGTAGGTCACCTCAGTCCTGCTCTGCTCCCTCTTCATTCTAACTGAACAGGTTGACCTTTGCCCTTTCACTCTTGACCCGCCGGTGTTCATCTGAAGAGGTTCCTGTGGCGAGTGCAGGTTTCTAGCGCGGTGTGCGTATCGAGGGCCGTCTGCTGTCCCGGCTGTAATTACCTCAGATTTATGAGCGCAGAACAGCACTATTTAGCCATATCTCTCTCTCTTAATCACCAAACATTTGTCCAGCATATTCTTCTACATGTCATATATTGATACATATTTAATGAAAAGCTGTGTCTTCTCATTACAGTCGAACGTCACGTTTCTTTCAGAAAGAGAGCGGATGAGAGTGTTTACCGTGAGATGGAAATAAAACGCACTGAAAATGCACAGCAGAAAATAACAACTCTGGAGACAGTGATATCTGTTTTTGCATTATTTTTTTGTCATTTTAAAACACTGTACCAAGTCATACAATTATTTATTTTGTCCTTAATTTAGCATAAATTAAACATAATACAATTAGTACTTTTCACATTGCAGTAATAAGAAAAAAACATAAAATCTTAATTTTTTAATATGCAAAATATTTAGTTTAATACAGTATTTTTACATTTGTAATAATTCTAATACTTTCTCGGGGTGAATGTGTCATGACATTGAGATGACAGGTTTGTTGACGTTCACCCGTCAGGTCAGTCAAAACAAGCTTTTTCTCTACAACAAAGCAGAATGTTTACGGTAAATGCTGAACGTTAAATACGCAGAGGTAATCACCGCAGTCTGAATGTGTCTGCTCTATTCTCCTGTTTGCTGAAGATTCGTTACTGGAGGCCACCTAATTATTCACAATAATGCTTAATTAATATGCACAAAAGACGTGTGCTCCACAAAAAATGTTGTTGATGATTTTTAATTTTCCAAATGATCTTCATCAGTGCGCTGTTAATTATTTGACCGTTTTAGGAAACGGCAGCCCTTTCACTGCTCTGCGGAAAAAAGAAAAAGACAGAATTGATTATTAATGCACGACAATAAACCAGACAAATCAAGCACGTAACCTTATCTGTGCCGCAGTTATTGTGGTAAAATTGTTTGTCTGAAAACATTTGGTTGCCAGATTTCTTTAAACAAACACAGCGACTGATTCTACAGTGATGTGCGCTCATTAATATTTGAATGATAATTCTGATTGAGTGAATCTGAGTCCTAAATAACTGGCGTTTTCTCCCTGCTGCGTAAACACACTGCGTTTAATCAGGCTGTGGGTTTAAAGCTCACCTCGCTCTGAATCGCCATTTCTTAAGTCTTTAAGTGTGATTCTGAAAGCTCGAGCTGACCAGTCCAGAGGAAGACGACTTGAGAAGATTTTCCTCCACCTTCCTGTTCACTCTTATAATGCTGATCCTATTGAGTTCCCAGAAGCCTCAGTCCTGAGCACAGCAGAAACAGAGCGAGAAGAGAGCAAAAAACTCTGAGAAACATTTTTGAGAAACTCATTTTACGTGTTTGAGCTTTAGACCTCTACATGCGAACAATATTCGCTCTTTCATACTGAATGTTCCATGTCACCATGATCATATATGCCTTAGTATATACTGAATAAAATATTAAACACACAAATGCTTAACCCACAAGATATGAACATGAAGAGGTGAGTGTTAAATATCAGAATATATAAATATATTTAACATATTGAACATAATTGTGACCCTGGACCACAAAAACAGTCGTAAGGGTCATTTTTTTCATCTGAAAGCTGAATAAAGATTTCCATTGATGTATGGTTTGTAAGGATAGAACAATATTTGGCCAAGATGCAACTATTTGTATATCTAGAAACTAAGGTTGCAAAAATATCAAAATATTGAGAAAATCTCCTTTAAGGTTGTCTAAATGAAGTTCTCAGCAATGCGTAGTTTTAATCAAAATGCATTTACGGTAGGAAATTGACAAAATATCTACATGGAACATGTATCCTACTTATTTTAGGACACATACAATGTATTTTTGGCTATTGCTACAAATATACCCATGCTACTTGAGACTGGTTTTGTGGTCCAGAGTCACGTATTATTAAAAACAGCATTGAATGAGGTATATGAAGTTCATAAGTGGTGTTCATGATGAGGTGACATCTATTATTACTGTTGTTGTTGTTGTTGTTGTTGCAAGTGCTTCCATGAATCAGAAACGTAGATTTATTTAAAAAAGTTAGAGAGATGAAGAGGTTCTGCTAGACAGGACTGACTCGTTTGTATATATTTTTCATGAATTTTCTTTTATTGGGAGGTATATGAAGTGTTTGATTTGGGCTCTAAATCACACTGACACATGCTGTCATCCTGCGTGGGTTTTCTCTCCTGCATCTTGGAGGCAGATGTTCTCTCTTATTTAAGGTTAGGATGAAGTCTCGCTTGGCTGCAGACGGTGTGCAGGCCAGACCACAGGCCTGTAGATCCAGGATTCGGGACGTCTCATCAAAGAGCCGTGCCAAGAGCTCGCTCGCGCCTCTGATTGGCCGCTGTCGGGAGGTTTGGCGCTCTCCGCCCTGCAGCAGTAATTTGCCTTGCAGGGATCACCACACTTTGATTAAAAAACATCGCTTCTGCTTTAATCCGTCCGGGCAAGCTGCTGAAATCTAGGTACGCGGAGAAACTCCGCTGCAAACCACAAAAACAGCAGTCAGTGTGTGGACACGACCTGCGGACCTGTTGTTTTCCTCAGAAAAATCAAAAACAGCTTCATCAAAGCCTCTCGTACTTTGAGAATAAAGAGCCTAGGATGGTTTGGAATGAGTGAAGGGTCTTTTCAGGTCTGAACCCCCATTCCAAAAAAAACAGGACAAGAAATACAAAACTCATTTGTGAAGATACTGTGTCTGCTCACATTCAAATACTGTACCGCAGGACTTTCATTTTCACACATCGAGAACTTGAGCGATAACGAAATGAGCTTTCTTTTGTATGTAATTGTCAGATGAATGTCTTTTCTGAAAAAGCAAAGCAACAGCATCAAACAACATAAGCGTTTTGTAAACACTGAGTTACAAAAAATGCAATAAAAAAAAAATGCCTGTTTTATGGAAGCCGCCTTCTGACAGAGTATTAAAAATAAAATAAAATAAAATAACAAATAAAATAAAATGGGTAGATAATTGCGACTTTAATATCTCAATTCTGACTTTTTTCCAAATATAAACACAGAATTCCAAATTTACAATTGCAAAAAAAAATAAATAAATAAATAAAAAAATAAATAAAATAAATTTTGACAAAAACAAAATTACTATTGTGAGATGTAATTGTGAATTTTTTGGGGTGGAAAAAAATCAGAATTATAGGTTTATTTCTCTATATAAAACGTACATTTTTGTTAATAAAACATAATTGTTTTTTTATCTCAGAATTGTGAGGGGAAAAAAAGAATCTGAGTTGTGGGATAAAAAGTCACATTTATTTATTTATTTATTTATTTTGACCTTTTATGACCTCCTCTGCTTTTAAGGCACGAATGATTGCATTTCTTGGAAACAAACAAACAAACAAACAAACAAATAAATAAATAATCTGCAAAAATGTAATAATGATCAACAAACATTTTTCTGTCATGTACTTTCTTCCTCCACAAAATAAGAATGAATATTTTATAAATGTATTTAATTACACTTATCAAAATAACAAAAGAAGTTGAATGTCAGAAAGTAGTATTCAAAAAATGCCATTTAACTTCTTCAAAGAAAAAAAGTCAAAATCAAGATTAGGCATTAGATATTGTCTTTAGAATCATTCATACTAGTGAAAATGGGCTGAACAGAACTGAACAGATTGCTGTAATGTGACTCAGATTCGGACATGTGTTTGTGAGATATATGTCTGATGTGTTTGTGGTATTCTTTTTTTTCTGTTGATTAAGGAAGAATACAAGACTTCTTTACCTTATGAATGGTTGTCAAAAGCAAAAATGCTATTAAATGAATCATATTTAGTGAGAAAGTGTGACGTACTTAAGCAAAACAGATGCTGTTTTTGTAATCAGCAGCCTAAAATGAGTCAGAAACAAGTATTAGATTTTATTCAGTTAATATGATGTATGGCAGTGTTGTTTATGTCCCCAGATTTAGTGCTGAGCTCTTGCTGTCACTTGAAATGTCATTAAAATAATCACAGAATTAAAGATTAGGCCTGGTTAAACACGTCCAAATGTTACTAAATGTTTTCAAGATCGTTGCTGCCACTTCGCAAGCATCTCCACATGGAAGGAAGGATTTTAGTAAACATTTCTGAACTTCAGACTGACAGAAGATTATTCTTTCATACACACTCTGATTACAAAACACAGAACACACACACACATACACAAGAACATTTCATGCCAGTTGTTGATTCAAACAGGTACTTTTGGACGGAAACCTCAGAAACCTGATGGATTTGAAAGTCATCAAATTAGAAAAACATTGCAGATATGATGTTCTATCAAGCACAAAATATATTTTGCAGTTATTCAGTAGCAATATTCAGGAGCGGGATTTTCAGCGTTTTCCATTTCCTTTCTCTCTCCTTCTCGTCTCGACAAGAAAAACAGCTGGAGAGAGAGAAAGAGAGAGAGAGACAGAGTGATGCAAGCTTCTCGCCCAGAGTCCTTTGCAGCTCATTTTCAGATGGTAATTTGCCTTAACCAAAGCAAACTCAGAGAGTGTAAGTAAGTGATTATTTGCATGGCTGACACTCGTGCAGCGGCCTGTGGCTCTCTGACAACGCTCTGTCCAGTCTGAGAGAAAAACACAGACGCTTTCAGCGAGCGGAGGTGAAAATGTGAGGTGATTTTCAATGCTGCTCTCTTTGAAGTCTGTTTGTGTTTAGACACATGCGTGAAAACACACAGAAAGCCTCTGCACAGGCAATCTTTAACCCTTATTTGCATCATTTCATGATACGCAGCCAGAGAAGCGTGCAGGGTTGAACAAATGTTGATCAAATCCTCATACTGAAGAAGAGAAATTTAACTTCTCACATCCTATGGTGAGAAATTGTGGACAAATGCAGGCCTTTCTCAGGAAATGGTGTTGTTTTTGTCTTATAGTTGCAAGAAAGCGTCACATTTAAGTCTGTAATTTGAATTTAAAAATGGTGTCGGACTTTTTACTTTTATTTTTTATTTTTTTATTTTTTAAATTAAACATAATTTGAAGTGGATCAAAAAAGTTCATCAAAGTTGTTCTAAGACAAGAACAGGTTTTTATTTCAGTTTTAGGACAACTTTGTTGAAAGGTTTTGATCCACTTCAAATGTTGACTACTATAGTATTTAGTAAAATTTACAGCTTTTAAAATCATTTATTATAGTGTAGAATTTAATTCTGGTGGCATTACTCATGTTTGAGGTGCGTTTGTAATTCATATTTTTTCAGATTATTTATTTATTTACACAGATCAATAAATAAATGAATAATAACCTCATGACATTTCCTTAAAAAACATGTTTTGAGCCGAATGTGTTGCATTCAAAATGTTCCAGGGTTAAAGGTCTAGTATCCTGTATTACATTAGTAGTACAATAAGACGAACACAGTCTCATATACTGTATATGTTTAGAGTTAAAGCAACAAACATAAACATGAACATATTTCTCACACACAAAGATGCATATATATAACATACAAGTATTTGTGTGTACACATAAAAATGGCAGTGTATCAGATCAAGTTTTGAGAAGGAATTAAGACTTTTTAGACTAACAAAAAAGTCATTCACAATTGTGTGTGTTTGAAGCTGTCATTCTTAACTGAATCAGTAACGACGAACAATGTGATCAATGAAGGTTTAAAGTGAATTAAAGCAGCTTTGGCTTCAGCTCTGCTGCTCGACACAAAGAGTTTTTCCGGTTGGGCCGAACAATACGCCGCTCTCTCTCTCTCGTCTCTCTGACACGGCCATTTATCAATCAACGGCGGCCACATTGACAAGTGCTAATTTAATAGAGACTGACCTGGCTGACAGGAAACCCCACGGACGCACAATACAGAGCCATTCATCAGCTTCAGCTCCGCTGCGCCGCTCTGTGCGTCTGCGGGCCCCGGATTCACAGGAAGTTTGCAGGTGCCGCTTTGGGAAGTTGCTGTTTCACGTCTGAGGGAAGCTGATTATGATCTTCGGAAAGGTCATGAACTCCCATACAGGGGCCACAATTAGCACTCACTGTCACATGGGAATAAAAATTGGCTTTGATACATGTTTACAGTGACACAGAACTTCTGTATGATCAGCCATAACCAGACAGTAGATGCATGAAGTTTAACATACCGCTGGATTGGATTTTGGACCAATGAGATTTCAGAGTGGGCGGGACTAACCAGCACAGCACTGCAGAAATAAAAAAAACAACTGATTGACAGTTATATGGAAGCTTTATCGCTTGTTGCTTTATCATGACGTGCATGATTAGGACACAGAATTACTTTATAGGAATTGCATCAATAGTTTTTCATCATTTAAGAATAATAGTTGGACTCTTGCTGTTGTACAGTGAAAATGTAATGAACAATCACGATACATCTTCATAGTTTTGAAGCAAGTGCAGTTTTACTGAGATGTGGAGATGAATTCGTCTTAAATGTGACCCTGGACCACAAATAAGTCCTAAAGGAGAAGTCCACTTCCTGAACAACAATTTACAGATAATGTACTCACCCCCTTGTCATCCAAGATGTTCATGTCTTTCGTAAAGAAATTGTTTTTTGAGGAAAATATTTCAGCATTTTTCTCCATATAATGGACTGATATGGTGCTCCAATTTTGAACTTTCAAAATGTAGTTTAAATGCGGCTGTAAACGATCCCAGCCGAGGAAGAAGGGTCTTGGTTATTTTCATTACAAAATTGCAATTTAAATACTTTTTAATCTCAAACGCTTATCTTGTCTTACTCCTAACTCTAACTCCTGTTTTAAATTGTAATAATGTTTCAGAATTTCACTGTTTTTACTGTATTTTTTAATCAAGTAAATGCAGTCTTGGTGGGCACAAAAACATTAAAATAGCTGAATTATTTGAAACTTTTGACAGGTATGCATATATGGTTAGCAAATGTCACTGGCTGGTGTAATACAATATAAATACAGCTGTTTTATGGTGTAATTCAGTGATATATCAGCACATATATTGCAAAAATCACAGACGTCCTCCACTGGAGTAGGAAAACAGGCTGTGTCTTCACATCCGTCTGTAAAGTGTGATAGATTCAAAGGGACGTAAGCAAAGGGTTGTGACCAGCACACATCGGATTGTCAGGACAGACTTACGGAAGCTTTGATCATGGACAACTACAGACTGAAGAAGTCAAAGGATTTTTCCTTTTGCCAGGGGCGATTTGGTACCGAGAGAGAACGAGGCATACGGAAACCCTCACGAGTGAAAAGAAGAGACGCTTTCACTGAAGGCCTGGAGAACAGAGGGCTGATTCCCCGCAAATCAGCTCTCCACGGGAGACACGGAGAGAGAGACGCCGCTGATAGGATAGAAGCAGACAGACAGGAGGGAGAGTTGGAAGAAAGCGTGCGATCTGCGCTCGTGCGCCACATCAAGCGCCGCTGCCACTTTGAACCAATCAGAGCTCGGGATGCGGCGGCGGCCCAGTCAATTCCCACAGTACGGGCGGCACGAAGGTACACAAAGGTGCTGTCACGCATTTGATGCTATTAAAGGGAGGAATAATTTAAGGCAAAGAGACAGAGGGAGAGAAAGGGAACACAATACCTATTCTTAAACAGAGAGCTTTCAAATTCACTTGAAGTTTCTTTGCTTTTTTATTGTTGCTGGGAGTGGGTGTGTTAAAGGAATAGATAACTTTGTCAACATGAAGCAGAATTCTCCATCTGTTTTGCTTCGAAGGGAGGGGCTGAAAAACAAGACGGATGGGCGATTGCTTTTTTATTTAGATTCTGTTGAATAATGAATCGTGCACAATAAGAGCGGGGCCGTATATTAACCCTCATGTTGTGTTCTGGTCATTTTTGACCCGTAGAGGATTTTCTTTTTCCCCAAATGCTACTTAATGTTATTGCCTTGGCTCTAATTTTCCAAAAAACACATTGTTACATTTGTGGTGGTGTTTGCATGGTCAAAAACGGCTGACCTACAAAAACTGCTTATAAATCTCTCATTATGCTACATGTTATTGCCAAATCTTATATCCAGTCTTTTTATCAACTTGTTTTCTGTCAATTAGCACAGGTTTTATATTTATTTTTGGACCCCGCTGATCAAAGGCATCGTTGATCTGAGCATATGCACCTGTTTTTTTTTATTTATTTTTTTATTAGGTGAATAAACTTCAGTGAATTTTTTTTTTTTTTACTCAAAAACTGAGGCGCATAAGCTCAGATCAATGAGGCCTACGATCAATCGGGTCCAAAAATAAATGCAAAACCTGTGCTAATTGAAAGAAAACAAGTTGAATCCAATATATTGTGATATCACAGCATAATAAGAGATTTACAAGCAGTTAAAACACTGGTCATTTTTGAGTGAGAACACCAAAGCACATGGGTTAAGAAAGTAAATGTGATTATTCTAATCAGATTTGACAGCTGTGATGGAGGGGAACATTTTCAGTGAACACCAACTTCAATTTCATTGTTTCTCATACAGAACTGTCATGGTTTCAGAAGTCTTGAAATATAATTTAAAAGTGTAGACCACTTTTCTGGCTCTTTTTTTTGTCCTTTCTGCAGCTTGGCAGTGAAAATTACTACTAAAAGACCAATGTAAACATCCTTAAAAATCCCCCCTTTCTACTTATGAATAATCATTCTGGGATATTTCTGTAATAATAAATATTTTTTTTTTTTGCATGATTTAGTTTTGTGTTGGTGTAAATTGAATGAACAGAAATCAGCATCCGTCCTGTAAGCATCAGAACAACCAAACACATTAAAAAAACACCCAGCTGTTATTGCATGCTAAAAATGCTTTAGCATTCCAGATTATTTCAGAAAATGGCACCAACTTTTTCCTTTGTAAATATGAGTATGTATGTGAGTTGTGGTGGTGCTGATATTTTCATTAACATGAGGATTTTGAGCAGAAAGAAGTGCGTTTGCGTGATATGATGCTCGCAGCCGCAAACGTATTTGTCCCTTGACATGCTACACTTAAATTTAAAAGAAGACTCTTTTATGATGAAAACAACAACAACAACAAAAAATAAAATAAACATGTTGTAATATTTGAAGGAAATGGCTGTTTTATTAGAAAAAAAGAAGAGCAAATGAAGTCTAAATTATAGACACAAAAGAAGGGAAGAAATAAGAGCATGAATCTCGGGGTTTGATGCGTGAGTGATGATGAGGAGAGAGTTGAAGGTTATTGTGAGTGTTTATAGACTCGTGGCTGCAGTGATATTACGGCTGTAAACAGCGTGTCGTACACACAGCCTCAGTGTTCATGAGTGAAAACTATGTACACAGTGAAAAATTTAACATGTTATGCATATTTTATCATACTGTGCTTTTTCTCTAGAGACCCACATGAACACGTTTGGAGATTATTATGGGATTTTGTCTGCCCAAGGTCCCCCTCTCTCTCTCTCTGTTTTTTTTTTTTTTTTAAACTAAGGAAATCTGCAGATGCACATAAGAGTCCTTAAAGGATGCAAACCTATCAGAAACATGAGTGACATGCTATTGATAATGACAGGAAATAATTTCAAATCATCCTTCAGTTTGCAAAACAAAAACAAAAACAAACAAAAAAAACAGGACATCATTTAAAGTAACACCCTTTCAATGGGCCAATGTAAAAAAAGAAAAAAAGAAAATCAAAATATAAATAATAAAAAGAGTTGTAAATTAAAAAAAAAAAAAAAAGTAAAAAAAATAAAAATAAAATAGTACAAAGAAATAGTAGATTACAAGAAAATGCAATTTCAGTTCTGTTTTTCAAGATTTCATGTATAAGTCAGCATTCTGTTTGGAATTATTTGTGAAATTTGCTTAAATTTGTGAAAATTTGTGAAAAAACATCAAATGTTTTTTTAGTGTATTAGGTGAGACATTCTGGAGAAATACAAGCAGACATGTAAGGCTTGTTAATATTTTGTTGTTAAAGAACAAGAATTTTTCAGTGAAAATATGAGCTTTCTGTTCATTGTATTATTTTTCTAAGTGGGCTATGTTCTGGTTATGTGTTATCGTAAGTGGAGTTTGTTCCATGTAAACAGTCCTTTCCTGGTTTCCATGCATGTATCATGCAGAAGTCACCGGATGTTTATTCATGTGGTCATAACAAGTTTATTGGAGGTAATTTTTTTGGATATAGTTCTTATGTTAACACTTCTAATGTTTAGGTCATGTGGCTGTGCATTTGAAACGGTATTTTTCACACGCTTAGGACCGCACATGCCTTTGGGCTGGAACAACCTGAAATGTGCACTATTATTAAACACTTTTTGAGCTTAAGAAAGTTTATTAGATTTTGTTGTGGAGTTCAAATGTGTTATCTGTATTTTCCCATTCAGGTAGACAGGAGATAGTCTTGCATGTCTGAAATTGCAAATATGACAACAAGTGAACAGGCTTTCCTTAAAAGGGACACTAAAGACTCAAGTCACTTTTGATTCCAATAGAGTTTGGCATGTTGTGAAAACAGGAGCACATTATGCAATTCATTTCTGAGATTGCTTATTATATCCTATAGCAAAATATACTAGATCCTTGGCTAAAAGCCTTATGATTCTTTATTTATTTTACATGGTGTGCAGCATGTGTTAACAGGACTGTGTTAAACCTTGACTCCTTGGTTACAGCAAGTCTGAAACATCTGAGGGTTTTGATCTCTGACATCGGGGTCACGGAGTAAAGATCTGTTCAAGTTTGTACACCGTGGCTTCAGCGCGTCTGCGTATAAAGCTCAGTCGGCTAAAATCAATGGACGTTTTGATTGGTTGCCGCTCAGGGACGATGTCAGATTATTACCAATAAAGAGAATTAGATCAAATGATTTTTGACTTTGAAATTTATCTTTAATCCAATCAGAGATAAAGTCATCAGTGAAATTGCTGTTGATTAATAAATGGGATATTTGGTGGCATTCGTCCTAAGTGCCTCGCTCGGCTGCGAACGATCTGTTTTATGACTCAGTCAAACCTACTGATTTCATTTTCAAATGACTATTGAGTGAAAGTCTCGGTGGAGCGAGTCGACAGCACCATCAGTAATACCTTTCTGCACGTGTCTCGTCTCGTACAGCGCTTGCGCTTCCTCACAGATCCATCCATCTTTTGATATGTTTTAAAAGCTCCATCCTCTCGGCGCTGCGCCTGAGTGTGTGTGTGTGTGTCTGGTACATCAGCTTAGCTCAGATTTACCGGTTTCTGCTGAATGCTTGTGTGTGACCAGATGATGATTTTATTGAGGTTGTTCTTTCAGAACTCAGGAGACTTAACTGAGTTCTCCATCATTTTTCATTGGACTTTGTCTGTGACATGTCTCCTAAAATTCTTCAGGAGAAATAAAAAGTCCCGAATGAGTCACTAGTCATCATCCAGTAAAGTATAAAGTTATAAAATGAATGTGGGGAGCAGTTCAGATCATTTGATGAGAAATGTTTGAGTTCATATTTGAGATTAGCGTTTTGGCCAATCTGAGCACAGTTTGTGACATTCTTGAGATCTCTTGTGACATGTGGCCTTACAAGGGTCTTTTTGTCACTGTCTTGGAGAAAGAACAGAAATATTCTTAAGATCCCGATAATCTTGAGACCTCCAAAAGAGCAGCACATAAGCGTCTGTGAGATTCAGGATGATGCTGACTGTATGATTGCAATTAGGTACCGACGCAAACGTGCATGACGTGTTTAACAGCAGCTTCACTGGTTGTGCATTTAAATTAGATACAACAACTAAACTATTATTTTTTTGTACAAAATCTTTTTTTGATAATGTCATGCTCTCAACAGCCAATAACAGCCAAGTGAACTCATCTAAATAGTTTAACCAGCACCAACAACAGATATGGAAAGTGTTTTTCCTCCCTTTTAAGTAAAAATCATTTATTTTCTTTTAAAACAGCGCACAATTTTATGATTAGTTGCATTTTACTATTTACAAACTCCTGATACTGCTGATTTACAGTTCATCCAGTTATTAAAAAAGTAATAGAATTAAAATGCATTTATTTAATACTAGGTAAAGTGCAAGTCTGTTAACATTAACTGACATTTTGCTCGAGAGTTACTGATATAAAAATTGTAATTAATCTTTATTTTGGAGTACTACTTGTGCACAATGCACATTTCTTAATATTAAGCCTAAACTATGTTTTTATGTCACTTTAAATAAATCAGTCTTATTTAAAGTGTATCTAAATATACTTGCAACAGTTTCACTTGAGCACAATCAGATATCCTGAAGTATATCTTTAGTTGGATTTCAGCTCTATTTCTACACAATTAAAGTACATAATATGTAAATGAATTTGTATTATACTTAGCATGAAATAAATGTATTTTAAATACATTTTAGTATATTTATTATTAACTAGGGTTCAGATTTTTAGGTTTTCTCTATTGTCTTAAATATAGTCTTAATTCTACTCTGTTTTGGCTATTTGAATTTGTTGAACTAATTGCACAAATTGCAAAATGTCTCATTCAGCCAATAATTCACTGTCATCTAAAGATTTCTTATTCAGTAAATTTTTACAAATAATTTATAAGAAATGTAAAAAGATGAGCTCTTAACAGCACAACACAACAATTAACTGACAATAATAATAAAATGACAACTAAAGTTTTATAGAAAGTCAACAAACAGATAAACAATAATCCAGTCACTGCATAATTTCTTCATTCTGCAAAGCATGTGGTTTAATATCTCACGACCAGTTTTTACATATTTTACGAGGTGGCTAATTCGTACGACCTCACTCATACGATTTTATACGATTTGTCTAAACCCCAGTGACGGGTAGGTTTGGGGAGTTCGTACAAATTCATGCGAATTGAGCAACTCATAAAATATGTACGATTTAGCAAAAATGGTATGAATTTGTACGAGTGAGGTTGTACAAATTCATACAAATTAGCCACCTCAGAAAATATGTGCGAATTGCCGTAAGATCAGGCTGATTTGGGACAACATTTGGGGGACTTCTGTTAGTATTTGTGACTCTAAAGGTCTCATAAACTGGAAAATATGTAGTTGCTTTTTCTCTACAGTGTAAAAATTTGCACCTCCAGATTTCAGTAGTTACTTTTCGTTACCTGCACATCTAACATCCGCTACGTGCTGCAGTTTAGTTTAGCGGTTCCGTTTTCTCATTAGTCGTGTGATGTATGTGTTCTTCTGTGTTTGGGTTGGAGATCTTCATTTGCATGTCTTCGTTTCTCCCTGGTTTGTTAAGGAATGGAAAAACGAACGTTTTCTCCTCAAACACAACTAATTAGAGTCGGACAGACGCCTCAGCCCCGCGTGACTCGGCCGGGATGTAAATTGCGGACACGTCTGCTGTCGTTCCCATTGTTTTGGCCGTTTCGTCAGAAACCTCTCTAATTAAGCGCAACTTATAGACGTCTTTTTTAGGCGCGTAAGGTGGCGTGCGGCGATGAGTCTGTGGAAACTCAGCCAAACTGTTTGTGGAAAGTGTCATTTTAACCTTCTGGAATGAAATAATTGGGAAGAGCGAAAGAAAAGTTTGCTTTTGTGGCCTTTCCCAGACACTTTCTCAAACAAAACCTATTTGATGATGAGCTCTAGTCATTACCTGGTCTGGACGAGCCCCTCCAGAGATGACTTTGAACGGCTATCTCAGAGGCCTAATTAGAAATACGGCCGTGCTTTTGTCAGCGCTCACCTAGAGCTGTGAAGAACGGCTCTTGCATGTTAAAAAGCTCCGTAACGGGCGTTTCGCTTTGTCACGACCTTTAGCTGAACGACCGCGACGGGTGCAAATGACGTGGCGGCGGCGGCCCGCGGAAGGGGAACAGACGCTCCGGTTTGCGTCGGCGTTCTCAAAGATGATTCTGGAAAGGCTATTTTCTGCCGCTCAGCATGGGCCCAGTAAACATTACAATCCATCAGAGAGAACGAGAAAAAAAGAGGGTTTGTTTTCACACTTAAAGGAGAGTGTTCTTAACTTAATCACCACCTTGTTTCGCTACATTTGCATATATTTGCATATTAATTGGACTACAGATTAAAATTGGTTTTGTAATTTTAATTAAGTGTCCACAAAGGTATATGATTAGAACTGTTTAAAATACAGGCTGACAGAGCGAGCAGGAGAGGCGCGGGGCCCGTCCTCTCGCGTGGAGGTGGATTACTTTCAGGGAATGCCTGTTTTATGATAGTTATTTTTAATCTTTACTAGATTATGCTGCTAAAGTGGCTGGGTGGGGGCGAGAGGGAGGAGCGCCGGGCTATCAAAATCATTCTCATTTTTCAGCGCTCATTTGCCGTTCTGTTGATTTGCCGTACTCGACAAAAGTCCTTTGTAGCATTTCCTGATTGCAAATTAAGAGGCCGGGCTCTAAGTATAAAGAACAGAATTTTGATTTAGTGTGCAAGTAACCAAATTATGCAAATGTGTTTATAAGTGCAGTAAAGCATTGAGGAATAAACAGCCGCGCTGTCCTTGCCGCTTTACCTTGAGAAACCTTCGTCTGTTAAAGAAGCCCTGAAATCAGAATGTGACTTTTGGGCCTATCGGATGGTAGCGGTGAGCTCATCTGTATGTGAGTGAGCTCGTAAAAGTGTCTTTGTCTTGTGGGAAAATGGGCCAAAAGTCCAATGGATAAAAACATCTGCTAAGTAATAAATGTGAAGTGCAAAGACCCAGTATGCTTGGCTTAAAAACATAAGAAGCGATCAAATAAACAGCACAAATACCAGGTAAAAATACTAATAATAAACTTTTTTTTAGTATTGAATTAATTCAGGATACACGTGTGCATGAATTTGACCTAAAGATGGAAAGGTACATTTAGGATCAGCCTTCATGCTATGATGAGATGAATGACCCCTTAAAATGCAGCCTACATAGTCAGCTCACAATGCTTTGAAACAGATCTATATTGTTCTAAAGTTTTGTCGTTGTCATTGTTGCTCTCAGCAAGTTTGGATTTGGACACTCACAATGAAAAATACACTGCTCAACTTTCATTCATTCATTCATTCATTCAGTGACCATTAACAGTGCAGTGTTTAATATTCATAGACTTCATAGACATGCTGAACATTAAACATGAAAACTTTGAAGTAGAAACCTAAAATGGTATTTTCTTGTAAAATGTTCTTTTGGAAAAAAATGAATGAATGAATAAATGAATGCACTATTTATTTATTTATTTATTTATTTATTTATTTATTTATTTATTTATTTGATTGATTGATTGATTGATTGATTGATTTGTACAATTCCATATTGGCTTAGTAAATGACTTCCAAACAATGTTGCCACAATTGATAACATTCAATTTGCAGGCCAATGAAATAAATAAATAAATAATACAATGCAACATGTCACTACAAAAGAGAAGTTAGAGAAGTTATTTTTTTGTTCAGTGTAAGAACCTCAGTTCAACAACATGAAATGCCATTCTTAACCCATTTTTTTTTTCTTTTTTCTATAAGCTTAATATTTCTGATTGAAATAGGATTAGCAACAAGAGCAAATATAGGACAAGACTTGATTTCATTCAACAGAAATTTAATTTATAGTATTTAAAAAATAATGAATAATGTGTACTGAATAATCATTTAAGTGAATTATTTGTCCTTTTTCCAGAAGGACAACTTACGGCAAACCCAGATCTGCTCTTCACGGGCTCTGAGGTCATTGCTCTGAAACACTGTTACCTACAGCCAAAGTTTTCCACCTTCAAAGAGCGTAAGAGACGTTAATGTTTGGCGATCTGAAGCGTTCTCGCATGTCAGAGGAAAACTAAGGCTCAATTTTCTGATGCAATTACACTAAAGTCAGACAATCACAAAGGAGAATGTGGATGAAATACAATATTACTGTGGCATTTCTTTGGTGTGGTCGGGGAAGTTTTTGGAAAGACATTTGGAAACATTTTTCTCATAAAACACTTAGCTATTTAAGCGATAGGATCGAGTTTCTGAAGAGATTTCACCTCGCGTTCACTGAGCGACTAAATCCGTCATGTTAACGCTTGTATCTATCTGTCTATCTATTGTATCTATCCATCTATCTATATATCTATTGATCTGTCTGGTAGTTGTTCTGATGATGAATTCTTCAGACTGTTGTTGGGAAGCCCATAAAGAAACGTGTGTGTTTTATATTTCTCTCTGGCTTCTTTAAATTGCATCTTCTTGAATTACTAAGCTGTCCTAATCGGTCCAACCTGTGCCGCGCGGAGCCGAGCGTCTCTGGAAATAAGGGCCCACCATGATGTGGAGTTACACGCAGATCCAAGCTCTCGGCCGAACCGTCAGCGCGTGTGGTTTCCATTCGCTGCTACTGACATCAGTGAGCTTCTCGTTCTCAATCTCTCTCTTCTCTCTAATTGACCAAAGCTGAGGCTGTCTGTTGTGCTTCTCTGCCATGAACATTTCTGTCTCATTAAAAACCCCGAGCTGCATCAGAAGCACAAACTGATGGAGGAAATGAGGAGATGCAATGCAACGAGCTGATTCTGTCTTTAATAACGCTGGGAGAGGAACTAGAAAGCTAGACATTTTGCTGTCTGTATGTCCTTACAGGTTACCAATGTCTTTTCATACTATTGCTTTAACAAGGTTTTTTTGATAACATTGTGCTATAAGGTTCCATTTGTTAACATACTATTAATACCACACTAATTAACATGAGCTAGCAAAGAAAATACTTATAAGCATTTTTAATCTCAGTTCATGTTGATTTCAGCATTTACTAATAAATTATATTAAACGTGGGGCTGTCAAATGCCAAATAAAAGTTTGTTTTTACATAAAATACTGTGTACTGTATATATCTATTATGTTTACATAAATACATACATATGCATGTATACATTTAAGAAAAAAAAAGTTATATTTATATAAAAAATATTTATATGTACATATAATATAAATTGTGTACATATAAATATATGTATACATATAAATATTTTTAAATTACATTCATGTATGTGTGTGTATTTATATATACATAATTGATATACACAGTACACACACATATTTTATGTAAATACAAACTTTTATTTTGCATGCGATTAATTGCGATTAATCATTTGACAGCCCTAATTAAATGTAAAAGTTGTGTCTGTTAATAATGGACCTGAGCTAACAGTGAATGGCTGGAAAGATGAATAAATACTGGAACAAAAGTATTGGTAGTTAATAAAGCAATAAGCCTCAAGAAGCCGTGGTTTACAGTGAATTTATAACAGCTAAGGGGCTGTTATAAATTCACCATAAACCATGGCTTCACAGGGCTTATTGCTTTTATAAAACGGTTATTCCATATACATAGTAAAGTTTCACAAAATAAAACAGAGCAAATAAAGTGTAATGATACTAATAAAAACATTAATTCATGCAACAAAGTAGTTGCCGAGCAACACACCGATGTAAACAAAAGTATATGATTGTAGAGTTACTTACAACAACCAATCAGAATCAAGGACCGGAACTATCTGTTTTATAATGTTAAAGGGGTCATCGGATGCTAAGTTCACTTTTACATCTTGTTTGAACATTAATGTGTGCTGGCAGTGTATGTTCAAATCTACCCTAGAATGATAAAAATCCATGCAGCGGTTTTTAATTAATCAGTAAAAATAATATCCCCTTTTTCAAATCGAGCCATTCTCAGATGCCTGTCGTTGTGGCGTCACACCGACAGATGCCGCTCACACAATAGTTGATTGACATGAGCGATTTACCTCGAATCAGCTGTAACAGTCCACCCTCTTTGTTTCGATGCCGGAGCAGGGATGTAAGTTAGACAAGAACATCTCCGATTGAGCGATTGAGGTGTTGTGTTGCTGGATGTAATAATGAACATAGTGGTCGTCATTTACTCTCGACATCTGAGCCGCTGAAGATGCAGTAGATTACATTTGTTTGTGAAGGGAATGCGCCTCCCGATCTACATATATCCGTCTATGTTCGCGCAAATCATTCGTGATCCAGCTTCACTTACAGCACAAGTGAGTATAAGGGGTTTTTTATGAATCTTTGCGATCACCTTTCCTAATAACGTGGTAGTTAGGAAGTTTAGCGGCTAAACGCGGCTAAATGCGGCTACAGTAAACAAGACCATCTTTTCCACAGAGAGAAGAGAGGGGCGGGGTGAGCAGAGCTCATTAACATTTAAAGGAACAACCCCTTAGAATGAGATGATTTTTGCAGAGCTCATTTTGGCAAGGTAAAAAGTGTGTTGTTTTACAAAACCATTGAGAATTTTTAATCAAAGTATATTAGAGACTTTTCATTAAGACCCTAAAGAATCATATCAACTTGTGGAAAATGGGCATCCGATGACCCCTTTAATTCATGCATTAACCAAAGTTAACTAGTGGGACTTTATTTTTAGTATTCTTTCATATATTCAGTCAATAATGACATAAAATTGTATCTGTTCTTCCCTTCCCTCCCCTCCTGTTATTTTTTTATTGTTATTATTATTATTATTATTATATTTTGCATTTTCATTCAGAAGTTTTTTTTTTTTCATTTTAGAAGCTTTTTTTTTTACATGTCAGTATAGTTTTTTGTTTTTAAATGAATTTTTAAATCAGTTTTAATTATTTTAGTACATCCGCTATATTAAAATGAGAAATGGGTTTGTCATAGAATTAATTGTTAATAAAAAAAAATGCACAAAAATACTATTTTCAAATGTTATTTGAAATATGTTTTTTCCAAAACATGCTTTATTCTAAAACTACAAAGAAAAAGAAGAAAAAGAAAAAAAAAAAAAAAAAAAGCCTGTAAAAACAAGTTTTGTTCCAAATTTGAGGTTGATATTTCAAAAAAATTAGCTTTCGGTAAGATATTGTTTGGGCACAGCCATCTAAATATTTATTTATTTATTTATTGTGGCATGTGCATGTGTGTAATAATATGCAATTAATGAGTGTAGTTTCATATATGTTGTATCACTCAGTCCTGACTGTGTGGTGCAGCTGAAAAACATAGTGAGGAAGGAAAGTCTTTTCGCTGTAGATTTTTTCCCCTGTTCCTTGCATGACTGATTCTCCTCCTGAATGTCAGAGCAAAGGATCGGAGATGAGAGTGTAAAACATCTTCTCCAGACTCACCCTTCCAGTAGCGATTAACCTGAAACCTGAGAGACACACACACTTATCTGAGCGCAGCTGACAGACAGCAGAGAGACAGACAGCGAGGCCATTGTGCGTCTGTATAGGTGGCAGGTGATGGATATTTCTCCACTTTATGCTGAGCTATTATCATAAATAAAACGCTCCATAAGCACAACCTTTTGCTCACTAATGGAATTTGTCAACATGAAAGAGTCGTATTGTTCCCGCGGCTTCTCCGTTCAGCGGTCCGGTGCCAAATCCTCCGCCCGTCTCCTGCCAGCGTCTCGCGTTAACACCGGGAGCTCAGGGAATCGCATGCCATAATGAAATTACCTCCGCGCAAACAAATAAGGTCAGAGACTCAAGGAGACGCGCATTAGAACCCGATTCTGCTAATTAAACGCAGGTTCGTCTGCGCATCAGCTACAGCAGCGCATCAAGGTTGGCAGCGACCAGAATCCCAGCAATCATTTTTATGGATAATTCACTTTTTATCGATCAGATAAATGACTCCTCTTGAAGTTATTAAACTTTGCTATTTCTGAAAGCAGCACAGAATATTCCTTAAAGTATCAGTGTTCCCCAAACATGGAGAAGTGGAAATATCAGGGAATTTCAAAATGGGCCAAATTATCCTTTTTAGTAATATTGTTCAATTTACACCCTCGTTGTGACCCTGAGTTTTATTTTTAGTATAGCAATATTTAAATAAACTTTTAATGTGTAATATTAAATCTACATATTTATATTAAAATATTACATTTAATATACAATCAATTTTAATATAGTGTGTTTGTGCTATTATATATTTTAAGATATTTTTAATAAATATTTATTATATTAAAAATACACTGCCAGTCAAATGTTTCTGAACAGTAAGATGTTACATCAATTACATTTTAAAATATATTAAAACAGAAAGCAGTTATTTTAAATAGTAAAAATATTTCAAAATTTTACTGTTTTTGCTGTACTTTGGATCAAATAAATGCAGGCTTGGTGAGCAGAAGAGACTTCTTTAAAAAAAATATATAAAAAAAACTTTTGACTGGCATATTTTTAAGTAAATGTATTTAACATTAAATATATATTTTATATTTATATATAAATATATATATTTTCTGTTGCAGCTTTAAGTCTTCTATATGTGTCTCATTGCATGTGAAATTAGTGTTTGCTGTTGATTCACTATTGTTTTTACTCTTGCAGTGTGTAAATACGGATGGTCGGAAGTTACAGGACATTAAAAGTACATTAAGTTTCTGGAAAACTACAGAAATGACATGGTCCTTTTCAAACTGTGAACAGCAGACCTGTAAGAGCCTGAAGTCTGTTCTAGATAACAGAGTTTCAGGAGCAGCAGTTTGTGGGTGAATTTCACGTTTTAACGGTGGTAATTGTTTTAATGGGAATCTCATGCCCGGAGTCTCTCTGTCCCAAACTGCTGTTTAACCGCAACCTTATCAGACACAATTAGTTTTACCTTTACATTACCTTCTGCCGCTCTCGCGCATGTTATTACCTCGACTGCCGCGGCCGCTCTTTTATAATTATTGACCATGACTTATTGTAATTAGTTTATTTAAGCCGGATACAGAGGAAGGTGGAACAGCAGCCGCAGAGCCCGAGGCGGTTTTGCTCTCGCAGTGGAATGAAAGGCAGAGGTTCCTCGTCTTTATCAGCACCTGCCTGATCGGACCATCCTTACTGTGACAACTCGTCTCCGCAGAATAAATGCTTTGTCAGCAGAAGCACTTTGTTTTTTTCTAGTTTCGTGTGTTATTACACGCCTGACATTCTCCAAGAAGACAAAGTCCCGCAGCGAGGGGTATCAATAAATCTGACAGACGGCTCTGAAGACCACCTATGTTCTGTGATAACAGCCTCAGAGGGACGCGCCGAGCGCAAATCATATTTCATCTGAGGCTCAAACGCAAACACTGATCTGCTCCAAGAACTCGACATCCGCGTGAACTCCAGACACTTTCGGGGGCAATAATCAAACATCACTCTTATGCCTCTCATCCGTCCACAACTTCAAATCCTGTCATTATTTACTCACGATCCAAACCTGAATGACTTTCTGTCTTCTGTGGATCTACAAAAGAAACAGACTCAAATTTAAGTTGCACTGCAAAAAATGATTTCCTTACTTGTCATTTTCCAATAGAAATATCTAAAGATTTACTGACAGAAGATATTCAGTCTTCTTTCGTGAAAAATGCATCAAAATGAAGCAAGTTTATGCTTAAAACAAGAAAAAAATATATCAGCCAGTGGGGTCCGAAAATAAATCTCGTCTTCCCTTTGAATTAAGTTTATATTTCTAAACCCTAGTGAAAAATAAATATACTAAAATGTATTTAAAATACATTTACTGCATGCTAAGCATACAAATACATTTACATATTATGTACTTAATAAAAATACCCTGCAATTGTACTTTTAGTAAACTAAACTGGTATATTTAAAGTCTGCTAAATTGGAACTAATTTTATACTTAATGCACTTTGTGCGGAAGAAGTGTTGAAGTACAACTACAGATATACTTAAAGGAGAAGTCCACTTCCAGAACAACAAGTTACAGATAATGTACTCACCCCCTTGTCATCCAAGATGTTCATGTCTTTCTTTCTTCAGTTATAAAGAAATTATGTTTTTTGAGGAAAACATTGCAGGATTTTTCTCCATATAATGGACTGATATGGTGCCCCGATTTTGAACTTCCAAAATGCAGTTTAAATGCGGCTTCAAACAATCACAAATGTGGTTGTAAACAATCCCAGCCGAGTAAGAAGGGTCTTATCTAGCGAAATGATCAGTTATTTTCATAAAAATAATACAATTTATATACTTTTTAATGTCAAATGCTCGTCTTGTCTTGCACTGCCTGAACTGTTTTTTTTCCAGTTCATGTCAGTTAGTGTATGTGGAAAAACTCCCATCTCATGTTCTCCCTCAACTTCAAAATCGTCCTGTATCGCTGTTTTACCTTTTTTGTAAAGGGTGTTTGATCCTATGTGTATGTTCACTTTGCAAAGACTGGGTCAGTACTTCTGCAGCGATGTAGGATGATTTTGAAATGATTTTTGAAGTTGAGGGAGAAAATACGATGGAAGTTTTTCACATACCCTAACTGTCTTGAACCAGAATACACAGAGTTCAGGGAGAGAAAGACAAGATAAGTGTTTGAGATTTAAAAGTACTTAAATTGTATTATTTTTATGAAAATAAGCGATCGTTTCGCTAGATAAGACCCTTCTTTCTCGGCTGGGATCATTTACAACCACATTTGTGATCGTTTGAAGCTGCATTTAAACTGCATTTTGGAAGTTCAAAATCGGGGCACCATATCAGTCCATTATATGGAGAAAAATCCTGCAATGTTTTCCTCAAAAAAACATAATTTCTTTACAACTGAAGAAAGAAAGACATGCACATCTTGGATGACAAGGGGGTGAGTACATTATCTGTAAATTTTTGTTCTGGAAGTGGACTTCTCCTTTAAGTATATTTGCTTATGCTAAAGTGGAACTATTGCTAGTATACTTTAAGTACACTTTAAATATTTTGCATTTAAAGACCAATATTATTCAAAGATGATACAATCCTCATCAGTAGTGACATTAAAACATATTTAGGCTTAATATTAAAAAAATGTGCACTGTGCACAAGTAGTACTCCAAATAAAGTTAAATTCCAATTTTTAGACGAGTAAGTCTCGAGTGGTATGTCAGTAAATATGTTAATAGACTTGAACTACTTAGTGTAAAATAAGTGCATTTTAAATCTATTACTTTTTTACTAGGGTATTGGGATTTTTTTTAAGCATAAACCTGCTTCATTTTCACAAAACCTGTGTTTAAGAATGTTTAGATATTTGTACTGGAACTTAACACAAATCTTTTTTTTTTTGCAGTGTCAATCATGAATAACCTGTGCAACTACTTTCATGTACTTCTTGTTGCTTTCAAATAATTTCTTGATTATCATGGCTGTAATTTAATTCCTGTTCTGTTTTTAGATGACTTTTATGGAGTGGTATAACCTATGCAACATTTGCTTTTTGTATGTTAGGCTGAATCTAAAGGCAGACGTGCTGTTTTATGTGAGTTTGCAGCGTTGAATGTGACGAGAGTGAAAGACTGAACAGCTGAAGAACTGTGAATCATACAGACCTGAGGTTAACATCATACAGCAGACATTTATAGTATGGTACGGGACTCCTTTCATATATAATAATTATATTTAGTGTGTGGACGAGTGTTGTTCAGGGTCTGTTCCTGAGCCTGGATTGTGATTGAACTCTCAGGTCCGTGTTTGTGGTCAGCACTGAGGAGCTTTGGATCAGAGCGAGTTTCTCCTAAACTCTGACACTAATGACACATAAACGGCTCAGAGACCATCATCTTATGGGATAAGTGTGTGTGTGTGTGTGTGTGTGTGTTTGTGTGTGTGTGGTTTTAAGATTTATTGAGTGCAGGGCTTTTCGTTCACTCTTAAATATAAAGGTACTTCAATGATTCATGGGTTCAGAAAAGAACCTCCTCTAATCAGGAACAGTCTGAGGTTCTTGAGTTTCATGCTTCTCTGGAGAGAAAGTCTCGGTCAGTATCAGTGCTTTGGGTAACACTTTAGAATACTGGTCCATCATTAATGAATAACTACACAGGAACAAATCACTAATGCATTATTAACATTATAGTAACTATTAACTAACAAGAAATTCTGATTAACGAATCAATAAGTAGCAATGCTCAGTTGAAAGTGGTTGTTCACTATTAGCTAATCAGTAACTACTATTTTTTTTTTTTTTATATATCCACTAAGAGCTACTATATACAGATAGATAATTAATGTGAATGATGCAAAATATATAATTAATTCTAAAGTAAAGATCATGGTAACCCACTAGTAATGACTCAAGTATTAACAAATACTTCAGAAGGGTGTCTTCCCTTCCATTGAAAGCCCATTTCTTTCTTTCTTTCTTTCTTTCTTTCTTTCTTTCTTTTTTAAATGAATCCATCATTACTAAAATAATAATAATAATGGTACAAAAAATAGTAGATAAATAAATGTGACCTTGGACCACAAAACCAGTCATAAGTATCACGGGTATATTTGTAGCCAACAATACATTGTACGGTTCAAAATTATCGATTTTCCTTTTATGCCAAACATCATTAGGATATTAAGTAAAGATCATGTTCCATGAAGAGATTTTGTAAATTTCCTACCGTAAATATATCAGAACTTAATTTTTGATTAGTAATATGCATCTAAGATCCTTATGACTGTTTTTGTGGTCCAGGGTCACACATAAATAAATAAAATAATCAAATAAAATATATAACTATTTTTATAGTAACCTGACCAGTGGCTTCTACTATGGCATCAGACTTAAAACCCCCTTTTTTTCTGCCTGAAACATTTATTTTTTAAGAGTGTGCAGCTCTATACTCTGCTCTGGGATCAGTTTGTGTGTTTATTTGGAAAACATTAAGATTATTGTCAGATCAGTTTATGAGAGCAACATCAGAGATCAATAGGTGAGTTGTTTTGTCAATAGATGTGGACTAGAAGCTCCTGATTCAAAAATCAAAGGCATTCCATTTTTGTTTTACGAGCTGATATAAAGTAGCATTCTTTTATTTTCAAATTTAGGCCAAATTGCGTTATAAAATATTTAACCTCGGAATAAGCGCGCGATCCACGGAACAGACGCGTCAGATATATGGGCATTCCAGGTATCCATAAAAAGGGAATATTCAAATGAGGGAACATTAGAATATTAAATCTTGATTTATTTATGCGAGTGCCATTAGGGGTTATCATCTGGATCAGCAAACAATTTTTCAGGGGTTGAGATTTTTATGTAGTAGCAGACACATTTAGCACCGCGCCACCGAAAACATCCCCACTGTGACATCCTGCTGTTCATTGGCCGATTTCCGCCCATAAAAATGGCAGCCGATATTATAATGCAAATCCCTTATGGGAAAATACCTGCGCGATCGCTGCATATAAATGATGTGGCATTGTACCTCTCTCGCTCTCTCTCACCTTATTACCGAATTACGGAGAGCTGGGAGAGAAGGGGTGAGGGGGAAAGGTGATGATGGATTCTTTGTGGATGACACGGGAAAGCATTATGAAGCCCCCGTTTGTCAGGCCAACATTAAGGGCTAATTTTGAAAATCTAGCGTGCAGTCAATTTCCTCCGGCCCGAGGGTGAAAGGTAGCGCGCTGACAGGAGGGCTAATTTCACCCTCCTTATTTACCTCTATGCATCATTTCTGAGCGCCGCGCTGACACCCCGACGCCCGCTTTAAAAATGACACCAGTGCCACCACACGCCCGGATATTAACCACCACGTTCGCGTGTGAGAGAGCGGCACGGGGAAGAAAAAGGTAAACCTGGCAAATCTATCATTTTAATAACAGCAAGCAAGGTTAATGTAGTTTACCTTACACAGGGGGTGTATAAAGGGCCGTAATCTGTGTGTGTGTGTGTGTGCGAGCGCAGTTTTAAACAGACACACGCTGCCCTGCGACACACATGGCTGCTCTGATGGCTGTTTGTTGTGTAGCATGCAGCAGAAAAATCAAAGTCTTAATGCTATTGTGTGCCCGTAACCATCTGTCAAAGCCACACGGAGATGAGAGCGAGATTACCCAGAATAAACAGGAATGCCGGAGCGTCGGTGAGACCCTCGGGCGAAAAGACAAGACGAAGAAGCGAAGAGAGAGGGAAACGCTTCACGGAGGGACATCAAAGCCATTGTGATTCAGGAACCGTCAGACGGCCGCGTTTGTAACGACGGCAATCTAACACGCAGACACCATGATGACCGTGATGATGATGATGAAGGTCTTTAGACGGTATTTCATCGCTGGAAACTTTTCCCTTTGAGATGTCAAAGCAACATTTAGAGGATCCCGGGGCGGTCGCGAGCGCGAGAGCGGTTCCTGAGGTGGCGAATCTGTGTAAATTTACCGTGAAGACTCTGGAAGTGCTATTCGAGTGGGAGATTTTCCCTTTAAACCCTCATTCTGAGCCTCACAGGAGAGGATGCAAACCAACACACTGCAGTCGCCGCAAAAAGGGAGAAAAACATTTGGAAACGATTTATTCGGCTCTCAAACAACTGCAGAAACTCCTCTCAGATATTCTTCTCTAATTAACCCGATTTCTGTAGTTCTGCTGGCTTAGTAGAGAGGTCATTTCAACACTTTAATGAGATTAATGAAATCACTAGAGCTAGTACAAACCTGGATGTTCGGTGTTTAGCATCAGCAGGCACATCCCGGGCCGAAGTCCCTGATCAAACCTCAGACTAAGACACCAGATGTTTGTGCATTTTAATGTGTGTGAATGTTCAAATGTGTCTTTTTCTTGGTGCAAAATTCATCCAAGGGTTCAGAAACATTTCTTGTTAGCAATCACTAAATGAAGTGGTCTAAATGTAAAATATCATTGAACCATAAAATATTCGTCCAATCATATTCCTCGGTCTGATTGCTGTGATAGGTTGGCCTCCCTGCTTGTCAACATACAGTATATGCATTTGCATACCTCCACACACCGTTTGCGCAGACGTGATACGTCATCTGCGTGTTCATTACGCTATAGCAGATTGAACAAGAATCAAAGGGGTTACTATTACGCACTTTGTATTGTCATATTTTCTCACTGGTGAATGACACATGAGGTCATCTGACAGCATTGATGGCTTCTCTCATCATGTCTCTTGTAAGCCTCTGTTGTGCCTGTTCACGTCATGTGTTTTGGAGGAGGTGTGGCTTTGGAGAGTGATTTCCAGGCAGGGTGGGATCTCATGCTTTCAAAGCTAGCTTGCTATATGTAACCCTGGATCACAAAACCAGTCTTAGGTAGCACGGGCATATTTGTAGCAATGGCCAAAAATACATTGTATAGGTTAAAATGATCAGCTGTTCTTTTATGCCAAAATCATTAGGATATTAAGTAAAGATCATGTTCCATGAAGATATTTGGTATATTTCCTACCATAAATATATCAAAACTTATGTTTTTGTTTTTGATTGTTTTGTAATATGCATTGCTAAGAACTTCATTTGAACAACTTTAAAGGTGAATATCTTTTTTGCAACCTCAGATTTCAGATATTCAAATAGTCGTATCTCGGCCAAATATTGTCCTATCCTAACAAACCATACATCAATGGAAATCTTATTTATTCAGCTTTCAGATGATGTATAAATCTTATGACTGGTTTTGTGATCCAGGGTCACGTATGTATCAATAAAAACACTTCTACAAACATTCCAACTAAATATGAACTATAGAAACCTACTTTATACAGAAACTTAAAGGCAAACATGTGTAGCCAGTGCATTGCAAGTGTGCAGTTGCACAAAATGTACCTTATGTGGCAGATACTCAAGGACATGAATGCAATTAAATTAATACAAATGCAGTTAAATCTGTTTTGTTATATTCAGGTCAGGTGGTTAGATATAAACAGGCCATTTTAACAGATAATTTTGCATTGCACCTGTGTTGCATTATGAATTGGAAAGCACACAAGCAGAAGTATTTGCATTTATGTTCCTGCGTCATTTGGCCATGAATGCAAATGCAGATGCATGACAGTGGCATTACAGACAGTTGCACAAACTTAACTTTTTTGTTTTTGTGGCAGTTTCTCAGTGGGTTATAGAGATTCCTTCAAATGAATAGATATTGAATTAAGATTTTTTTAGTTGTATTTGCATTGCATTATGAGCAAGAGCAAGCTTGCATTGCCATAAATGTTTGCATTTTCGTACTTGCATAGAGTATGCTTTGGACATTAGAGTATTGTTATCATTAGATTAGCAACATGCAAATGCCAATCCAATGCTCTTTTGTGAACAGAATGCCATTTCTATGATGCACATATGAGTTTCCTTTTGAGTTAAGATGCTGCTGCCTATGTCAGCTCATAGTTCTGAAGCAGAGGTTTTGTGTGTATATTCATGAGCAGCGATGTCAGTATGTGAGGGCCAGCATGTGCCCCGTTTGCTGCTCTACTCCTGTCAGGCTGCCATACGCTGAAAGCACTTCTTGTGTCCCTGCTCTTTCAGGTCATGTTTGAACTAAATAACTATCAGTCAAACTCTTGCCCTCTCTGCTCCTGTTCTCCAAGAACAACACCTCCTCAGCACCTTTCCTCCTCTGATATGTCCATCACATTTCCTTAGCAAAAGCAGCTACACACATCCAACAACCTGATCTATGTGTGAGAATTTAAGTCTATGGATGTGTGTAGGTTCAAAATAACTTGGGTTCTTTTGCATTTGTGGCATTACTTTTTGCATGCAAATAAATAAATAAATATAACAAATGTTACAGTTATACACTTACAATGAAAGTAAGTAAAAGTAAACTAATTCAACTAATTAAAACACAGTTTCAAAAGTAAAAACATCAAGACATTACATAATTAACTTGACACTAGTGAGAGAAAATCTCATGAAAAAACATTCCTGTACCTCTGGTACCAGTAGTGCATGGTGGTGCAATTAATGCCAAGGTCACAGAATGCATGAACTGATACCATGTATACCTTGGCTTGAATGCAATGCTGTGGAGGAAAGCATCTGCCAAATGCATTCATGTAAATGTAGAAAATCACTTACTAACCTAGTCTGTTTAATGTCACATTAACACATCAGTAACACATAAGCAAAAGTTCATCCTAGAAAAGAAGGTGGACAGTTTTGACACTTTGCAGTTCAAATAATTAACGGTTTTTGCAACAACAAAAAACAAGCCTCACATTGAAACCTCTGGAACACTGACCCACAGACACCTTTTTCTAACTGTAAATGCTATTTTTATTAGTTTTTACAAACCGAAACTCGTGTTAAAATTATTTTCTGTAGTAATCAGCATTGTTACACATGCGATTGATAGTGTTTGTCATGTTGAACTCTGAACATTCCTCTACAGAGCGTGTTTTAGGACTTAGACAGCGACACAGAGGTCAGTCCTACTGTACGGCTGCCCTTTAATTATCAAATCCACTTATTAAATTCATTTCATATGATATTCTATTGCAAATAATGGTTGAATTTGGAAAGACACCTCTTGGGTACAACATAAAGCAGAATATTTAATCGTATCCCTGCAAATGAAAGGACACATTTTAAATGCGTTTTAATGAGTTTGTAGGTTTGCGCGCTGGCGCGGCCCATAATTACTGCATTATTTGGCTGCAGCTTCACGCCGCGACTGACACATCATTCTCACGGAGGGGGGGTGTCCGGTGACAAACCGCAGGACTCTGAGAGAGTCGTATAAAGGAGAAGAGGTGAAGTCTGAGCTGACAGCGGCGGTGCTGATGATGGGGGAGACATCTTCGGTTACCTTGACGACAAATTTATTTATGGTTGCCTGAGATGACATGTGGTAATGTTCCGTACCTGCTGACGGGGCGGGGGGGTGATGGGGGGGTCTCCTGTTTCAGCCTCAGTTGACAATTAAGAC
Source organism: Labeo rohita (assembly GCF_022985175.1). Taxonomy (NCBI): domain Eukaryota; kingdom Metazoa; phylum Chordata; class Actinopteri; order Cypriniformes; family Cyprinidae; genus Labeo; species Labeo rohita. The sequence goes on along the minus strand of NC_066874.1, from coordinate 891,222 downwards.
CTGGGCGACTGTAGCCGGGGGTTAATACTGCTCATTAAAAGAACTAGGTCATTAGCAGGGAATCAGGGCTCTTAAGGCAGCACAAGGAAGGGGGGGTGCGGGTGGGGAGGGGGCAAGTGTGTGTGTGTGTGTGTGTGTGTGTGTGTGTGTGAGTCAAATCTGCATCTCCATGAACACGGCTCTTACATTAATTAACCTCCCTTTTCCTGGTTGAGGAAAAAAATCTGTTATCATATATTCACATGGCTGTACACCAATTAATTGCAAAGAAAAAAGAAGGCAGTTTACCGTCATCCCAGCGGTCGCCCTGTCTGCCTGCGCAGGAGATCCATTATTCCAGGGAAGGAGAGGAGACGTGGAAAAAAAGGGAACGAAAGAAAAAAGTCTAATGTGTATGATGAGTAAAATGAGGATCGGGGCCGAATCAGGGGAGGGGGACACGGGGAATAAAAGCCTCGGAAATGAAAATAAATAATCTTGGCTAATACCTCACCTTAGGAGAGCAGGCGGGGCCCCAGCCAATCAGAGCGCTTCGGAAACACCTTCACCGCCGTTACGCACACACACACTAACTCTTTGACCTTCAGTGCAGAGGCTTACAGAAGAAGGCCACGATCTACACACACACTCGCATGGCCCTCAGGAGACGGCGCAGAGAGAGAGGAGATGTTCCTTACTAAGAAACAACATCAGAGCATCAGAGACGGATAGAGGACTCGCTCATCTCTGGATGTCAGTGAAAGCTGAGACCACACACACATACTGTATATCTACTACTAAACACACAGTTCAGTGTATTTGCTGGTCCTTCGCAATGTGCTTTATTCACCAGTGTGCTTCTGTACCATCCAGTGTGATGTTGCTGTAAAACCCAGTGCAGTGTTTGCTGTTTATTCCAGTACAGAGTGTTTCTGTAAAGATAAGTGCATGGTTTTCTTTACCATCCAGTTTAGAGTGTCAACATGAAGTCCAGTGCAGTGTGTTTCAGTATGAGCAATGGCCCAGTATGTTGCTGTAAAACTCAGTGCAGTGTTTGCTGTTCATTCCAGTACACAGTGTTTCTGTAAAGGTCAAGGCAGTGTGTTCTTTACAGCCCGTTTAGAGTGTTTCCGTAAAGTTTAGAGCAGTGCATTTCAGTATTTCTGTGTACTATGTGCAATAGTGTGCAATATGTTGCTGCAAAGCCCATGTTTTGTACAGTGCAGTGTGTTTTTGTTAGGTCTAGTGCAATACCTTGCTGTAAAGTGCAGTGTTTGCTGTTTATTCCAGTGCAGAGTGCTTCTGTAAAGGTTGATGCAGTGGGTTTGGTTGCATGTTATTTTACAGTATGTGTACTTATGTTTTCTTACAATGTACACTCTAAAAAATGCTGGGATAATAACAATCCAACTTGGGTTATTTGGCAAACCAGCGCTGGGTAAATATCAGACAGAACACATGTTGGGTTATTTTGACCCAGTTAAATGTTTTTACCAAACATGCTGAGTTATTTTATTTAAGTCAACTATTGTTTAAAAATGATTATATTGTTGGCTTAAAATGGACTGGAACTTATAAAAAAAAAACAGAATTACTAGAGGCAACAGCAGTAATTAAAAGATGAACATTTATTATTAAGCAAGAACACATTGACAAAATACAAGACAAATTGAATTTATTTGGGTAAATACAGCATAGTTTACAATATTTGTAAACTATGCATTTATTACATTTAAACTCATTTAACAAACATTTTAGACATTAAAATGCAACATTTAAAAGTAGCATTTTAATTTTAGTTACTGCTCTCTCTTGTAGAGGACTCAAAAAGCCCACGCTATAACTCAGCAGCTGGGTTGTTTCGTCAGAGACAGGCTCAACCCAGCGGTTGGGTAGAAAAAAATTAACCCAGCGTTAAAAATGACCCAGCAACTGCAGAAAAAAACTAGAAGAAAAACCCCAATAAAAAATGACCCAACGGTCTGATCCCAGCATTTGGGTTAAAAAAATAAAATAATAATGCAGTGTTTTTGTAGAGTGTACCTGAGTAAGTACTTGGTAAAATGGATTCTGTACATGGGTTAAGGTTAGGCTGAGGGGCAGGTTCAGCGTTACTACCTAGTTATTACCCAGTTATTGTAATTACTATAATAAGTGCATTGCATGTACATGTGGAAAAGGACTGTAAAATAAAATGCTACTCTGGTTTTCTTTTTCACCCAGTGCATTTCAGCATTTTGGTAAAGTTGTCTTTGTTCAGTTGTCTAAAAAGCCCAGTAAAATGTTTTGTACAGTCCAGTGTGGTTTTATGCAGTCTACTGCAGTATGTTGCTGTAAAGCCAGTGCAGTGTTTGCTATACATTCCAGTGCAGAGTGTTCCCATATAGTTCAGTGCAGGGAATTGCAATGTTTCTGTGAAGTAGTTTTAGAAAAATTCCAGTGAAATGTTTTGTACAGTGCAATGTGTTTCTGTAAAGTCCATTATGCTTTTGTGCAATCAAGTGCAATACATTGTGTTTACTCCAGTACAGAGTGTTTCTGTAAAGGTCATTGCAGTGGGTTTCTTTACTGCACAGTTTAGTGTTTATCCATCCAGTGCAGTTTTGTTTAGTGTGATTCTGTGAAGTTTGTTTTGTACAGCGTTGTGGTGTTTTTTGTACAGCCCATTGCGGTGTGTTTCTGTAAAATCTCCTGTGAAATGTTTCTGTTAGGCCAAGTGCATTTCTGAGAAATCCTATGCGTTGTGTGTCTGTAAACTCCAGTACAGCGTTTTCTCGTACACATCAGTGTTTCAGCGCAGTGTGTTTCTGTGAGTGACCGGATCAGTCTGTTTTTGTCTTTTTAACTCCTGTTTGTAATTTGACTCTTTGACCTTCTGTTTGAGATCAAAGCTCAGCCGTCTCTCCAACTGCCCTCTTCTCACTCCACGCAACTTGTACGCTGTTCCAGATTTGCTGTGTCGCCTGACCTTCCTCAGCGAGAGATAATTGGCTTCTTCCCGATTAAAATTCAACAAATCACTCCAAAGGAATAATTTTTTCCCTGTTATTTATCTCTGTTTTCCCAGATGAGTTTCCATGCCTGTGTCATGACCTGAGGACGCCTCTCAACCACCGCATGACTATTGATGGATAATGTTTATCAATAATTATTCATTGAAGAGAGTTTAAGGTACAGAAGTGACTGGATTTGTAAAACCATTTTACAAAGAGTTCATAGACTGGTAAAACTTCTTCAAACACACAAACCACGTAATATTTGCCATGTGGTTCTTCTTAATTCTCCACCAGGAGCTTTACAGATTTAAGCACTGAAGTTTCATTCATGTCTAATTCTCCTGCAGCACAGCTGTGAGAAACAGACACCTCTGATGAAACGATTCAAACTTAAATGATATAATACGTCAGAACGGCTCGTTTTGCCATGCATATTTAATGCGTTATCAGTTTCCTGAGGTGAGAGCCAGATCGAGTCTCCGCTTTCTAAGGACTGTAAAAACTATCTGAGGGTTTTCCCTCTTTCATCTGTTTGGTTAATGCTTGATTAAGACAGACGTGTCCCCTGATCATGCTATATTTCGGTCTTATTGTTTTTATGAGAACAAATCTGATGAAATTCTCTCCGATGTTGAAGTAATACACTTTTGTAGTCCACTTTTACCTCACAGGAACTTTTCGCTGTGAAGCCTGTTGGTGAATTTTGTTTACTCTCCCTATAATGAATAAAAACTCTGCAACTATCTGTGGAATAATCACAGGCTGCTGTAACTCGTCTGTAATAACCAGCGCTCTGTGTGTGTGCGCGCGTGCTTGTGTTTAACGAGCTACAGGAGAGACTAAAATAAGAGATTTGCTCAATTAAGCAATAGCGAGTGAGCTGAGAGACACCTGTGCGTACAGGAAGCTGTTCTCTGTGTGTACGTGGGGAAAAATCACGGCTGATTACCTTCACGAGTGCCGTCTCTTCCCCTACCTGTGCTGCTCGCTGACACACTCTCACAAACACCTCATTAACTCATCACTGTCTGGGAAATAACATACGCGTGTTTACAGACTGTGTGACTGCTCTAATGTGGGGAGAAAAACACAGATCAGGGTTTGTCAGGACATCAGGTGGGAGAGACAGCCTGAAATGAACAGGAAATGAGTGCTGCGTTAGAGGAAGTCGAGAGTGGTGCAGTGTCAGGAAGTACCTTTTTAATGAAGGAATAATATTGTCCCACTAGAACCATGATGATAACTTCCAGTGGGGCAGTAAATAGCCTATTTGGGGCATTTTTGTCACTTTCGGTATGTTGAGTATGTTGGGTTGTGTCCCATGCGTCACAGTCATCACATTTACATTTATACATTTGACAGATCATTTTAAAGTAGGGCTGTGTAAAAAGTTTTGATTTCTTGATTTTAATTCTCTTTTTTACTAAACAATATATATTTTTAAATCCCAAGAATCGATTAGTCTAGCCTGTTTTTACTTAATGAACGGAACATTGTAGCACCTCCCATTCAATAAATAATCTTTCATCGCAATAATCTTAGTGATTTGTTACTTTTGATATGAAACAAAGTATCAGATTCAAATTCTGACCATTTATTACAATATTCAAACAATAAATGCCGTTTTGGTGCTGTTTAATGTGGAGTGACTGATCGTCTCCTTCAGTTACAGCGTAAAATAAACATGAATGAACATCTGAAGGTATGTTAAAAGAAAGAGTACCGAAATCCATTTCCTGTCTCATGTTAATATAACAGCTTATAAACAATGTCATGTAATGTCACATTTAACTCATTAGTGCAGCTAGAAAAATCAACTTTTGCTAAATACTGTATATGCACCTTGTAGCATATTAATTGTTTTTCAGTATTTAGTTTAGGTTTTAATAAATCCATCAAGTTTTTTTTTTTTTTTTTTTTTTTAATGACAGCCACCATTTTAATGTTTATTTTTTCAAAATATGAATTTGAGCAAAAATGTAATTATATAAAGTTAGTATTATAAATTTATTACAAAAACTTAATTGAGTGTGTATAATTTAAGTGTTTGTATGCAAATCAGTTCATTTTAATCTTTAATCTTTAATATTATAGTGTAGTACCAACTGCCTCTCATGTATATTTTACAGCAGTAGTTGAGAGAATTTTTTTTTTTTTTTTACCGTGAGAAAAATTTGCCATGTACTGTACCTGAAATACAGTCAAACCAAAAATGATTCAGACACCAGATATCATTTTTTTTATTATTATTATTATTATTATTATTTTTTTTTTCACTAGTGGGTGCAGGACACTATAGTTCATTTATGTAAGTGAGGATAGCAAAATAAAGTAAACTGTGACACATTATACCCAAAAATTCTTCATACAGTGGACTACCAATAAAACTGCTAAACATTTGGGATCAAAAATTATTCAGACAATTTGACCTGACCATGTTTTGCTTAACTGTTTTTTTGCTAATGCAATCTTTTCACACCACAGACTGAACAAAATGAAGCATTGCTTGGTAATTGGTCCTAGTATTGACAGTTGTGTAAATATTGTCATACTACAGTTGTCTGAATATTTTTGGTTGATTGTAATCCATTACATACCTTTCTATCAAAGTTACCTGACATTATCAACATGAATTTGTTCTGACACAGTTTAACTCTGTTTTTGTCATATTTGATTACCATTTTCTAAACTATAGTGAATAAACTCTGATAATGTTGAAGGTGTCTGAATAAATTTTGGTTTGACTGTATAGCCAAATCATCAATAATCAATATTGAATAGAATCAAAACTGAATCAAACTGCAAGCTCCTGAATCAAAATCGAAACGAATCGTGAAATTTGTGTCAAAATTCAGCCCTATTTTAAAGGATCTTACATTGCATGCAAAGTACACATAATATCATTTCATGAACTCCCTGGTAACTGAGTACATGACTTTGTTGTTGATAGAGCCAACTTTGCAAACTGCAGCACAACAGCGCCAATAGCACAGCATATTTTCATATCGAACGGGGTAAGTTGTCACAAAAGAACAGTCTATTATAGGCTTTGCAGCTTTTAATTTAAACATGAAAATATTTAGGAAACACAAAACAAATCAGCAAACTTGTATGAATTTATAATATTTAAAACCCATGTGACAGCATGACCCTACATTTATGTAAAAACACTCATGAAATCACAGTTCAGTGTTTTCAACTTTATTACATAGTGATGCTTAATCTCCATAATATATGTGTGGTTTTATCTTTCCTATGTGACAACTAGCCCCAATCTCCCATACACCACAGAAAGGAGTGACATAATGTGACAAATATATTTAATATAATTATTTACTATTGCAGAAAATAATGTATCACACGCTTGAATGATGATTCTTGTGCACAGTCGATGGAAAAAGAGACACGCAGAAAAGTTTGTAAACCATGGAATTTAAACTTATTAAATGGCAGAAATCCAGAAAAATGAGTAGAAAACCTCTCAGTGGAGCACAAAATACAAAATAAAGGCAAACTCCAGAAGACAGAGCTGGAACAGCCACAATATAACACTGTTAAATTGTCAGTTTTTCATTGTAGTTTTCATTGGAGTTTAGTGCAGCAGCCGGAGACATGACAAAAATGAACATCCACTCAGATTACAGTATAAAAATGAGCTTTATTGTGATATTTTGATTAAAGACTGATTCTGATATGATTTACATCTTTAAAAACGGTGATTTTAAAGTCATAGAAACGTGAATACATTGTACAAACTGGGAATGACCCACTAAAAAAAACAAACAGTGGCAGATTATGTGGAATTAATAAACGGTTGTGTAGACTATATGAATTTTGACCTTATTTTATGCACATTATCAGTCTAATAGCAGGTCTGAGGCATGAACCTTTCCTCCGTTTCTTTTCTCACAGCTCCTGTCACGAGCGATGAAGACTCCGGCGCCTTTGGATGTTTTTGGATTTCTACTAGAAGAAAGTTGGAGTGCCGTGCGTCCTCTTAAGACCAAGTGTCTGTGTGAAGTCAGAAAACATCAATGGTGAGTTCAAGAATTTTCAGGACTGTGAAGTCAAAATCCGCTCATGGTACGGCAGCGATGGCACGTCCAATCAAAAGACTTGAATTCTATTTGTTTCGTTTCAAGGGATCGTGATGAAGGTCTTCTTCAAGACATCATTGAAGTGGACGGATCGGGGAGAGCGCGCTTTCATGACAATGTCGTCGGCGGGACTTTTCCATGTGAGCAGGTACGCGGAGTCTCACGCGCAGAGTCTGTTTCAAATGTAGAACGAGAGGGAGCGAACGCTCTCAAAAGCTGAATTTTAGAGGAGATTGAAATAATGGCTCTCGGCTTTTAAAGGGAAGAGCTCATTTTAGGTTAATACGGTAAGCCTGTTGGACCCAATTACCGAAGGTGCTTTTCCATTGTCATCTGGTATTTCTCCTTGAGCAGATTAGCCGTCAGCACAAAAAACTCACAGTATCCAGGATTTGGTGCTTTTCTCTGATCTGGCTAAAATGAAGCACTTTCTAGAGAAAAGAGGAACAAAGCAACGCAGTGCTGTGGTCCCATTAGAGTTCGCCCACCAGAATCTGTCATATAACTCCCCTGATAGCACACATACATCACGGAGACGTCTATTTGACGTCTGTATTTACATCTGGAAGACGTATTTTTTAAAGTGTTTGCTCATCTGCAATACGTCTACAGGACGTTTCCTATCAGATGTCTATTAGATGTTTGTACACAGCAGATGCTTTCAGATCAACTGATCTTTAACAGACATCTTGCAAACGTACATGTGCTATCAGTGACGCATCGTGTAATGATCAAATCCTGAGCACCGCTGCTCACTGAATTCATTTGTGTTTTACATCAGTGCTTCTCAACTAGTCTCATTTCAAGACACAGATTTTACCCTCAAAGTAAATAATACACTATATTTTTTGGTTTCTAATAGTCTCCAACTACATTTACATCCTGACTGTAAGCCATGACTAGCATCTACCTGCACGACCTTTGAAATTTAACAGCTAAAGATATTGAAGTGTTTTCCCTTCCCTTTCAAAAGTTGATGAGTCTTTTTAGTCCATACTTGATTATATTGTTAGTTGCATGTCATTATTTGCATGTAGCATGTTTTTCCCTGCTTGCATCACAGCAGTTATACCTAAAGCATCAGAAAATCCATTTGGACTGTCAATTTTTGTGAGATGTAAGGTGTGAAAATCCTCATTTGTGACCCTGGACCACATGCTTAAAGGAGAAGTCCACTTCCAGAACAACAATTTACAAATAACATACTCACCCCCTTGTCATCCAGGATGTTCGTGTCTTTTTGTCTTCAGTCGTAAAGAAATTATGGTTTTTGAGGAAAACATTTCAGGATTTTTCACCATATAATGGACTTCATTGGTGATTTTGAACTTCCAAAATGCAGTTTAAAGGCAGCTTCATAGGGCTCTAAACAATCCCAGCCGAGGAAGAAGGGTCTTATCTAGTGAAACAATCTGTCAATTTTGCCGAAAAATAAAGCTTTGTATACTTTTTAAGCACATATTTTTGTATACTTTTTGTGTAGCACAGGCTCTGGGATGCGCGTCCACGATGCTACGAATTAGTGATGGGTCGTTCTTGAACGATTCGTTCATTTTGAATAAATCTTTAATGTGACTCGGGAAGAATGAGTCGTCTCGGGGAGTGATTCATTCAGTCGCGCATGCACAACATCCTGTTAGGTTCTGTACTGGAATTAGTTCACCTGTTTCGAGTCTTCGGGTTTTTCGAGTTGTTCGTTCATCTTATGGGGCTGTCACGTGATGAACGAACAACTTGAACCCGAAAACTTGTCAGATAAGAGGTGAGTTGAGCTAATCATAGACTAAAGACCCAGGTAAACAATGAATTAATCTTTTCTGTTTCTTATAGCATTATAGTTTTGTCTTGTTTGTAGTGTGATCAACGTTTGTGTGAGCAGTAGATGTGTTAAGTAACACGTAACATTATAATTATATTTTTAAAATGAACGAAATGACTCTCAAAAAGATTTGTTCATTTTGCTGAACGAGACTCAAAGGTCCGAGTCGGTAAAATGATCCGAACTTCCCATCACTACTACAAATCACGTCTAAGTTCATCGTCTGTGTTCTGAGTATGCCAAAAAACTCCATCTTATTTTCTCCTACAACTTGAGAGGAGGACATCGTTGTACCTTTTTGCTTGTAAGCAGCATTTACAAACTTACTTGCACTTTCTTAGTCTTTGCGCGTTTGCTTTGTAAACACTGGGTCTGTAGTTCCGCGTGATCTTTCAACGTGATTCAATAGTACGTAGCGTCGTGAACGCGCATCCCAGAGCCTGTGCTAGACGAGCTTTTGTGCTTAAAAAGTATACAAATTGTTATTTTCCGAAAAAAGATGACCGATCGTTTCGCTAGATAAGACCCTTCTTATTTGTCCCTTCTATAATTTATTCTTAAATTATTTGTGAATTGTTGTTCTAGAATAGCCAAAAATACATTGTATGGTTCAAAATGATCACTTTTTCTTTTATGCCAAAAATCATTAGGATATTAAGTAAAAATCGTGTTCATATTCTGTAAATTTCCTTCTGTGAATTTAATTTTTGATTAGTAATATGCATTGCTAAGAACTTCATTTGGACAACTCTCAAGGCATTTTTCTCAATATTTTTATTTTATTTTATTTTTTTTGCACCCACAGATTCCAGATTTTCAAATGGTTGCATCTCGGCCAAATATTGTCCTATCCTAACAAACAATACATCAAAGCTTATTTATATTCAGCTTTCATATGTTGTATGAATCTCAGTTTAAAAAAAAAAAACAAAAAAAAAACATGACCCTTATGACTGGTTTTGTGGTCCAGGGTCACATTTGTTGTCTCAAAAGTATCCACACCCTTCCTGGCCGGTTCCATCCGCACCTTACGCTCGCCGTTCTGCCGTTCCTCTTTTCCCCGGCTCGTCTGTCTCTCCTTTTTCCTCTCCTCGTCGGTTCCCCTGCGCTCAGCACTTCCTGCGAGCCGTCACCTAGCCCCGACCGCAAGACATTTCTCTTTGTTACCGTCTCTGGCGCGCTCTCCGCCCCTCCTTTCTCGACAAACTGCCTGGAGTGTGCATCGTTCACGGGTCATTACTTTTCAAAGAAATTTAAGCACGGAATGCCATTTAATTTTTCCGAATGTATTCCGTCATTAGAGATCTTAGCTGTCAGAGTGATACCATTTTTGGTGTGATGTGTTTGTTGCCTCATTTCTTTTAATTTTACCTCCATTAGCTTAATTCTTTTTTAATATTTTCATCTAACGAACTTTACAGTTCATTTTGTTTGAGTGTGTGCTAAGCGAGTTTTATGAAGCAGGCAGTTGGCTTTTCCCATTTGTGGGGCGGCAGCGAAGGCGCCCGGTGCTTCTGTCAGCTTATTTTTGGCACCTTAGCTTGCGGTTCTGCTTCTGTGCCTTGATTATACAAGCAAACAACTGCATGAAGTTCATTAAAAATAAGCAGCAGCTAATTAACCTGAACTTCAGACAAACCGCCACTGTCATCCAAGATCAGTTTGGACCATATTGAATTGTTAAAGATTTGCAATCCCCCCCCACCCCACGAACATGCACGTGTGCGCGCACACGCGTTCGCTAACTCTTTGTCTTGATGTCTTCACTGAAGCCAGCGAACGCTCGTGGTGTGGGCAGCGCTGATTAGCTTAGCTGGGCGTGCTAGCGGCACTTTTCCCCCGCCGTGTTTATCTCTGCTGAGCTGATGGGCCGCCGCGGTGTAATGGTGTGTTCAAGCGTCTCGGCCTCATAAAGGTTGTTTTGTACTCTTCTGTTGAGAGGTATCGACATTTACATGCCGCATGTTTGACATTTCTCCCGGGCCTCGGCGTCCATCTCGACTCGCGCGTGTGCGTTAGCGTGCATTTGATGTGGCCTTGACTCGCCGGTGAAGTCTATCTAAAACGCTCCTGTGTTTACCCAGAGGTCGAGAGATACTCCATTAGCGAAACCCTCAAGCCTTTTGTTCATGTAATTTGCTTAATTACTTCGTATCAGCAGACATTGGAGATACGTTTCACCGTTCAGATCCTCGGGGAGCGTTCTGTCCGTATTTATTTTATTATCTATCTTTCGTTATCATATTTTAACCATTCTCCATCTCACGTGTCCGGCGGTATTAGCAGCTCGAGAGAGAGAGACAAAAATGAAGGGAAAGGATTTAGTGGGGAGTGAATTAAAAATTCTCCAAAAACAACAGAGATCAGAGCAAGCAGGTGATGGAACACATACACAAACACACGCTCACACACATGCGGGGTAAATGAGAGGGGGAAATGGAGAAGGCCGTTTGGGAGACGACAGCAGAGTCAAGCTATTGGATTACTGTCCCCAGTGAATCCCTCCTCAACAATCTCTGTCTGTCTCTCTCTCTGGTTAATTACTGGGATTTTGGGTTGTTCCTCCACGGGGCTCGTGACTGTGTTTGTCTGCGGGGTGGGTTTAGGGAGGTCTCGACACCCTCCTCTCGCTCCTATATGATCTCTGTCTTTGTTATATTCCTTCTGAGACTGTTCGAGGTCACAGGGCCAATCTCAGATTGAATTATCTTTACCTTACACACAAGCACATACAGTAGTACTGTTCACAGACTGTCTGATGTGTAGTCAGCGTGCACAGGTTTAGATTGGTCTGAAGAAAAAAAAAAATTCATGTTTACAGGTTTCTGCTACATTTCTGAAGATGAACTAGTCACTGGTTTAGACCTAGTTTGCAAGTTGAATTCAGAAACATCAAGTCACACCCACTTAAATCAAACACGCTTCAGACCACACCCACACAAAATGCTTAAAGCCACACCCACATAAACACTCCTCAAACCACACCAACTCAAATGATACATATTTAGGCACAAGCAAAACCACACCTATTCAAAACACTACCCAGGTTAAACCCATTCATTCATTCATTCAGGTCAAACCCACCTAAGCCACACCCATATAAACACTCAAGCTCTACCTACTTAAACCACACCCATATAAACAATGCTCAAACCATGCCCACACATAAACTCCACACCCAATCAAAACACTATCCAGATCACACCCTCTCAAGCCACACCCATATAAACAATTCTAAAACCACACCCACTTAAATTATTAAATGTGTTCGACTTAACACAGATCAAATTCTGACAAGCAGTGCATGCCAGTTAGTTGAGACAGCGCCGAAGCCATGTGACTGTCATGTGTGTCATCAAAGTACTGCGACAGCGATTCAAAAGCAGCCACCGCAGTTTCTCCAGAACGGCTGTAAGAGCTTTGACGACGCAGCTGTTTCACAATTGGCCAGATTCACCGAATGACAACAATCACATGTGTTTCATGTTTATTCTAACATCATTGATTCCAATAATGCTCACAAATCTGTGTTTTTAGAACACTAAAGGCTTATATTGAGTTACGTTTATCATAAAACACTGATAAAAGCATATATCCCCACTTTATTACTATTTAAACAGTGTGTTTGTGTTGAACTTTATTCTTGAAAAGATGGCCCTGTATTAAGCAGTATGCTGTTGCTCATGAAAACTTTTCTGAAACATCTGTATATTTGACAAATATTGCATTTAATTCACTTCATCTGTGACAGAGTACGCAAACACCACGAGAGCAGAAAGTGTCTGACTTGACGGCTCTGTTTTCAGCTCCGCCCAAGACTGCTCTCGACTAATCTCGTTGAAGTCGAACACACCTAAGATATATTTAGGCACACACAAAACCACACCTATTCACAACACTACCCAGATCACACCCACATGAGCCACACCCATATAAACATTCAAGTTCTACCTACTTAAGCCACACAAAAAAATCCTCAAGCCACACCCACATAAACACTCCTCAAACTACACCCGCTCAATCCACAACCATTAAAACACACCTCACACCATATCTGTGTCAAATCCTATATTTAGACAGATCCACCACACAAACACAAGTACTCAAGTCCACGTTCTGTCAAAACACTACCCATATCACACCCATCTGCCACACCCACATAAACACGCATTAAGCACCACCTGCCTTACCCACATTAACACTCCTAAAACCATGCCCACACATAATCTCCCGAAGCCACACCCACATAAACACTCTTAAAACCACACCCACTTAAATTGTTCATACTCAGACACTGCTCAAACCACACCCACACAGAAAACTCATCAAGCCACACCCAGTCAAAACGCCCATTCACACCCATTTGAGCCACACCCACATAAACACTCCTCAGGCCACACCCACACATAAACCCCTGAAGCCACACCCAGTCAAAACACTATCAAGATGACACCCGCATGAGCAATAAATTGGTGCCTTGACCTGGATGGGAGTGAGGTTTAGGGAGGAGAGCGGAGGCCAGTGGTAGGTGCTGTGCAGATAAAGCTTACTCCCCTGATCTTAAGAGGCGCGCCAGTGGCTGCAGTCTTTAGCCTGCTTGTCAGTGCGCTTGCCTCTCAGTCCCACTCGGAACAAAAATGAGCTGGGCGGTTAGGATCTGGGGGGTTACACCTACTCAAATAATACATACTCAGACACACCTCAAATCATTTTCACTCAAAAACTCATTAAGCCACACCCAATCAATACACTGTGCAGATCACACCCACTCAAGCCACGCCCACACAACACTCCTCAAACCACACCCACCCTAAACGCCAAATACAAAGTCATAGGCACAAGAGCAGTTTCCCCAGCAGTGCTGCTTCTGTTCACAGGCCCATGATGAGGATGAATCTTGTGATAACATCTCAGGAAGAGCAAACAATGGCATATTTAACTGCCACACAGTTGGATTTGTGTTGTGGTTTGTCTAATTTCAAGGTGCCTCACACAAACTCTCAGTCACCGTGACACACATCACATCTGAAGTAATGCGAGACGCCGCTAATGTAACGTTATTATGCGTTACAGCCCAGGTTGTAAATTATGATGAAATTTCACATCTCCTCCCGTTAATGCAGACGTATATTGAGCTAATTCGAGACAGAATAAAAATGACTGTTATTATCTTCGAATAAAAGTTGGGCTGACGCTATGTGAGACATCTCATAATTATCAGGACCCTCATATCCATTTAACCGGCGCTGATATGAAGGAAAGCAGCCGCTGAATGACAGTGAGTTCATTTAGAAAGACCATCAGCTAAATGACACTCATGCGACGATCAGTAACCTGCCAGCGTGTCCCCGCGGAGGGATGACAGGTGCTCGTCTGGAACATTAAAGCGCACGCTAACGTCACACACAGGACGCACGTGTGCTTAACGGGAGCGATACGATCGCACGCTCTCCTGTGTAATGGCTTCTCGTTCTGAATGCATAATATCACTTAGCGCAATATCGATAATAATAGAGAGATTTCAGAGCTGGTTTGGGGAGGCTTTCGCCGTTATGAATTCCGAATGTATTCTCGGATTCCACGATAATGGTGGATTTTCAGAGTCCATTTACAAGTTCTTTTACCGCAGAGGCCTGAGTGTTATGTTATTAGATATGATTTCTGCTGCTGTGGTGTTTGGTACTGTACAAACACTCAGCGCTGAATACAAACGCAATGAATCCATGTATTTGAGCTCTTTGTGAGGTGGCTAGAAAGCACTACAGAAAGCACTGTTTTTTTAAATTGTTTATTTATGTTTAGTAACCGGTAATTCGGTAAAGAACTAAACTACCCAGATAGATATACTCCAGAGAGGCCGCTGTTACCTCCCAGAGGAATATTCGTTTAAAGTTATTTGGTCTTTAGTAATATTATCAAAACATTAGCACAGAACATTATTTATACATTGTACATGGAATGTTTTAGTTGGACGTGTTTTTTTTTTAAACGTTACTACTTGTTTTAGAATGTTCGTTCAAAAGTAACATTCACTCAAAAGTAGAACATTCAAAAGTATCATTCCGATAATGTTTGCAAAATGATACAATCGAACATTCCTTTGTTTTCTATAACAGTAACAAAATCGATAAAAACTGGATGTTTTGAACTTTTTGAAAACATACAGAAGTAACATTTTCATAACTTAATATTAACATTAGAAAAATGTTCTTAAACCGTATTTTTGCTAGCTTTTGATTTATGACTGAAAAGAGAAAACGGAGTATGAAAATTCTGATCAGATCAACAGTTAAAAAAAGTTTGAATGTTGACACAGTTACTGCATCGTGCCTTTGTAGAATAAAAGTTGTACATTGAAGAATCCTGTTATGTTACACATAAACTTTTACATACACATCTAGGCAAGAGCAAAGTAACGCACAAAACTGGCACAACCAACGGCAAGGTCATGGGTTCAATTCCCAGTGATCACATCCCTGGTGAAAAAACCAGCATATGCTGGTTAGGTATATTTTGATGCTGGTTTAAGCTGGTCCTTGCTGGTCAAGGACCAGCATGGACCAGCATAAACCAGCAAAGGACCAGCTTAAACCAGCATCAAAACATACCTACCAGCATATGCTGATTTTTTTTACCAGGGATATAGGCCTATTGATAAAATGTGCACCTTTAGCACACTCTGAGCATTTGTATAAAAGCATCCACCAAATGCATAAATGCAAGCGTGTGTTTCTCTGTCTCATCCTAATTGAGAAAAGTGAGAGTGAGATGTTAAAAAAGAGAAAAGACGCATCACTCGGAGGGCGTCTGACATTACAGTATGACGCCGTATAAACCCTAAACATGTTGTTTTAATAATACAATAACGTGTGCGTTACAATAAGCAATTTTAATTCCATCTGCTAAGTATGACAACATTAGCATATCCATTTAATTAGCGGCGCGCGTTAAAGTCGTCCCGCGTTAATCACCTTCCCGAATGCGCCTGTGTCTCTCTCACGGCAACTTTCTCTTTTATTTTTATCTAACGAGATGTTTTTCTCTCTTCTGATGCAGAATAAAGGTGTTTGTTATGACGGTTATATTTCTGTTCTCAGTTCAGTAATCAGCCGCGCCGTCTCTGCATGAACAGTGATTTCACTAAACAAAATCATCGGCTAAATCTATTCAAACACTCACATTAATGGGCTGGATTTGAATGGATTTTCATATTAAGGCTCATAGATTCTGTCAGCAATTTATTAATTGCAACAGAGGCATCATTGTTTGCCATTTTGACACCGGCTCAATTAGAGCACTATTTAGAGTTAATTAGATTATTCTGAAAGCATTTCAGAAATGAGATTTATTGTCCGAAAAGAAACAACATGAAAGTTCATCTTACAAAGGAACGGCAGCGATACTCGCAATAAAATCCCATCGCGCGCTCTTCATCTTTCTTTCTGTCTGTTTCCCTCGCACACACACACACACACACACACACACACACACACACACACTGAGTGCGTCTCTTATCTTTAGTATAAATGCATGTGAAATGAATACGGCTCTTGAAAATGGAAGCTGCTTCACTTCAGTAAATGTGTCTTTAGAGATGAATGACAATCTTATTTGATGCCTCTTTGGAGGAGTAAAAACTTCTCATTTAAGTCTTTAATGTAGAAAAATGAATGCAACATTCTTTTTTCTGCATTTTTTTTTCCTGTACAGTTCATGCTTAATAATATCAGAAGTTTCTGTGTGATCTTATTCATATTTGCAGGTGATTGTACCTGAGTTGTACATCTATACTGTAGCACATTTAAATAGACACTGACAGCATCTATAAACACACGTTGGTGACAGAATAAAACTTTTTAATAAGGTAAATCTGTTTACATTTAATGCCAGTAGATTATTGTATTAAACTTATTTGTTATGCATACAACCAACCTATGAAAGAAACACTCAATGAACTTCAAAATTTGCACATGTGAAAGTGTTTGCTTAATCAAAACGTAATGAATATATACTAATGCAGTCAAGTTAAATGTGTAAAGTTCTAGTGTGTAAAATGTGAGTCGGTGTAAAGTCTGATCTTTTGGTTAAACAGTCCCTGCAGAGTCGTCGTCTTCACCTCTCAATCCATTAACGGCAGAAGCTTCACCTGAAACGCGCCGTTTCTCCATCTGAGCCTCGCTGCCCTCCTGGAGTTTATTCAATAATACATGAGGAGTCATGAATTATTCCTCCTGCTGGATTACAGGTTATTAGAACTAAAAGACATGCATGTTTTGCTGGGAATTAGTAATGTGTGTTTGGTTTAAAAGGGTAAAAAGAGCTTGTAGTGAAAGCAGCGAGCAATCAAACTTTGATGTGAAATATTACCGCAGGTCTCTCACTTCCTCTTTCGGCACGTAACGCTTGCTCAGATCTCGTCTGGCTCGATCTGTAGAGTTTTAAAATCTTTATCACTATATTAAACCCATGCACCGTACTGATACTGTCCTTCCTTTTTAAATCATGGGTTATGAGCTGCTGTATGGATAATTGATCCATATTCTTTTAGAATATGTCAACAGTAGTTATCATTGGTGATTTAACACATCACAAAAGGAAAACATTCCTACATCTTTAGGGGAATCTTCCTTTCTTTGTGGGCTTTTCATGTGATACATGCTACCGTAAAACATTTACAATAAGCAATAGTGCCAGAATAGGCACACACTATATTATGCAAGACAAAACTCAATGCAGTATTTAGTGTGTCTATCCATAATATAATATACATTTAATAATGTTAAAGTTAATACTGGTTCAAAACAATCACTTAAACAAAGTTTGTACTATTTTCTTCTTATTTTAATAAATAAAAGAAATATTTTTGTTCAATAAACATACTGTCATTAAAATACGTTAATATAAAACATATTTATAAATACAGAAACAAAATCATTTTAAAATGTAAAGAATCTGATCAAGACACATTCAAGAATTTTAATGATTTTTATTTGCTACCTAATTCTACAACATTTTTAAAAACATCAAATATTAGATCATGTAAGCACAGAATCGACAAGGATCAGACAAATTTGCACGTGCATCTTGAAAAGCTGATGTTTTGGAAAGTGCTACGCCACTTTTTTCTGCCATCTAGTGGTTTAGAGGAAAATAATATCAAAGGCGTTTTTTACCCTGGGGTGCCTTTAGCCCTGTTGTACCCTATATATAATTTCAACTATAATTTCAGCTAATTTTTTAATTAAAAGTTAATTTTAAAAGTATGGACATGGGAAAAACTATAAAATGAAATATAATTATTCAAAATGTTAATAAAAATATTTTTTTGATACTAAAATAACACTGTAGATCACACAAATGGATGCATGAAACATATTTTGACATTGCTTTGACCTTTTGTATTTTGTGTCATTCAAACACATGAAAACATCTGAAGGCTTTATGGAATCCTCTGAAACAAGACTGAAATGTTACCAAATCAGCGACTGTATGGTGTAAAGATAAACACTGTTATAATGTTTCACTTTTGTGACTGGAGCAGCTGTTGATGTGTTTGACAAACGCCGATGTGACGTTTGACTTGTAAACTTGCTGATTCAAATATCAACAAATTTCCTGGAGCTCAGCTGGTTTCGTTTCGCGATTTTACGTCAAGCGTCGACCCAAAACAGAACCAAATTTTTAGGGTCACGACCCACCAGATTAGTGAGTTTAGTGACATACAATATGTTTCCGCTCACCATTACAACAGAACAACAACTCCCTTTAGTTACATATCAGTTCCTCATCACATCTGTGTCCACCCACTGAAGAATGGAAGGGAAAAAGCTTCATCTTCATCTCTCTCAGCGTTGGTGTCGCTGGTGTGTGACGGGTGGGTGTTTTTGCTCTCTGTTAGTTACTCATTAGATTTCTCTCTCTCTCCCTCCATCAAATAAGTGACACACTTTTTCACAGGCCTCGTTCGTCTCATCCAGAGCCATTTCTCATTTCTACACTTCTGTGTTTTTCACTTGGATTCTCACCGGCCACAAACCCAGAGGAGCCCGGAGAAGTGCTCGCCGCCACCAAGAGAGGCTGTTTTACATTAAAAATGCTTTTGAGCTGAGGTAACATCATGCTTTAATAATGTACAACACCAGGCTGCACGGAGCAAAATACATTTTTAATTACTAAAGTGACTAATATCTAAGGTTCTGCTTTGAGGTTTTTGTTTCATTAAATATTTATGTGTTTTTTTTTTTTCGCATTGGTGCATCTGAGCCCCACACCTGGAGTTCGGCGGCGCGCTTTCTGCCAGAGGACGGCACATTTACACACGTACTAAACACTCAACACACCTCTCAGGATCCACGACGTGTCACACAATCGGATAAGCGCCAGACCTGCTTGAGGATCTCGGCTGTCATTCGCTCCCAAATCCACCCACAATCCCCTGAAACAGGAAATCAGCTAAACGCATGACAGAAAACCTCCATGCGACGCGGTACCGTGTTCTACCTCCCGATATGATGTTGACGTGAGCCGGTGATGCTCATCAAGGTGCCATT
Organism: Labeo rohita; assembly: GCF_022985175.1. Lineage (NCBI taxonomy): Eukaryota > Metazoa > Chordata > Actinopteri > Cypriniformes > Cyprinidae > Labeo > Labeo rohita. The sequence continues at coordinate 871,781 of NC_066874.1, read as the reverse complement.
TCAGCTTAAAATATGAATGCGCCTCGTTCGAGCGCAGAAATGAAAGCGTTTTGTGCTCTGATGTTTTCATTACCTGCAAAGAGAACAAAGGCTCGTCTGTGAACCTGCAGCAGGTGAGGAAGATTAAAGGCGTTTAATCTCTAATATTGGGGCGATTAGCGTAAAGTGAATTCCTGGTTTTGAAGAGGACGGGATTAGACATGGAAACTCTTGCTGTAGGGGAGATTAGAGCTGCTCTCATTTCGGCCGACATATGAATCACAGACCTGGACGACTCGGGCCTGATCTGACTCACGCATTTCACAGAAAACCCCGAACTGCTGAAGACCGCAGCCATTCATTTTGCCTGTTCTTTTGAAATGCAAGGATTTTTTATACTTTCATATTCTTCTTAATAAATGTCATGTGTGCATGGATTGCACTTCAGCTTACATCATCATTACATAAAAGCTTGTGACTATCACTAGGTGTGTTTACATGCACACATTTTTAATCAGTCTGAATGAATCCAATCTGATTCAAACTTCTGTTTATGAAAGTTCTGTCTAAATATTGCCATTTGATTCATGTATTCCTACAAGTGCGTTACATGTCTTCCAAACAAAACTTAAGCACATCTTATGCAATGTGTCAGTCGTCATGTTTAATTTTGTTGATTGAATCATTTCAGCTCTACAACACGTTACAATCTGATGGAGATTTCAGTCACATCAACTCTTTTACATGAAGGATTTTCAGTCCGACTGTGCCGTCAATTAAATTATGATAATTTTTAAATTTTTTTTTTTTTTTTTTTTTTTTTTAGGGGATTTTATGACACTAAATTACATTAATGGAATAGTTATGATCTATGTATTACCTGCTAACAACTTATTTAGCATAGACCAGAAAATTATGTTTCCAACTCAAATTGTCATAGATCTTGAATGCTTTGGCGCACAGACTTAAATTTGATCTCTTTTTTTTTTTAAAGTAGACACTTGGCAGAGTATTGTGAAAAAAAAAAAAAAAAAAAAAAAAAAAAGTTATAGACATTTAACTTTATTATTATGAGAAATGCACAAAAATACTATTTTAAAATTTAATATGAAATATATATTTTCCAAAACACACTACAAAACATTTCTAGATTTCTAGTATTTGCTTTCCATTAAATTCCAATGCAGTCATTTTTAACTGCAAACAATACAAGTTGCCACTTTTAACCTTTTTGAATCATGTCAGTGTTTTTTTTTTCAATTTATTTATTGATTTATTTATTTGAACACATAGAATGTACCAAAACCTTTACCAACTTTTGTACCATTCTGATGAAAAGGAAGAAAAAAAGTAACATTTTTCAGTAATAAAAATCTTAAGAGGGTTAATTTGAAAAAACAAACAAAACAAACAAACAAAAAAAAGCTATAATATGATGTGCACCAGCATATCACTGCAAAATAAATAAATATATATCTATATATATATATATATACACTACCGTTCAAAAGTTTGGGGTCAGTACATTTTTATTGTTTTTTTTTTTTTTTTTTTTTTTAAATTAATACTTTTATTCACAAAGGATGTATTAAGTTAATAATTAAAAGTTTATTAAAAGTTAATAATAAATAATTTACATTGTTATAAAATATTTATATTTTGAATAAACACTGTACTTTTTAAACTTGTTATTCATGAAAGAATCCTGAAAAAAAAAAATCACAGGTTCCAAAAAATATTTGGCAGCACAACTGTTGATATTATCCAACACTGATCATTCTAATAATAAATCCGCATATTAGAATGATTTCTGAAGGATCATGTGACACTTAAGACTGGAGTAACAGCTGATAAAAATTCAGCTTTTCATCACAGGAATAAATTCTATTTTAAAGTATGTCAAAATAAAAAACATTATTTTATATTGTAAAAACATTTTGCAATATTACTGTTTTTTTTTCTATATTTTTAATCAAATAAATGCAGCCTTGATGAGCATAAGAGACTTCTTTAAAAACTATTACAAGTCTTACTGACCCCAAACTTTTGAACGATAGTGTGTGTATATATGTGTAATTTGTGTATTTTTATATTCCTTTTTTCAGTACAAATATCTAAACATTCTTAAATCAAGATACAATTACTTGCTTAAAACAATAAAAATGTCTGGAAATAAGGTAAGAGTATCTTGTTTTCCCTTTTAATTAAGTGTATTTTCTGACACTAATGACATTTTTGTTGTTTGCTTGTTTGTTTTAAGAATAAACTTGCTTAATTTTTTATTTTTTTTTAGGCCCGTTCTCACAGACAGGGCTTAGACTAAAGCAGGATTAGGCCATAGTTCAGTTAGGACATTTAAGTAATTTTTGTAAACGCGCTTAGAAAAAAACATTACTGGTGTGGATCTTGAGACAAAACAAAGGCACTGATATATTTTAAGATCTGCTCCAACTTACATTTTAGTCTAGGACTAGGCTTATGTCTTGTCTGTGAATCCAGGGGCTAATATCTTTAGTCATTTTGCTTTTTAAGTACCTTGATTTATGAAAATTTAGATATATGTACTAGAAAACCTGACCCCCCCCTCAGTGTTGAGCACAAATTCTCAGAACTGTCATTTTTTATTTAAATAAAATCTTACAGTCAGGTTAAAACCACCTCCACTACTTTTCAATCAGGTTTTTATATATATAGTCATTCATTAAATCATTAACATAATTTCTACAGTCTCCACACCTTTCCTTCTGTATTCAAGTCAAATCAAACTTTTAACATGGAAAAATAATTGTAAAGAGGTAAAACAGTGTTTCTCACTTGTCCGTGTGAAGATGTTTAGCAGATGCTGTGGAATATCATTTGAATAGTTTAACTCTCCATTATGAATATAGGAGCGTTCTCGTGATCTGACAAACAGGATCAAACGTCTGTTACGTGGATCTGGTCTGAAAGTTAGAAGTTTGAAAAATTCAGAGATCGTTCTCCATTAATCAGTGATGTAGCTTCCTCTCCTCTCTGTGTGGATTTGAGCTCCATGTGAGCGAATCAGGACCCTAACTGACACTTACAAAACTTTAATATCCGAACATGCAAAATTCATATATTCCTGCTGAAATAATGACTGTGTTGAATTACAGTCTCTTTAAAGGCGCGCCAATTAACTGCTATACATAACGATGTTTTGTTTTTGAAGGCCAGTAACATGAACGCAGGGATCTAACACAAATGCCTTCACCTCGCCGGCGTCCTGTAATGAGAGTGTGAAACCATGTTTACGGCCGTCCTTGAACTCCAGTCAGTGTCGTGTGATTTTCATTAAAGGTGACAAGAACATAAACCAGTCCAGATGAGTTTGAGTCTTGTTTAGAGACCACCAACTTGGTTAATAAAGAGGCGGACGTGCCAGCGAATGTGGCGAGCATCTTTTAGAGAACAGTGACATTGACAGATCAATGTGGCACACATCTCTTTCAATATGTCTCTCTCTCTTTGAATATCAGAGATTCTAAAAAATAAATAGATAAACAAATATTTTTGCAATTGAGTGCGTTGAATAACTTTAAACAATTATTTAAAGGGGTCATCGGATGCTAAGTTCACTTTTACATGTTGTTTGAACATTAATGTGTGTTGGCAGTGTATGTACAAATCTACCCTACAATGATACAAATCCATGCAGTGCGTTTTAATTAATCTGTAAAAATAATATTCCCTTTTTCAAATCAAGCCATTCTCAGATGCCTGTCATTGTGGTGTCACACCCACAGAGGCCGCTCCCACGATAGTTGATTGACATGAGCATCTTACCTCATACCCGCCTAAATCTCCATGGTTTGGATGCCGGAACAGGGATGTAAGTTAGACAAGAATATCTCCGATTGAGCAACTGAGGTGTTGTGTTGCTGGATGAACATAGTGGTCATCATTTACTCCTGACGATGCAGTGGATTACATTTGTTTGTGAAGGGAATGCGCCTCCCGATCTACATAAATGCGTTTATGTTCACGCAAATCATTCGTGATCCAGCTTCAGTTACAGCTAAAGTGAGCATAAGGGTTTTTTTTATGAATCTTTGCAATCGCCTTTCCTAATAATGTGCTGGTTAGCAAGCTTAGCGGCTAGACGCGGCTAAAGTAAACAGGCTCGTCACTCCACAGAGAGAAGAGAGGGGCGGGGCGAGCAGAGCTCATCTGCATTTAAAGCAGCCTCGACCAGAATGGGATGATTTTTGCAGAGACGGTTTTGGCAAGGTAAAAAGGGTGTTGTTTTACACAACCATTGAGAATTTTTAACCAAAGTATATTATAGACTTTTCAACTTGTGGAAAATGGGCATCCGATGACCCCTTTAATAAATTATACTGGAAAAAGTTTTGTAGAAATTAAGACTTTTATTCATTAAGGACTGATCAAAAGTGACAAAGACATTTATAATGTTACAAAAGAGCTTTACATTAGATGTATTTTTGGCAGTTATTGTGTTGTGTTTAACTGTTGTAACATTTTTAGTCAGTAAATTATGCTAGTGTTTTCACAGCATGCACAGGATATGAATAATTACTGCATTTGCATTGTTTGATAGTTTGTAATGTTTGGTTTACATTAATTGTATTTATTCTGTGCTTACATAAACTTGTATTTGCTACATTTTAACCTTTTATTATTGATGTTATTCAGTGTGTGTAAGTTTCTCTTCTCTGCACAAACTGAATTGGGAGAGAAAAGCAAACAAAAAAAAAAAAAACTTCAAAGGGAAAATGAAAACCAGATCTGTCCACAGGTATTTCCTTTGTTTATCTGCAGATGTTCAGTCAAAGTCATCTGTGGTTTGAGAGTCAATCATGACGAATAGCTCCCTCAAATTTGTGATTACATTTATATATTTAGCTTCATTTAAAAATACTGTGAAAAATACGTGACCAAAACATTGACCTTAACATGCAACCATAAAGAAATAGTTCAATCTAATAATACAGTGAGTTAATAATAAGAACTAATTGACTGTGTGAAGGAGCAGCATGAACTGTTTTCTTCTTCAAGTCGATGTGTTCGAGAGCACAGAGAATAATTTTATGCTGCTGCGTCTGAATCAGTACAAACCTGTTCCATCTCTCTCCGTCACTTTTACACTTTCATGTCTTCTTTTCCGTCTGTCACCATCACAGATGGGCTGAAGTCACAAACTTGCAGCCGGAGCTCCGTCCAGAACGCTCCAGAATGTGTCCAGATTTACCTGACCAGACTCGCTAGAGAGAGAGAGAAAGAGAGAGAGTTTATAAATGTTGAAATAAAGTCACGTCCCGACTCACATCCATCTGCCACCAATACAGCGGCTCACATTCAACACAGACCTGCTCTGATCTAACAAATATACCCAGAACAACAACAATCAGTTCTCAGTGGCTGCTTTTAATAGCTCAGGAGATGTAGAGGAGATTCATTTGTGTCACCCCTGTTACTTTTGAAGTATAAAGCTAAAAATGAGCGTGGAGAGCAGCACAGATCATTTGAAGATGAACAGTTGCGTTCATATTAAAATGTCTTGAGTTTTCACTGGTATATGTGCAGATCTGAGCACAGTTGAGACATCTTCTGAAGACACATGAGGTTACCGGGGTCTTTCTTTCAGTTTGAAACAATTAAGATATTAAATATCTCGTTTGTGACTTTTTCGTCATCATTGTTCACAGTCTTAAACTCACTCATGTGCTCCATATGTGCAGCAGAGGTGAAGTTCTGTGTGTTTCCTGTGACACGTAGTCAAGATTCTTCTTAAAGGGGTTCACACATCATATCATAAAATAACTTGCACTGCTGTTCAGAACTTTAGTACTTTTTTCATCAAGGATGTATTAAATTAGTCAAAAGTGACAGTAAAGACATTTATAATGCTACAAAAAAAATTCTATTTCAAATAAATGCTGTTCTTTTGAACTTTCTATTCATCTCTGAATCCTGAAAAATAAAATGTATCACATTTTCCACAAAAATATTGTACAGCACAACTGTTTTCAACATTGATAGGAATTAGGAATTCTTGTTGAGCAGCAAATCAGCATATTAGAATGATTTCCAAAGGATCGTGTGACACTGAAGACTGGATTAATGATGCTAAAAATTCAGAAATAAATTACATTTGACCAGATATTCACATAAGAAACAAGTATTTAAAATTGTAATAATATTTCACATTTTTACTGTTTTTACTGTATTTTTGATCAGACAATGTAGCCTTGGTGAGCAGAAAAGACTTTAATAATATCTCTAACTTTTCAATGGTAGCATATGTTTTATTGGTGTTGTATAAGATAATTTTAATTTGTTTGCATGTTCATATGATCCTTGCATGAGATGAAGAGAAACATATTTGTCTTTTTGTCCATGAAGGATGACTTGAGTGCAAGACTCTGATCATCTGGGCCTAGATTAACACATGCTATAAAAATTGTTAGTAGAGTATCCTTGATGCATTAAAGAAGAAGTCCACTTCCAGAACAGCAATTTACAGAAAACGTTCTCACCCCCTTTTCATCCAAGATGTTCATGTCTTTCTTTCTTCAGTTGAAAAGAAATTATGTTTTTTGAGGGAAACATTTCAGCATTTTTCTTCATATAATGGACTGATATGGTGCCCCGATTTTGAACTTCCAAAGTACAGTGTAAATGCGGTTGTAAATGAGTTCTTATCTAGTGAAACGATCGGTTATTTTCATAAAAATAATACAATTTATATACTTTTTAATGTCAACGATCGTCTTGTCTTACTCTCCCTGAACTCTTCTAACTCAAGACAGTTAGTGTATGTCGAAAAACTCCCATCTCATGTTCTCCCTCAACTTCAAAATCGTCCTGTTTTATCTTTTTTGTTAAGGGTGTTTGATCTTCTTTGCTTGTTCACTTTGCAAAGACTGTGTCGGTACTTCTGCAGTGATGTAGGAAGATTTTAAAATGATTTTTGAAGTTGAGGTAGAAAAAATGAATGTTTTCCCCAAACAACATAATTTCTTTACGACTGAAAAAAGAAAGACATGAACATCCTGGATGACAAGGGGGTGAGTACGTTTGAGTAAATTGCTGTCCTGGAAGTGGACTTCTTTAACTATAATGTTATCTTGCTGCAAAGTCTTACTGTAAAATCTCTTTTTTTATTTCACTGATGCTTTACTGTGACCTTTATCTCTGATCTAAGTCAGGAACGTTCATTAGCATCAGTTGCTTGTGTTGTGCATCTTTCATCAATTGTCAAAAAGTGTCTGTTTAATGAATAAATGTAAAAACACTGAAGCCACGTGATCAATGAAAATCTGAACTGAATCAATCAATGTCAATCAATGACATAGTTGAAGAGTGTGAGAAATAGTGTACTTAATGTTTTCTCCTCAGGAACACTTTTGCATCTCAGAAGTGGCTGAATTCAGACTAACCAGTCAGTATATCTCTCTCCATCATCGTCAGACACCCAAACTCTCCAGGTTAGTCTCAAACAGCTTGAGCACACAAACACATGGACGCTCGAGTCCTGACAGTAATGCTGAAGTGCCAGAAAATGGCTCTGGTCTGGAGCCCCTCCTCACACGCGCGTGTTTCCCGTGAGGTGTTCCGGACATGCTGGCAGTCAGGCTCCGATATCACCTTCTCCTGACCGGAATTTCGGCATTCCCTGTTGAGACTTTTCCATCTGTTTCCCACAGTGAACACACACACACGCAGCTCTTGTGTGGAATCTGCTTAGAGAAGCTCCATTGAGCCGCTCCAGTGTCCTTAAATGCAGCCGGACACACAAAAAGCCAACGCTGCTGAAACTCAGTTTCCATCTTCAGAACCTGCAGCGCATGAAACCGATTCATGAGGTTTCCCATAAACAACCTGCCCTTTATCTGACTGCTAGGGAACGCTGTTTGTTGGACCTGAGCTAACATGTACTAGCAACGAACAGTTATATTATTATCTGACCCAGATTAATAAATACTGTAGCAAATGTAATGTTCTTTGTTATTATTAAAGCATTAACTAATGTTAACTAATGGCATGCATTCCAATGTTAACATTAGTTAACTACATTAGTAAACATCAGATAACAGTGGAAAAAAAAAAAAATCTAAAACATGTATTAATGTTATTCTCAACTATTAATATTTTAATATTATGTAATTTTTTATGGACCTAACTGACATGAACTAATAATGAATGGTTGTATTTTTTATTAACTAACAGTAAAAAGATGAATAAATACTATTGCTAATGTTAATGCATTAACTAATGTGACCTTACTGTACTGTGTCTTCTGCTACAGATCATTATTCACATTCATGCACTGTATAGCTGCTATCGCCTGTCTGTCTGAATGTGTGTTAGATTGGCAGTTTGCTTTGTGTGTGTGTTTTCTGTGAATTGATCTGTCATCTGTCTGTCAGGCGTTTGTTCTGTGACTCAGAGGTGTTTGTATGAACACACATCACACAGAGCTTTAAAGAGCTGTCTGTCTCTCTCTCTGTGTCTCTGTGTTCAGGTGAACAGGTGAGACACTCGCAGACAGGAGTGTGTGTGTAACCCTAAGGGCTGCCGCAGGCGTGTGTGTGACTGCTGACAGCTGCTTCACACACACACACACACACAGCAACGTCACACAACCACATAATAACCACGATCCCTCTCTGCCCGTCTCTCTCTCTCTTTTCTCTCTCTGCCGCTGCAGTGCATAACAAATTACACTTAATAAGGTTCCTCTCACCACACTCATTCCAACATTCACATCCCAATTTCAATTTAGTTTCTAATGTCGGAATTTCCCACCATGTATTATATTGCAATATTATAGCAATTGCAGCAAATGTGAACATTAAATTAAAAGTATTAGCACGAAATTAGTGCAGAATTCAGCCAGTTTTCCTCTGAGCGCCTGGTCGGTTGCTCACTAAAGGGCCTCGTGCTTTTTTCATCTGTTTCCTGAAAAAGTCTTTATTTTAATCAAAAAAGTAATGCACATGTACAGGTCTGTGCTGGTCACAGCGATTCGCGCTCCCTGCGGTCCATCGCCACGCTGACCGCTGAATTACTGACAGTCACATGATCACGATGACATCAGCATTGTGTGTGTGTGTTACGGTTAGCAGACGGTTTCCCTGACGCCTGTAAATCAGTGCGAGTTCTTCATGACACTCAATTATCTCACATATATGTGTTTTTTCTTTCTAAATGATTCATTACATTTATTTGTCAATCCCTGACTGGACTGGAACCAGTTCAGTGAAAGACAGTAAATAAAGCGAAGAAAATGCTGAGTAAAATATGTCCAAAAATAATTCAGTCTAGCTAAATATGGACTGTTTTGCTCAATATCTGTGTGTGCTGTGCATTTGCTTGAGTGTCAACATGTTAGGTCAAGTCACATTTATTTGTATAGCCTTTTATACAAATACAGATTGTTTAATAAAAAAAGCACATCATAGAAATAAACAGGTAAATAACATTTAATATTGCCAAATTTGTCAATTATGAAGCAAATTCACTTTCAGCTATAAAGCAGCTCTACAGAAGACAGTTATTCAGATCAGTTTGATTACATTTTTAATTGAGTTTGCAACCCTGCTATTTGGATACATAAATGATTTTATAATTTTTAGCAATAGTATACATTAAAATGTAATAAAATGTATAAAATACACCAGAATCCTAAACCAATAAGTTGTCACTTAATAGAGGTTTGTTTGAGACCAAATGTTGGTTTATAGTTATTTATAAACTGATATTTCTCATAAATTTATTGATTTAATGTTAAAATGATCATTAGAGCCACACATTATATTAGATGGCCTCAACTACTTAGTACTAGTATTAACTGCATCGAAGGCTATGGATTTACTGTGTATAATTCCCATATTTTGAGTTTGAGGTATAGTTAGGTTCAGGAGTAAATGTGAGATTATGGTTAGGATTATAAGGGTTAAGGCTGGTTAGGTTTTAGGGTAAGGGTGGGTAACATTTCGAGGAAAAGTTAACACTGTAACTGCAAATGTTAACTAAATGTACGTATTTTAAACATAATTATGAGAAAATAGAATGAGATTAGTTGTTTTCAAAAGACTCCACTTCCTGTGTCTCAATTTTGTAACTGAGTGGGAAAATCATTCTAGGTGTGTGTGTGTGCAAAATGTGGAACACAGCAAAATACTGTGCTTTTGGCAATTGCAGTGAACTAATAATGCAAAATTGTTTTACTGAATTCAAATAAATGTCAAAATTATGAAGCTATCGTATGATTTACAGTCTAGAAGGTCCAGAACTCTGGCCAAAATCATATCACAGACATTTAATCTGTTTAAAACAACACTTGTCATGCTACATTATCAATGTATCGAACAGATCTCACTGTAATAATGAGGGATTTGTGCCTAGAAAAAATACAGAGTGTTAAGTTGAGCTCGGCAAGCATACAAAGATCAAGATAAGTAAATGAAAGAACACACACATCATACTGTACTGTTGTACTACAGTTAATTAAATGCCAAAATTATGAAATGACTGTACGATATACAAACTAGAAAATCCAGACCTCTGGCCAAAATGATATTACAGACATGTTTAAAATGACTCTTCTATCAACATATTGAATAGATGCAGTGGGTCATTCCTGGGATTCGGTAATATTCCGACTTGGAATATTTTTACATATGATTAATTTTCTAAATACCCCACATCATTAGGTGCATATCAAACCTCCAACAAATCACATTTTCCCACCTCAGGCATTTAAGACCTTTTATTGTATTCTTTTTTTTTTTTCAGATTTAGACAAAATGGAACTGGACTAAAAAGGATTTTATACAGAACTTGTTACAAATCAAACATCTACACTACAAAAAAAAAAAAAAAAAAAAAAAAAAAAAAATGCTTTTCTTAGATTATTTTTGGTCTTGATTCCAGCCAAAATATATAAAATTCTTAAACCCATAAGGATTTTCTAGATGAGTAAAAAAATATTGTCTTGTTTTCAGAAAAAAATAAGTCAAAATTAAGTGAGTTTTTGCTTGGAATAAGCAAAATAATCTGCCAATGGGGTAAACAAAATAATCTAGTTTTCTTCTTGAAATTGGCTGGAAACAAGACAAAAAATCTAAGCAAGAAAAGCATTTTTTTGCAGTGTATACCTACTGTTCATGTGTCCCTCATAACAATTCACTGACAACAAATGTAACATTTGTCATAATCTTAACATTTTTATGGGTCTGAAGTTAAAAATAGACAAACTGTGTGTCTATGGTGTCTTAAATTGTTAGTCTAGAATATTATGGGTGTAGAATGGTTAGTGTGACAGGGTTGAGTTCATCATTTCAAAGTCTGTTTTTTATAAAATATCTTGCATTTTTTTTAGAAACACGTGTCTCACAAGAATGAAACACAAAGAAATACATTGTTGCTAAAAATGATAGACAATAATTTTCTAAGCCCAAATTCATTGAAGTGCCTCAGGGTCATGACAAAATACTTGGTGTAAGATTAGGGAAAACTATTATTGCGAGAAGCTTTTAACACTTCATTTTGGTGAAGCGCCACTTTAAAAAGTCTGAAATATATTCCCAGGAATGACCCTAGGAATGAGGGATTTGTGCTTGAAAAAAAAAGTGCACCGAGCGCTTAGTTCAAGCGCCGCGATCGGTCGTGATTCCACTTCTGTTTTCGGACGCTCAACATGCGTAAGCGAAAGAGTGCACCGGTCATGCTGCGCCGAGGTGAGCCGCGGGTCTGGACGTACCTGAGCCGTTTCGGCGTGTTCTCTGAGCTCACGGAGGGGGAGACGGTGACATATGGCATCTCTCTCTCTCTCTCTGTGTGTGTGTGTGTGGGCAGCGGCGGGGGCTTTTTCACCATGTCCAATCACATTTCCAATTGCCTCAACAACTTGAAGCACACACGAGTGAAAAACTGATTTCTCAAGCTCTCAACATCTCGGCTCAAGATGAGTGTCCCTCTCTCTCTCTGTCTCTCTCTCTGCTGGAGCTCCTCCACTCGAGAGCCAGTGATTAAAATGTGACCCTTGACTGGGGGAGGTTTGGGGGGTGGATGGCACGTCGAGGATCTCATTAGCATCGCCCCGCTATTGACACTCGGAGCAAGGCCGGAAAAGTTGGTGTAAGGAGTAAATATGTGGTTTGTTTTTTGCCGGCTGTCTTTGTGGAGGAGCTCTTGTGAACTGAGAGGCTCTTCTTTACCGGCGGAGCGACGAGACGGGCATAAAACACCTTCTTTCTTCATGCTAATTTATTCAAGTGCCAGGGGTTACGAATGTCTATTCAAATGTGATCACCTACAGTCATAATTGAGAGATTAAAATGCAAAAAGAGCGAAAACCCTCCACGTTTTGGATAAACGGAAGCGCGTGTATCTGGCAGGTGCGAGCGCGAGTCGCTTCACCTCAAACGAACGCACACACACACACACACACATGCAGAAGCTTCTTTCTCCTCCAATAACCCAGAGCACTCAGATGGCACTTCCACCAGAGCAGCCCAAAGACATTTGGAGAGTTCTCTTCAAAGCGGCTCGGATTATATCCGCGCACACGCTGTCCTGGGGGAAACCTTTGAAGGAAACGTCGAGCCGTGACGCTGCCGGCCACCGCAGGATGTTTTGTTTGTTTGTCTAAACCTATTTCACACAGACGGTTTGTCATCGAGCTGGTGGGTCTCGAGCAAACGCCGCGGACTGGAGAACCGACAATTTAAACCCGCATAATCTGCAGTATAATCACAAAGCCCGGCGCTTCAGACTGTGTTTTGTTCAGGAGTGCACATGTAATAATGTCTACGAGGGGAAAGGTCATGAGATGCGTGCATGAGGTCAATCTCACGAAACCTGGCGAGATCATCGCCTGCTCATATCTTACACCAAAACCGAAAAAATAAAAGAATTATATTTTGTGTTAATAAACATTAAATATATTTCACGGCCATGTTTTTAATGCAAACAATTATAGAATATTATTGCACTGCATGACATTAACTATTTAAATATATTAATTAAATATAATCATAATAAGTAAATGTACACATTACAATAATGACAATTTGGTGAGATGATGCGCTTAGAGAAATGTTGCAATGATGCATTTTTTCTTAAATTATATATTTTTATTTTTGTTTTTAATTATATTCTTATAAACATGAAACGTGAGTTGAAATTGATAATAATAATAAAAAAAAAACTAATAATAATAAATAATAATATATTTATAATTTCTTTGCAATTTTAAGAAAACATTGCAAAGACAACCCAAAAATGTATAAATTAATAAATCATTACAAATAAATTAATAAATTATTCTGAGTATAAGCGCATAATTGTCCTGTCTTGACACATATTGTCCTATCTTTTGCCCAATCCTGCTGAAACAGGAAGTTGGAGCAGGACATGTTGAAGGTTTTTGTTTTTGTTGTTTTTCAATTTTACATAATTTTTAGTTTGCATCTATTATTTGTGACCACATCTATTAGTTGTGGGCCACAAAACCAGTCAGTAGCATGGGTATATTTGTACACTTAAAAATAAAGGTGCTTTATGATGCCATAGAATAACTTTTTTGTCTAAATGGTTCTATAAAGAACCTTTAACATCTGAAGAACCTTTCTGTTTCACAAAAGGTTCTTTGTGGCAAAAGAATTATAAAAATGTGGCTTCAGATTGTAAAAAGGTAAGAAAGAGGTGGTTCTTTAAAGAAGCGTTGACTGAATGATTCTATGGCATCGCTGTGAAGATTCTTTTAAAGCACCTTTATTTTTAAGAGTGTAGCAATAGTGACCAATACATGGGTCAAAATTATATACATAAAAACTTAATTTTTGATTTGTAATATGCATTGCTAAGAACTTCATTTGGATAATTTTCTCAATATTAGATTTTTTTTGCACTCTCAGATTCCAGATTTTCAAATAGTTGTATCTCAGCCAAATATTGTCCTGTCCTAACAAACCACACATCAACGGTAAGCTCAATTAAAAAAAAAAAAAAAACCCTTTTGACTGGTTTTGTGTTCCAGCGTCACATTTGTTACTAGCCATCAATATTTGTGGCCATATTGCCAGAGACCTTTTTCAGAAAACAAGTTTACCAAATAAGCCAGGCTTATTTCAGTCAGTCTGACTTATCTTGAACCAAATCAACTGGCAAAAGTGAGACCAACAGAAATAAACCGGGCTCATTTGGTAAACTTGTTTTATGAAACAGGCACCAGAATTGTATGTTTCTAAAAATTGTCACCTTTAAGAAGTTCTCAAAGTTACTCTTTTCAAAGTTACTATTTATTTTTGTATTTTGATCAAATAAATGCAGCCATGGGGAGAATAAGAGACTTTTTCAAAAACACACCAAAAAAATCATATCAACCTCAAACGTTAATGCACATATGTTGATATTTTGTGTGTTTTTGAACTGCAAACGTATTTTGGCAACTCTGAGATGGTATATAGATGAGCTCAACGTTTACAGACTTCAAGCCACAATCTCACATTCTGATCATGGGATCTTTGACTGTCTTGAAAATAACATCCCAGTTTGTGGAGGTGAAGCGTCTCAGGTCTCGGCACACAGGATTTGCTGGAGCAGTAACAGGATTTTCTCGTTGTCCTGAGAGTTCAGACGTGACGCGCCAAGATTTCCGAGTTCCATTTCTCTCCTGAAGAGATGAGCTGTTTACCCAATAACGCTTTTCTTCAGTATTTTTGTTCTCGGGGCCGAACGCAGAGCAGCGCTTGACTTCCATCAGCCACAATAAAGGATGAGGCGGTCTCTGACCCGAGAGAGCGGCCCGGCAGCCCTGCGTGATTTCAGCAGATGAGGAGTGACACGCGGTTCAAAGGTTAATTTGTGTAACAGCGGAATTTGCATACAAATGACAAATGACAGAATTTTTCTCTCGCCAAACGTTCAATGTCAAGCACATGAAGAGCGCCGCCGACTCCCGCTGCCTCGACGGAACCGTGCGCGCGTTCGCGTCCTGTGAAGTTGGGGCACCTTGTTTCACATTAATCTCGAGCGCAGGTCAGCGACTTCATTTGCTAAACTTTATCACTGTTTTTGTCCTGCTCGCGCTCTCTTTGTAGCCGCTTCTCACTGGCGCTCTACAGACGGAGAGGATAAGCGTTTTAAAGACCACAAAGACTCTGTTCTTTTTGCTCTGAAGCCATAAATGAATTACTGTGGGTGGAAATATATCCAGCGCCGCAGAATTCAGCCCCTCTCTCTCTCAACACACCATAACTTCTTAAGAGATTTCCGCCCAAACCAGCTCTCCAGTTCTCCCTTGGTGTGATTGGATTGATTGTTTTTCTAATCCAGGGAAAATTACTCGCTAAAAGGGTCATATAATCACTGGCAAACGTGTGGCGGGCTAAACTCGAAGTGACTTTGTTCCTTCGTTCATATTTGTGTGCGTGTGTGAACTCACTTTTCTCATTTTCTGCTGTTTTACTCTCTCAATTCTGCAGCGACGGCAGTGAAACCCTGAAAGGAACCGATCAAGAACATCAGGGTTTGAGAAAACAGGTGAAAATGACCTGAGCCATACTGTATATACAGACAGAAGATCACAGAGACTCTTCTCACCTAGAAACCACACAGAACATTAGCTTTTGTCATTTGTAAAATTCTAGCATATAGTACTACTGTAGCATATTGGCTGTTTATTAGCACTTGTAAAACACATATTAATGCCTTATTTATTTGCATGACCATATTTTATATCTGTTTATCTGAAATGTAAAATCTGCTTTTACTAAATATTATTACGCAGCAAATTAGGAGTTTATTGAAGCAAGTAATTAACAGTTACTTTAGAGTGAGAACTGAATTAAATTAAAGTTTGAAAATCTCCCACTGACTTACTGACAGAGTATTAAGGATTAAAAAAAAGTAACAGTGATGAGACAAATGAATTCTGATCTATTTGTATACTGAACTGTGATTGGCCCTTCCTTGTTGTTTCTTATCTTGTCATCTAATCATCAATAGCCACTTTAGTGACTGTGAGTTAGAAAACACTTTTTACAGTTTACTGCACTGTAAAAAATAAAAAACACAATTTGTTGAGTCAGCTTAAAATAATTTGTTACCCTGCTGCCTTAAAATTTTAGGTTCAGTCAACTAAAATAAGTTTAGTCAACATGAAATGTTAAGTTGTACTAAGTAACAACTTAGATATTTGTGTTTGCTAAACTTAACAGATGGGTAAGTAACCCAGCTGCCTTAACATCTGAAGTTGATTCAACTCATATCTAAGTTGTCACATAGTATAATTTAATATTTCAAGTTGAATAAACTGTTTTTGAGTTGACTGAACTTAAAATTTTAAGACAGCCAGGTTACAAATTATTTTAAGTTGACTCAACAAATTGCTTTTTACAGTGTAGTTTACTGCATTTATTGCTGATAAACGCTCAGCTGATTTAGGATCTCACCCCAGAATCAGACACAGAATCACAGACTAAAGCTGCCGTCACATTATTGAAATTTCAGCTCAATTTTCCATGCTAAAATGGTATGTTATCTATTTTATTACACAAGGCGAGTTAAAAGTGGAACATAAGAAATGAGAAAATATTCACAATAGCATAAATGCATAAAGCACAGCTTACACAAAAGTTAATTTCAAACCATGCAACTTTCTGTTGGTCAGTGGGTAAATTTGCACAAAAAAAAAAAAAAAAAAAAAAAAAAAAAATTATATATATATATATATATATATTATATATTATTTTTATTTTTTTTGACATGTTGAAAATTTTTTTAAATCAAGTGTAATTTTATGCACTTTTAGTAAATGATAGTGTTAATCTTTTTAATATTCAACATGTTTAAAGTTCATTTATGTGATTTAGAAGAGTTAAAATTAAAATTTAATTTGTATCTGTAATTAAAGTTGAATTTTCAGAATTCATTGTCACATGAACAGTTGCGCTGCTTAATATTTTTTTGGAAAATGGGTTCTTTTTTCAGGATTCTTTGATCAATAAAAGGTTAAAACAACAGCATTTATTTAAAATTAAAAAAAATATTTCTAACAATATACACTACTGTTCAAAAGTTTGGGGTCAATACATTTTCATTCTTTATTTATTTATTTATTTATTTTGAAAGAAATGAACACTTTTATTCACCAAATATGTCTTAAATTAATAAAAAGTGATAGCATAGATTTACATTGTTAGAAAAGATTTATATTTTGAATAAATGCTTTTCTTTTTAACTTGTTATTCATCAAAGAATTCTGAAAACACTGACAATTCTAATAATAAATCAGAATATTAGAATGATTTCTGAAGGATCATGTGACACTTAAGACTGGAGTAACAGCTGATGAAAATTCAGCTTCACATCACAGGAATAAATGATATTTTAAAGTATATTAAAAAAAAACAAACAAAAAAAAAACATTGTTTAGTATTGTAATAACATTTTGCTGTATTACTGTTTTTTTCTGTATTTTTGATCAAATAAATGCAGCCTTGATGAGCATAAGAGACTTCTTTAAAAACATTACAATTCTAACTGATCCCAAACTTTTGAGTGATAGTATAAATCTATTATGTTGGTTCAACAAAACATCATTTATTTTAGTCTTGTTGTAAAGGCCCAAAGTCAGTATGTTGAAAAACTGTCCTTAATTAATTTTGTTCAAATGTTTTGATTGAGAGTTTACTGTAAACTTGAGCAAAGTCTTTGTACAACAGAGATTTGATGCCGAAAACACACATGTAGAGTTTGAACAACTTTGAAAGTCTGTGGCTGGACATTTTACAGGCACGGTCCGTGTTCAACCCTCGAAGAAACGTCACTAATCGTCAACGGAGAGTCTTTGTTTTTAATTAGAGATGTTGAGAAACGCTCTTCTGCTGAGAGCGAGTTTGATACGCAGCGGTTTGCGTGAGACGATAATACTGACGTCTCACTTTTGTAGGATTAGTTGGATTGATTTTTCAAGAGCGTTGGGAACAGAGGAAGAAAAGAGGACTATCATATTAGACTCTAAAGTGTTATTATGAAAAATAAATTATGATTGATTGGTGCGGTAAACATTACGGGCCCCTGGATAGCGTCCACTTCATTCTGGCAATCAGATCGACATCCATTTCCACTGTCGTCGTAAATGTGTAAACGGAGCCGTATAAACACACGAGCGAGTCTCTGAGAGAAAGTTTTCGAGAAGTAGCGCTCCGTGCGATCCGCTGTGTGGATCTTTATGCAGAATAGCAGCTGTGATCCCAAGCCTTCATCCCCGTGAGCAGGTATTGATCTTCTCTCCGTCTTTGATCGCAGATCTCACCTGTCTGCGATCATAAAAACTCAACAGCCTCCCCTGACCTGCGGACAGAGATTAGCGCACGTAACTAACCCGCGTTAATGAGCTATAGGTGCTAATGCGCGAGGGGATCTGTCTAATTAACTCAGATCAAAGACAGGAGCGTAATCCCTAAACAAACCTGCCGATCGGAATACGCTATGAGATGGAGCGAGACTTCAAACGGGACCGGGGAAAAAAAGACCAGCTGAACTTTTTTGACACCTTGTACTTTTTAATCATATGCGTGCATTGATATTTCAGCGTTCAGAGGGGATGAGCGTTACCGCTCCTGACAACCTGAAAACGCTGGAAACTTGAGGCAGAATGTGAGCTTGCAGACAGGGGAACTGACAAACCCCAATTAACTTGTATTTCAAGCAAACACTTGCCTAGTTTTGGCATACTAGAGTACACTTATTAAACCTGAAGGTGGAGGATTTTGACCTGAACCAATAGGAAACCACCTAGCAACCACATAGCAACACTACAAATCACTCAGAACAGCTTTGCAACGCACTGGCATCATAATATGGCGTCATGACCAATTTAATTCCCCTTTTTAAAGAAACAAGCAAGTCATTATTTCATCCCTAATGCACTGTTTTCTTTGTGAGCATGTATTCGCAAGCATATCAAAACCTCAAACATGCTTGCATCCCCCCACACACGTCTATTTCTGAGCTATTTAATATTTCCTCTGCCCGGGTTCATGGGCCGAGGCCAGAAAATCGTGTTTCTGTAGTGTCCAGCTCTTGGGACAGCCACACCAAATGTGTAATTTCACAGCTATAATGCACATTTGCACAGCGCACACCTTTCCCACACACTCACTCACACTCACACTGACTGGGGTCATTCTCAAAATCACTACAGCCAATCAATTAGACACGGCCGCTGAGAGCTGGCGGACACACACCGCAGCCGCACACCTGCGAGACACACACACACACACACACACACACCCCATTTACAGCCCATTTCACACACCTGTCTGACACACACACACACCAGCTCCATGACAAACATTCTCATAAGAAAAATGATTCAATAAACAAATTGAATACAGAATAAATAAAAACATGAAGCCGTATAATGTCCTCTGTAATTTTGTCTCAAATAAAAATATTGGTCACACTTTAGGTATGAGGTATGTTTAGGGATCTAAACTATGATAATGCAGAATAAGGCATTAATATGTGCTTTATTATTATTATTGTTCATTTTTTTTTATTTGTTATTGTCATTACTGGTAACTTTGTTCACAAGAAAAGCATAATAGAGTATTAATTTAAAAATATATTATTACTATTATTATTATCATCATCATCTGTTTCTTAGAGTCATAAATACAAGTATATTAATAGACAAAAGTAATACTAATAATAATATTACTACTACTACTACTAATTATTATTATTATTATTATTATATTTGATTACTTATTAATACTTATTAATATTAATTATTATAATTAATAATAAAACTAATAATATATAATATATATATATATATATTTATTTATTTGTTATTGTCATTACTGGTAACTTTGTTCACAAGAAAAGCATAATAAAGTATTTTAAAAATTATTATTATTATTTTTATTATTATTATTATTATTATTATTATTATTATTATTGTTATTATCATTGTTATTTTTATCTGTTTCTTAGGGTTATAAACACGTATATTAATAGACAAAAGTAATAATAATAATACCAACAGCAACAACAACAACAACAATAATAATAATAATAAGTATTATTATTATTATTATCACCATCTGTTTCTTAGAGTTATAAACACTATATATTAATAGACAAAAATAACAACAACAACAACAACAACAACAACAATAATAATAATAATAATTATAATCATTATTTTCATTATTATTACAATTATTATTATATGTGCTTACTTATTCATACTTATTAATACTAATTATTATAATTAATTATTGATACAACAGGTAATAAAATAATGCAATTATTAAGTAAGGAATGTTTGTACCATATGAGCAAGTTTTAAGTAATTACACTCTTAAAAATTAAGGTGCTTCATGCTGTCATAGAAGAACCTTTTTTGTGTAAATGGTTCCATAAATAACCTTCAACATCTGTTTCACAAAAGGTTCTTTGTGGTGAAAGAAGGTTCTTCAGATTATAAAAAGGTGAGAAAGAGATGATTCTTTAAAGAACCTTTGACTGAATGATTCTTTGTGAAATCAAAAATGGTTCTTCTATGGCATCGTTGAGAGGAACCTTTTAAGCACCTTTATTTATAAGGGTGTATCTTCATTTTTGGATTTGGCAAATAAATATTGATACATGATCCAGTAGTACTAGAATCACTTTTTAATTCAAATGTGCTTTACTGGCATGACACATGAGCAATGCAATATTTTATGACACTTGCTTTTTTTCATTCATTGGTTTATTTAATTTATATTTAATTTTCTTTATTTATTGAGACCTAAACACTGCACTGATTTTGGTAGGAAATCTGTGGAATTCTACATTGAAACAATGAAAACAAACAGAGACGACAGCACTGTACTCTCATCATCTGCTGAATAAACATATAAAAAACAAACAATTTGTGTGCAAGCGCTGTAAGGTTCACTGTGAAGGATGGACGCTTCAATTCTGCCAAAATCACAGAACGTTCTTCAGAACTGCGCGGGTTCATATTGCACATGAACTCATAACAGCGCTTTAACAGCAGTCGGTGATCTTCAGTCATCGGTCACGTCAGCTCGCGTTTCTCAGCTCGTCTGATTGTCATCACGTTCATGGGAAATTTTGACACTTCAGACATAAAAGTGGGACAATTTGAGGCCTATATTTGAGAGTGACATGCTTCTGTCTGTTCTTGTCTGCGTGTGATAGTGCCGCTAATATCCTAATGCTGCGGTAATACAGTCATTATCACCAGCCGCAGAGGTGTAAATGATTTATCCCGTATAGATCTGCGATCCGATGTCATCGTGTTGGGAAACAGACGATGAGGCTCTTTTAACCAGCAGCGTGTGAAACACCGCTCGGCCCCTCGAGAAAAATCCGGCTCGCAGGTGTAGATTTACTCACGTCTCTGCGCATTAAACGCGCTCGTGTCCAGAAAGAAAAGCCTGACCTAAATATGGCTGAAAGACACAACATGTGACCTGCCCGAAGCTTCCAGAAAGTGGCCGCGAGCCACGCGCCGCTCTGAGCAGATGACGGCAGATGGAAGCCATATTGTCCAGATATGACCCCGGTGCGGTCGCACGAAAGTTCAGCAAACTCTGATTTCATTTCGGCGCCGTGAACGCTCTAATTAAAAGCGCTCCTGCGATCCGGATTGTTTTGTCAGTCTTTCTGCATTAATAACGTTATTACCTGTAGGTGATTTTCTTTCAGGTCACGCTGGAGTTCTTTTATGATGTTTTGAATGCAAATGTGACCAGCGGCTACGAAACAATCTGTCTGCGTTTATTTGCAGAACGAGCCACAGGAGAAATGAGCTTCTGCTTTAGAAACCTGCCGCAGGATCTCAGGTACAGCTGACGGCTCCTTCAGACACCAGAGATGATTACTCTCTTAGATCTCTTTTCATCAGGCCTAAATGGCTACATAAAACATTACAATGTTACATAAAAACACTGACAGTTATGACAAGAACAAATCTGACTATACATTAACTATACATTAAAAATGACATTGAAAGCTTTGTTTAAAATATTTTTTAACCCCCTCACCTTTACTTCACCATATTACAAATAAATCCTAATCTAATCATGGCAAACTAAATATCGCTGGAAAGGTCTAAGATTCCTTAATAGATATTTTACATCTTTTTTTTTTTTGTAGGAAAAGTAATAGATTAATTATGACAAGAGTGCACCTTAAAAAAATCTGCATCATAACACGAGTTTTGACCTTTGTTACAAAGGTCAGATGCTTTAGATATCATTAAAAAAATTATATATTAGATGAAAACTTAAAATCGCAAAATTCATCTTTGAAAACCATTTTAAAATCAGACTTTGCATTACCTCTGAAATTGTACATTTAAATCATATAACAAAATGTTTTCGTTTATGAATTATAAAAGTTTAAGTTTGAATAGTGCATTTTCACGTCTATGTTCAAAAATGGGAGTGACAGTTAAAGGGTTAAAGTACTATGAAGTACTAACACTATAGGTTCGGAATAGTTAAATATTTTTAACGTAATTTCTGCTCACCAAGGCTGCATTTATTTGATCAAAAATACATTAAAAATCTGGAATATTATTATAATTTAAAATAGCTGTTTTCTATGTGAATATCTGTTAAAATGTAATTTATTTCTGTGATCAAAGCTGAATTGTCAGCATCATTACTTCAGTCTTCAGTGTCACATGATCCTTCAGAAATCATTCTAACATGCTGATTTGTTGCTCAACAAACATTTATGATTATTAGTAATGTTGAAAACAGTTGTGCTGCACAATATTTTTGTTGAAATCCATGAAATATTTTGTAACATTATAAATGTGATTACTGTCACTTTTGATCGATTTAATGCATCCATGCGAAATAAAATTATTATTTTTCTCTCTCTTTTTTTTTTTTTTTATTTTACCTCAAACTTTTGAAAGGTCTATCACAGTTTCCATTAAAAAAAAAAATCTGCATATTAGAATGATTTCTGAAGGAGTAATGATGCTGAAAATTCAGCTTTGACTGTAGGAATAAATTACATTTTAAATTGTATTCACTCATAAACCATTTATTTTCAATTGTAATAATATTTCACAATATTTCTGTTTTTAGAATTTTTTTTTTTTTTAGATTGAGCTACTAAAAATTCAAGTTTTTATTTGGACAGATGGAGGCCTATTTGCATATTATCTCCCTTACATTTTCATCCAACTGTGAATTATGATCACAGATAGATGGACTCAGTCCCTTATAAGTACTATTTTTGCTCACATTTGTTATTTAGTTTTCCTGCAGTGTTTTACTGTCTCTGAACGTCTCTATTCAAATGCTCATAAATTCATCCTCCGCCATTAATATCAGTCAGCCGTGAATCATTTAAACGCCATCATTCATGTCAGTTTCTGCTCTCATGCAGCACTGAATCGATTGTCTCACTAATGGCCGGTGACCCCTGCACACTTCAGCTCCGTTTCACTGCAAACGCGGCGCCGCAGGAATCCGCCGACCGAGACTCAAAGCACACCGCGCAAACGCGCTTATTTATTAACGTGCATCCTAATGATATTTGCATATTCAATGCTAATGACGATTCACAATGGAGAAGTCTGTAAAAGCGTGTTTTCTTGGCTAATTTGATCCGTCATCATCATTTTTTGAGGAAGGCTGTTTGAGAGCGGTGAACGGCACACATCGTTAATAAAAGAACAAAGTGCGGCCCACCGCAGGGACGTGTGCTCTGGACGCCGCCATCGTTAGACAGAGTAAAAATATACATCTGAATTAATGTTTTTTCACTTTCAGTTACGAGTAAAATTACTTTCAAATGGGTCATATTTGCATTTCTGAGAGTTGGATTGTTTGTGAAGGGGAATCGGCTTTATTCTGACCTTTTCTCTGCTCGGAGGGTCAGAGGACAAAGGTCAGCAGGACACGACTTCCTCCTTGGCTGATGCACTAAAATGCTTCAGTCTTCTGTGAGATGAAACACGATCTGAGAACCAGATACATTTCAGTTCTGTTCTGTTCAGCACAGCAGAAGAAAAGTAGCGAGTTTACGCCCATATTACGCCAATATTCACAAATAGATGACAGTTGACAAAATTGTAATAATATTTCAAAATATTACTTTTTGACTGTAACAAAATAATTTCAAGGGAATCAAACACATGAACTTGGTTTGACTGAGCTGCTAAAAATGATTTTAGAAGGAGAGGTGGACGCCTATTCGCATATCATCTGCCTTTCATTTTCATTAAATTGTGAATTATGCTCATATATAGATGGACTCACTCCATCTTGGATTTAGTTTTTCTGTTTTAGTAAGGTTCTCTCATAGTTATGAACAAACATTTGTCCAATAACAATAACAGAACATTCATACAATGTTCTCTAAATGTTTACAAATCTTTCATGGAACGTTTTCATTAACTTTTTAATGGGACGTCAAACATTTTTTAAATGGTTGCTACTTGTTTCAGAACGTTCAGAGAACATTCAAAAGTAACACTCCCATGTTTGTAAAATGATCAAGCAGGATGTTCCCTTTACATTCACATAAACAAACAAATAAATAAAAACATGAAAAATAAATAAACAAAACAAAACATGAGTAAAACATTTTAGGATCACATCTGTCTTAGCCAGGCAGTCTGAATTGAATAGCTAAACAGTCTGTTCTATGTGATGTCTAATCATTGAGTTAGATGGTGGCAGTTTTGTCATTAGAGTCAAGCCTGACATCACACTTCAGCAGTTGTTCAGATTTTCAGGGTGAGAGCATAAACTCACTGTGGATCGATTTTGTGTCACACGAGAGTTCATTTTGTGGAAACTACAGCGCACAGATAATTTGAGCCCTTTATCACCATTCTGTTAAAAACACAGTGGTTTTCTGAGCTCTAACACATCAGATGCTGTTTCAGAAGAGCAGACGGACCAGCGCACCTGTGACACCAGGTCAAATGTGTTTTCACACATCATTACATTAAGAAATGGACAATATACACTCTCAGAAATAAAGGTACAAAAGTTGTCACCTTTTCAAAAGATGATTTTGGAAAGAATTTTGTAGCTTTTAGGTATTAATATGGACCTAGGTGTTAATATTAGGTATTAAAGGTACCAGTATGGACCCTTATGGTATAAGGTTTTTTTTTTATGAATCTCTGCAATCACCTTTCCTAATAACGTGCTTGTTAGCAAGTTTTGTGGCTAAATGCGCTAAATGCAGCTAAAGTAAACAGGCTCGTCACTCCACAGAGAGAAGAGAGGGGCGGGGCCAGCAGAGTTCATTTGCATTTAAAGCAGCCTCGACCAGAATAGGATGATTTTTGCAGAGCTGATTTTGGCAAGGCAAAAAGTGTTGTTTTACACAACCATTGAGAATTTTTAACCAAAGTATATTATAGACTTTTTAAGACCCTAAAGAATCCTATCAACTTGTGGAAAATGGGCATCCGATGACCCTTTAAAGCTGTAATCATGATAAAACCATATATAAAAAGCTAGCATAAGCAATAGCATAATAACAGCATATCTAAAAGTATTAGATAACAACAAACAAAAAACATAAGCCTACCAATAAGAGCTGTGCTTGCACAAGTTCTGTACAATCCTCTTCACTAATATCCTCTGCATCTCATTCGGTTTCAAACTGATAAGCAATATAGACAACGCCATTATTTACAATACAACCGGAACACATGCCACTGATGAGGGGCGGGAAATTTAGACGCACACTAGAGGCGGTTTAGCCAATCACAACACACTCGGCCAGCTAACCAATCAGAGCCCATTGCGAACTTCTGAG
Organism: Labeo rohita; assembly: GCF_022985175.1. Classification (NCBI taxonomy): domain Eukaryota; kingdom Metazoa; phylum Chordata; class Actinopteri; order Cypriniformes; family Cyprinidae; genus Labeo; species Labeo rohita. The sequence goes on along the minus strand of NC_066874.1, from coordinate 845,981 downwards.
GGAGGGCCTTCACAGAAACAGGAAATCGACCAACCGTTTTTATGCTGGCTGAAAAGCAGTGTAGAATAAAGGCAAAATATTTGAAAAATAATGCGATTTTAAAAAAAAACAAAGCATGAAGACATGTTGCTTTGCACCCCATAAACACAATCAAGCCTTCAAACAGATCCATTAGACCACCCCTTTAATATTTTGAATTCGATTTTTTTATATATATTTTCATTAATTTATATATATAATTTTTTAAGTTGTAGTAGTATTTGTGTGCTTTTTGGCTTCATTATTATTATTATTAGGGCCTGAAGCTCTAAAAGGGCGAAGGCCCTATTGTTTTTCTACGGATTATTATTATTGCGACTTATTTTTCGTCAAGGTTTTGGGGGGTTTTGGGGCCCTTAACATGCTCAAAAACTCTTGAAAATTGGCACACACCTGCGTGTGTGAATCTGCGGCCATTAGGGCCGGACAGAGACTGGTACACGGGCATGGCAAGGCGACTCTACAGCACCCCCTGGAATTTGGAGGGCCATATATCACACATACCTAACGTTCTCCGAACATTTTTGGAACCAAAAACCGCTATCTAAGCCTTCGAGTGTCTTGTGGAATAAGGAGTGTAAGTCTTTCTGGAGCATATTCTGGAATAAGGTCTTTTAGCAAGACATGCTGTTGGACGTGTGAGAAATCACAGGCAACAGGCTGGACGGCTTCTTTTAATATAAGTTAGTATTTTTCTGATGCAATGGTGCCAAGTTTCTCGGGCTGATTTTTATTTGCACAGAGGAATGGAACGGCCCGTTAGTTTTTTGTGAGCGCGTGTGTAATCTCTGTGCTTTAATTGGCCTCTCTTCTGAGTGTGTCGTGAGTTCAGCAAAACACACACATGAATCCAGATAGAGGGTGTTTGAGAGAGAAAGACACACGGGGTGTTTCCAAGCGTGAAAAGTTGAGCTGATATTTAAGACCGGCCTATTAGCAATTAAAGCTAAGGAAACGCGGGGTCATTACGGCGTGAGCGGGCCTGTCCCCGCGTGTTTCTAAACACCATGTGTAGCGCTAGAGAGGTGATGTCACCCACCTATTAAGCCTTTGATTGGCCGTTCTGGAGGTATTAGTTAAGAGCGCGCTGGGCACATCTCAGGCTAGCGTGTTTAATGAGCACCAATTTGGTGTGGATATGATGAAACAGGCAGAGTTTTCTATAATAAAGAAAGCTCTTTGAGCGCTGGCTCGTGATGGACATGAGATGGTGGTTTTGTGGCAGTCTGCCATGCGCTCCGTGTTTCAGATGGGTTAAGGAGCAGCGCGACCGTCATTATTTACCCCAGATCTTTCTGCTTTTAACTCCCGCCATATGGAGAGCAGGCAGCGGCTCTGCTCCAAAACCGAGAGACACCGATCGAGACAGCAAGTTCGGGCATCACAGGCCACTGACGCTGAGCCCACCGAAAGGTAGACAGCAGCTCTGCTATTCTGAGTTTTAAAGGGGTAGTTTAACCAAAAATTACAATTACCTCATGATTTACACACCCTCAGGCCACCCTAGGTGTATATGACTTTTTTTCTTTCAGACAAACACAGTCGGAGTTATATTAAATAATGTCCTGGCTCGTTCAAGCTCTATAATGGCAGAGAATGGCTCTTGAGATTTTGAAGCTCAAAAAAGTGCATCCATCCATCATAAAAGTACTCCACACAGCTTGCAAGGAGGTTAATAAATGCCTTCTGAAGCAAACTGATGCATTTGTGTAAAAAAAAATATCCATATTTAATACTAAATATCCATCTCTAGCTCTAACTGCTAAAATCTTCATAATAAATATGTCTAAAATATTATTTAAATAAATATTTAGTTCTTCCTCTGTAATATATATTATATATTTATTTACGAAAAAAAAAAAAAAAAAAAAAAAAAAAGACCAATTCAGTCATTTGTGTAATTCTGACAACCATCCGGGTTGACTCAACACACTGGGGCTAATCATTTTTTAGTTTTGGGCAAACTATCTGTCTAAAGACAGAGGTTTTTAAACACAGGGATCTATGTAATTTTTGGAGAATAAATAAAAATACTACAATACATAAATTAGTTAATTAATAAAAGCAGATCATAATAAATGAAGAAAAAAAAAATCACATACAATAAATAAAATTAGATTAAAATAATTAAGTAGACTCTAAAAGACACTGGACTATTTTTCTAAATGACTTGAGACTGTAAAGAAGCTGGGTTCATTTGACCCAGTTTGGGTTGATGATTGCTCATATAATCAGTAACCCAACCGTGCTGGGTTGGGAATTTAGATGTAAAATATCTAGTCCAATTTGCTTTTAAAAACAAGTTATACAATAATCCAATAAGTAATCCAAATATACAATAAGTATTACATTTTTTGTTATTTTATTACTTACGTAATATTGTAAATAAATATATATCTTACAGAGGAAGAGAAAAACAATAATGAAACCAAATAATTATTTAAATAATATTTTATACATATTTATTATAATGTTTTTTCACAGTATAAACTGGGTCTTTCTACAAGAAACAACATATTGTAGGATGGGCGTCCTCTGCATGAAAGATCGTCATACTTGGGGGTCTGTAGCATATAAAAGACTGAAATTCCCTATTTTTAACACACCTTAAATTACTTTGTTCATGGCCAAACAATACAGCAGCATCACAACATTATTATTATTATTATTATTATTATTATTATTATTATTATTCCAGAATAGCACTGCAACAAAATCCCTAAATTATATATATTTATTTATTCATTTATTTATTTGTCAGTGTGCCTTTCTCATGCTCAAAGCAGCACAATGTTTCAAAATGCAGAATAAAACCAAAAAATAGTATAAAAATAATAATAATAATTATATATTAAAGCCAGTGTTTATGAAACCAAATGCATTCTAGTGGACAAGTAATATTTTAGTATTCAATACTGATTTTATTCAATATTGCAAAGTACTGAAAAACTGCTCAATCTAAATACAACCAGATTACTTTACCCAATATCTGTGTGTGCTGTATATGATTTTTATGATTATTATAGATAGAAATACATTATTAGCTGAGTGGCATGCTCATGTCAAACTGTACTGAAATCTACTGTATGAATCAATATCCTGTGTGCATCACATTAAGTGCACTATTTGCTGTCTATATTGTAGAGCGTTCCAAATCAGTCTTATGTACGCTATGCTGTCCTAGAAGGGCTGTGGTGTCTCCTGACAGTGATTGCGGTGTGTGTGGCTCTTTGATTCGGTGACAGTCAGATGTTCTCAAACGAGGCCCTGAAGGGTTTTTCTTATAAGACTCCTGTGATGATTTTTGCCGCATAATTTTATGGCAGAGAAATGGAGAGTTTTTCCATGAACTTTCTCCAGGAGGACACGGATCTCCTCACAGCACAATAAAGATCAATGCTTCACGGTAATTTTATGGGATAATTAGAAACGTCTTCGAGCTTCGCTCGTGAAACAGAGCAAAAGTCTCAGAGTTCACTTGTAACGGAGCCAGTTAAACGCTACGCGGCCTCAGGACGGCCCGCAGAAACCCGTTTACATCTATCAGAGGGTCATTAGACCTCAGGTTTATCGGTGAAGGGAAGTTTTAACTCCGTCACGGTAAATATGAGCGGATTTTCTCAGGAAACACGTATAATGGTGTCAGAAAGGTCGCTGTTGAGCTGGCGGAGCTTTAGTGAATGTAAATGTTTAGGGTAGTGTATGAAAATCATTAAGTCTCTGGATGGCTCCAGGCTCCTGGAAAGGATCTGAGCAGAACCATCATTCACAACCATCATCATTAAACCCTTACTGATAGTGTTAGGCTTTAAAGGGATAGTTCACCTAAAATGATTATTTGCTCATGTTATTCCAAACCCATTTGAGTTTCTTTTTTCTTCAGTGATGTTTACAGAACACGCTGCTCTTTTCATATAATGGAAGCAAATGAAGACACAGACAAAAGCAGCACTATTACAGAAGTTCATATGAATCACACGCTGTATTCTAAGTCGAAACTGTTGTGTGTGAATTATTATAAAAGTCACTAAAATTAGTCATAGCTCATATTTAAACTTAAAGTCTCTGAATTATTGTTTCAACACCATATTTGAATATAAATACACAAATGAGATTTGAGAGACATAACAGATGTGTTTCTAACATTCTGTTCCTCAAACAAAGGTGTCATGACTTCATTTGACATGGAATAAATGTAAACTACACATGATTTTATTTCTATTAGTCCCAATGGGATTTAATTTGTAAACACATTTGCTATTAAAAGAGTTTTTCTCAGTCAAACAGAGAAAAGTCAAATCAGACACCTGTGCTGGTTCCTTCACAAAGCACAAACAACTGATCAATCATCAGAGGATCCATCAAGACTTGTATTTAAAGCTGTAAATAAATCAAAAGATTTACATTTTAGACACTGTTCATTGATATTCATCTTTACATGCACACTTACAACACTGATATTTTTTAGCATCATACATATATTCTGTTTCCATTTTTTTTGTTAAAGTTTTAATAATTTTGTTATGTGTTTTTATCTTTTTTATTAGCGTTTTTTTAAAAAACATTTTATTCAATTCAGAATTTTTGTTTAATGGTTTATTTTATCTCAGTTGAAGTTTATTTCAAGTTTTAATTTCTGTTTTCATTTAAATCTTAAAGTTTTAGGAATTTAGTTTTGTGTGTGTTTTTTTATTTATTTATTTATTTTTTTGTATAGTTTAATTTTTATTTTTTTTTTCATTCTAATCTTACTTAAATTTTTAGTAATTTTGTCATGTGTTTTTATAGTTTGTACTAGTTGTTTTAGTTTATTTTTAATTGTTTTTATTATTTTAGCCCAGTTTTAGTTTTAGTTTTTAATTTTGTCAGATGAAGTGTGTGTGTGTGTGTGTGTGTGTGTATACATTCTAATCTTACTTAAAGTTTTAGCAATTTTGTTGTGTGTTTTTATAATTTTTACTAGTTTATTTATTTATTATTTATTTATGGTTTTATAATTTTAAGTTATATACGTTTTATAATATAAGTAATTATATGTATAAGTATAATATAAGTTTTATAATATAAAATAAGTTTTTTAAAATGCAAGTTTTATAATTTTTATTCCAGTTTTACTTTATTTTATTTTGTCAGGTTAAACTAAATGATTTTAATAGTTTATTTAATCTCAGTTCAAGTTTTACTTTCTGTTTTCATTTTAATCTTACTTAAAGTTTTAGTAATTTCTTTCTTTCTTTATTTTAATCATTTTTATTTCAGTTTTAATTATTTTAGTGCATCATGGTTAAACATGTGAAATGTTGACTTGTCAACTAGCTGAAATAAGTCTAAGGTATTTGTATAGTTTATTTTTTCTTTTTTTCAATCTTTATTTTATCTCGTTATTTCAAGTAACAAAAGTATTTTGGGTTTTAGTTTTAGTTAACTTTAATAACCCTGCCCGGGTCACAGCGACAAAACAACGAAGCGTGTGCATGTGTTCACGCCGCACAAGTGATGAGGTCAGGAAATATTTCACGCTCACATCGAGTCTCTGCTGAGTGTGCACGTGCAGAAATCAGCATATCTGAGCACCGTCTCATTATTCCTATAAAATGCCAACAATATTACTTCACTGCCATTCAAAGCATCTGAACATCAGCGAATGCATTAACATAAAGAATCCATATGTTTACCATCAGTGTTTTTATTAATAGTGATCTGTCTGAGTTATTGGGCGACTAATACAGTAATGGAGCAGCAGGTTCATCATTCACCATGAACTGTTATCAACACACTGCAATATGTATAAGACACAATAATGAATATCCATTCAGCTCATCACTGCCTCTCCGAGCGCCTTCAGCTATTTCTTATATACGAGTGAAACGTGTAATTGAATCTATTCTTAAATGCATAGATCAAAACTTCACACCGCAGACACTTCGGAGATCATACGGACGGCCAGCTTTGCTTTTATTAGGAAAAAGAGAGTATCTTCCAAGAGTAAATGAGGGGAAAACAGAGATAAAGTCTCTGCCCGCTCGTGTCCGATCACCACCGCGCAGATTTTATAATTCCGGCGCGTCACCGTTTTATGTCTTCGGGGCACAGGAGACAAATCTGTGAAATAAAAACTTACCGAAACTAACAAATGACCCTGATCAATATTAAAGCAGCTTGTGTTTTAGATTCCAGAATCTCTCTAAACACCACATTATTTCATACAGTCGTTTGCCTGTGGGTGATATTGTGAATTCTGATGAAGAGATGTTTGTTATTTCTCTCTTTATGTGCATTATGAGCTTCAAATCAAGACAAATGCAACATTAATATATGGGTTTTGGCAGGAAAAGGCAGCGGCGTTTTATTGCGGCGGCCGAGAGATTTCCGATCGGCCATTAGTAGTTTTGTTTATTTAGAGCGTGTCTGCGCATCTTATTTTCATTCAGGACTCGGTAGCGAATTATTTCTATAAAACTTCATGGTATTTGTTTATTCATTTGTTTATCTATTTATCTGTTTACTTATTTATTCACCTTTTGATTATTTAATGAATTGCAAATCCACCAGAGAGTCCAGGCTCTGAAAGTTTGAGGCGTCGTACAGTAGTCTCAATAATATTTACGTCGCTGGCCGTGATTTCTGTGGGCCGGTCTATGTAGGTTAGCATCGCTAAGTTAATATGCAAATTGCCTTATCTGCGGGGACTCACAAACAGACAGCATTCTGATTGATTTAATAAACTGCTTTTATCTTTCAAAGTGCTAATTAGCCGAGATGGGCCGTGCTTCACTGTTGCCTTTCTGTGGTACTTAACAAGAGCATTATACAGACTTTCTGTTTTTTTCAGCGCTTCCTACAGCTTTCCCACAAAGTTAAAAACCTATTTTAATAAGTTTAAGACCACAAAACCCCTCCAGACGCTCTTTGTGCGACGCTCGTGTGCTCATTCTGTGCTGCCTGCGCTCGGCGTGTGTGTTTGTGAGCGTGTTCAGATTCACACCTGAGCTGCTCGTCATTCTTGATCTTTGTTTTTACTAGTGGGTGCAGGACACTAGAGTTCATTTATTTAAGTGAGGACAGCAAAATAAAGTCATCCGTCAATTCTTCACACAGTGGACTAGCAGCAAAATTCCTAAAAATTTGAGACCAAAAATGATTCAGACACTTTAACCTGACCATGTTTTGCTGAAGTGTATTTTTTTTTTTTTTTTTTTTTTTTTTAAATGTGCTGCTAATGTGACCTTTTAAATCACAGATTGAACAAGATGAAGCATTGCTCGGTTGACAGTGTTGATAGTTGTGTAAATGTTGTCATACAAACTGAATTTTTAGTTGACTGTAATCCATTACATAGCTTTCTGACATTATTAAGATGAATTTGTTCTGACACAGTTTAACTCTGAGTTCTTGTCATATCTTGTCTAAACTATAGCAAATAAACTGATAATGTGAGAAATGTTGAAGGTGTCTGAACACATTTTGGTTTGACTGTAAGTTTGTCTCTGATGTTTCTTTTAAAATTCCTTTAAAAAAAAAAAAAAAAAAGAAAAAGACATCAATTAGTCAATAGCTGTTTTACAGTAAGATATATAAAATATTGTAAAATATAATAAAATAGATTCATTTTACCATAATATAATAACATACAATATTATTTATTTAAATAATATATTTTTAAATAATATATTCATAATAATAATAATAATAATATATTAAATTATTAATATAGTAGGCTTTATGCACAGAATAATATATTATCTAAGAATTTATATATATTTTTATAATTTTACATATATATAGTATGATATTATTTATATAAATATTTACTGAAAATTTATTTGTATTATACATTTTAAGGCAAGACTCTAGAGGTGAATAAATATATTATTTATATAATAATATTTCTAATTTTTGCATATACAGTATGATATTATATAAATATTTACTGGAAATGTATTTGTATTATAAATTTTAAGACAAGACTCTAGAGGTGAAAAAATACATTATTTACATAAATATTTACTGAAAATGTATTTGTATCATATATTTTAAGGCAAGACACTAAATGTGGATAAATTAAATGAAATGTAAAAATAAGTAAATATTTGAACCAATCTCACCATATTTCAGCAGTTGATTAATCACAGTACATTATGACTGATTTGTATCAGGTTTTCTGAAATGCTGCTTACATATGCAAATGAGGCATTATCTAATTTAATATGCATTAATTTGCATATACTTCCAGAACAGAAATCTGAAAATTTGGTAAATTGGTTCAAAATTCTTGTTGACATATTAAAGTTTAACATATTAAATGAATATTAGTAAAAATGACAAAATCACTTTTTTTTTTTTTTTTTTTTACATAAGATTAGAATAAAAACAGAAAATAACACCTCAAATAAACTTTAACTAAAGTAAAATAGTATATACAAAATATACTATACAAAAATATAAAAAAAAAAATAAAAACAAAACAACAAAACACTTGAACTTTATGGTTTTAAAGAGTGATTTATTAAAGATTTAAAGATTTTAAATTTAAATATTTATTTAATATTTATTTATTTATTTATTTATTTATTTATTTGTATCACTTCATAAATCAGAACTATATACATGTATAAATAAAATAAATGCTTAAATGTGTATTTTGGATGTTTTCTTTCCACTTGCGCAGGAAGAAACAGGTTTTGCCAGGTCTGTGGCCTTAAAGCAAAAACTACATGTGGCATGTTAATGATGGTATTCAAATGTAATGTTAAATGGCTGTAACTACAGATTTTTTATCTTCAGATATCAAAGTGTGTAAAAGTGAATACTGTATTGATATTGGCAACATTGGCCTTGATACGGGATGTGTGGAGGTATTTTCCACCCTGAGACACATGTGAGATTGTTAGGACAGACAGCAGATCTCAGAGAAACAATCAGCACATTAAAGCATCTCATTTGTGATTTTTCTGTTGAGGGAATCCCTCCGAATAGAGCACAGCTACACCTTTCCCACCTCTGGCAGCGATCCGAGCTGGCGTCTGTTTGTAGCGATCGCCGGGATGATTTTTGATGTCTTCCAGTCGGACACTTCTAGGGAATATTTTCCTCTCCTCTATCCCAGAGCAATCAGAATAATTCTGAAGCGCATATTTTAATTCTCCATCTATCTTTGATGTCTTATTTGTGTGAATATTCCTCTTTCTGTCAGGTCCTGGTAGCACGTCACACGCGGTTGGGAGTTTTTTTTCCGAGCATCAAAGTAAAATCCCACATGCATAAATTCAAGCAAACATAAAACACAAAAGTAACAGAAAGACGAATAAACCAAGAGAGAGTCACACTCCAAAGTCAACTTAAAACAGCGTCTCTGTTGTGTGTCTCTCCGATGATCTCCGCGTCTAATTAGCGCAAAACTTTCCGTCTCTCTAACGAACGCTGGGATTGAGATTACTCACCTTCTGTCAATCGGAGAGAAAAAAAAGAAGTGGAGAGCTGCCGTGTCATTACAGGAAACGTAACCTGTGCAATTAAAAGAGTGAAAAATGACCAAGTGAGTGGTAAGCAGAAAGCGGCGCGTGTAACACCACTAATTATTGACTGTCCGCTCACGGCCTGCAAAAGGCTTCATTAGGACGCCTGAGCCTCTAATTTGTTTTGCCGTGACATTCATCATATACTGTCGGTAACCTTTAATTCATCTATTGTTAGCACTTTTGTGTGCTGAAGTAAGGGCTCGTACAGTGTTTGTGAGTTTGGGCTGAAGGAGTATCGCTGTAAATTGGCATCCAGTTTCTTGTGTGAGAACTAACATTTGGACTGATGAGGCTCTCGCTTAATTTCTCAACAGAGGTGAAGAAAAAACAAGACAAAAACATGCAAAGACAATGAAAAACATGAAGTGAAGAGCTTACGGTCTCTTTCTGTGTGAGAGCTGGATCCGGTGTAACAGGTGAGACGGACCCAAACTGCTGCTTCTGCCTCAGTTACAGCTGTAGTGATCCATCTGAAAGGAAAAATGAGACAAATTAAATGAAAAGGATCCTTCATCCAAAAATCACTTATTCTTCTGTGCAACACAACAGCTGGATTGTTCACACCAGTGCTATTTTAGTATCTCTGAAATAATATTATAGTTATTTATTTATTTATTTAAATTAACATTTTGAATCAGTTTTTCCCAGTGAATGCATGAAGCAATAAAATTCACACTACTGAAATATAAGTAAAAATAAGTCACTCTGGATCAGTGTTATTTTAGTATCACTGAAATAACATTGGAATTGGAATTGCCAGTTTTTATATTTATATTATGTTTTTAGTTATTTTGCTGTTTTTATCATTTTTAGTATTTTTTTTTAATTTCATTTAGTTATTTTTAGTAATTTTGGTGTGTTGTCATTTTTAGTTTTTATTTTATTTCAATTTTTAGTAATTTTGTTGTGTTTTTTGTCATTTTAGTAGTTTTGTTGTTGTTGTTCTTTTTAGTAATTTTGTGTTTTTGTCATTTTTTATTGTTATTTTGAGTAATTTTCGTGTGTTTTTTTTCCATTTCTAGTAGGTTTTGTGTGTGTGTGTGGTTTGTCATTTTTAGTAGTTTTTTTTTTAGTAATTTTGTTGTGTTTTGTATTTTTTTTGTTTGTTTTGTTTTGTTATTTTTAGTTTTTTTGTTGTTACTTTTAGTAATTTTGTTGTGGTTTGTCATTTTTAATCATTTTTTTAGTTTGTTATTTTTAGTAATTTTGTTGTGTTTTTTGTAGTTATTTTGTAGTTTTTTTATTGTTATTTTGAGTAATTTTTGTGTTCTTTCCATTTCTAGTAGTTTCTTTTAGTAATTTTGTTGTGTTTTTGTCATTTTTAGTAGTTTTTTTTATTTTGCTATTTTTAGTAATTTTGTTGTTTTTTTGTCATTTTTTGTAGTTTTTTTATTGTTATTTTGAGTAATTTTCGTGTGTTTTTTTCCAGTTCTAGCAGTTTTTTTTTTTTTTTTTTTTAGTAATTTTGTTGTGTTTTGTTATGTTTTGTATTTTTTATTTATATATAAATATATATATATATATATATTTTTTTTTAGTCAGTTTCAGTTTAAGTTAAATTACCCTGGTTCACACAGCTTATTTCCTTACAGTACAATAAAAAGCAAATTTTACTGCCAAGACACAAAAGTGATGGAAAAGTAAGAAGTACAGTGGTCCATATGCACTATACTGGACATGTGAGGGACAAAATGAAAACATTCACAAATAATCAAAGCTTTCAAATGTCTTTCACACTGCAATTAAAAAATGACACCTTTGGACACGTCATGTCACGACTGATGTTGTTCTGCATGATCAAAAATGTCACTGCAAATGATATTTCAGAGATATTTCAGGAGAACATGATGCTTTATTTCCAGAACTACCTTTAAAGGTAAAAAAAGGACTCCAAAACTGCAGAGATTTGCATTTGTCTGAGCGGTTTTGCGCTCACATTCATCTGCATTCATTAGAAAGTCTGACTTCTTTAATTTGTGAAAATGCATGAATGAATATGTTAAGCAGAAAAATAAACAAGCGAATATATTAGAGAGCAAACAAACAAATAAATAAATGAATAAAGGCGGGAAGTAAGGTGAAAGTTTCGCACGTCTCGCTCGGCGTTGAAAATCAAACGCTGCGGCGCGGCGTCGAACTCTGCATCGATAATGACGCCGTTAATCCGGCGCTCTATGAAACGCGGCGTGTTAAACGGCACGGGCGCGCGGCTGGGTGGAAATCTAATGCAAATAAGTCCTGGCCCCTGTGGTCCTTGAACTGTTCCTCTCTGATAACCCAATTATTGTCTCAAGAGCTGTGTCAATAGCTCTAGCCATCTCCTCTTCAGCAAATCAGTCCTGTAACCTCCAGCACTTTCCATTTGATTCTGCCATTTTTTGACAGTTCAAAGCAATCAGCCGCGGCCTCACAAGGACGGGGATTGATTTTGTGTTCCCGCTTATCATGCTAATTCGCAGAAAATCAGCCTTTTCATCCCGCCGTCTGATTGCAGCTCTTGGAGGAGGCTTGAACTGCGCAGACGCGCTGAGGATTCGCTCTCTCCGCGCCGGCCGTAAGGGTTCTCCAGGGCTGGTGGGTTTGCCCGGATCTTCTCCTGTCTGTTTTCTCTGAAGCTTCATCTGATGTGATCATATCAACAAGTATCTGCACAAACACACACACACAGAGGAACGGAGCCGCCCCACTCCACACCATTCCTGAAGTGCACAAGCACAGAAAAGCTGTTTAAGGAATGACGAGTAGATCTGGTGTGCTTAATATTTCAAGCTCTTTCTCAGCATTTCATTCAGAAAGTCATTTTGATTCATCCGTAAAACACTTGAAAGTTAACGGCATCAGATTGTAAACAAATTCAAATACATACTGTCACAAGACAACGTGCGAGAAAACCACTTACTAACCTTAAAAGTTATATCCAGCATTTCAAATGCCACGAACTTTCATAACTCAAACAATAGGTAACTGCGCTCGCAACACCTAGGTCATGGGTTCGATTCCCAAACTGATAAAATGTCTACTATTGAATGCAATGTTAGTCACTTGAAATCAATGTTATTTCAGTATCACTAACATGATACTGTTTTTAATATTTTTTAATATTTTATATTTATATGTATAAAAATACTTATAAAATGTTTTATTTATAAAACTATATATAGTGGTTTTTATTCATTAATTTTATACATGATTAAATTCTTTTATCATTCGTAAATTTTGATTTTGTATTTGTTTCAAGAGCCATATATATAATAATATTTATAAAATATCATATATGATACAAATATAAATAATGATTTTTTTAATGCATTTTTTTTTATTGAGACCTTTTACATATGTACAACAATATGTACATGTATATATACATATATATACACACACATATATACACAAATACATAAAGACATAAGGACATAAATACACACTGAAATGGCATCAATATAAGCTACTTATGGTTACACTGTTTTAAATTGGATTTTTTTAAATTAAAATTAATATTAATTCTATATATTAATCACTTTTTATTATTAGTGAATTTTTAACTTTGTATTTTTTTGTATTTATTTGTATGTAAAGTTTTGAGAGCTATAAACAGAAATATATACATTTATAAAATGTCATATAATATAAATAATTATTTTTTAATTCATTCATTTTAATTTTATACATGATACATTTTTTATTATTCGAGAATTTTTAATTTTGTATTTATTTGCTTTGAGAGCTATAAATGAAAATATTTCTAAAATGTCATATGTGATATAAATATATATATATTTTTTTAATTCATTAATTTTCATAATTTTTTCAGTTTTAGCTTTAGTTTAGTTTACATATATATATATATATATATATATATATATATAACGTTTTAGTTTATTATAAGTAACACATTGTTTTAATGATTTTAATTTTAGTTTCAGTAAACTATAATAACCCTGCCTTGGATAAAAGCATCTGCCAAATGTAAAAGCAAATAATGTATGCAAGAAAAACAGGAATGTATTTTTTTTTCATGGTGCAAACTGACATCCAGAAGGTAATCCACCTAAAAAGCAGTCCAACCACAATAAGGACACTTTGAAAAGTATTTCTTTTCTCCCTGAAAACGTGATGTATCTGCTTTAACAAAGAATCTGAGCTTCACATTTCTGCTTTTTAAGCCTGTCTTGGATCACCTTCATTCTAAGTGTGTTTCTGGAGTATTGCTTTATTATTAGAAATGAAATAACGTGTTATGGTGTCACTCGCTCGCTCCGGCTCTCGCCGCATTTCACGCACTTGACGTCATTGTGCCGTTTTAATTGCCTGTGACCCCGCGCTCCTCCGCGCTCCACAAAGTGCCTTAAAATGAGAGATGACAGACTCTAAAAACAGGTTTTGTGATCACGATTAGACAACAAAGCCGCAAGTTTCTCCCTTATTCTTCAGAGGCGCTGCGGACGCGCCATTTTGGGCCGGTTCTCTTAATTATTTCTTTGAAGGAGGCTTGTTTGTTATACAAAACGGGGGTCCGCGATGGCGCTCTCCAAAGAGCCGCACATCAAACTTGGAGGGCGCTTTCGCTCGCTCTCGAACGGAGCAAATCGCATCGGAAAATGGCTTTCATTAAAGTACCTCCACCTTTTATGTTACAGAGAAAAACCACACTGATGTCCTTTCATGTCTCCGTTTTTCATATCACGTCTCGGCGAATCCAATCAAATAAATAGCGGCCTCGCAAACGCGCCATTTCTACAAACATGTGATGAATTAAATCATTAAAAATGCAGATTTGAGGCTGTCTAATGAATCTCAGGAGAGGGTTTAAAGGTTTCCCGCTTCATTACGCTTTAAAATCTTCCGTGATAGAGCGGCCTTTGTGCGAACGTGTTTACCGACTTCCTCCCAACCTCTTTTGCTTTGATTTTTTTCCCTTCATAATCAAATCATTAATCTGTCCTTCTCCGCCTCACAATTCAAACAGTGTTAATTGTTCCAACACATTGGCTAAATTACAGATAACAAGTCGAGGCCGTCCAAACGCAGTCTTGCTGTTTGTTGGATTGGAAATAAACTTCACCAGGGTGTCTCCTCACCGCTTTGGCACAAGGCTAAATGTTTTTATGGAAAAACTGTCTTTTTCCAAAAAATACAGAAATATTTTAGGGCCGCAGCAGCGGGGACGGGTCTTTATGATTTACAGGCCGCAATCTGCCGCTTATTTGAGCCGCTTTACGCATCTAAAGTAGCGCTGATGAAAATGGCCTTCAAATACCTGCGTCGATCAGGCGAAGTGTTGCCCATATGTTTCGCCGCACTCAAAGGTGCACGGCACTTCCCGAAAAGAGCAAACGTCTCTTCCATTAGGGACGGAGAGATTTGTCATTATTTGGCCGCGAGCTCTCGCACGCCTGAAGTGCTCGGCTGAAGTGATTAGGTGTAGACCTGCACGCACACATTCATTTCCGTGCGCCGTTCCGACTGGAATTACTCTCAAACAGTCATTTCAGACCTGCGACCGCGCTCGAGTTTCCCCCGCCGCCGGCTCCTGTTTCGGCATGTAGAAGAAGCGCGAGAACCGCGGGAGAAACCGACACCTGCCAGAACTTCTGATTAGTGCCGAAACGAGGCGACCGGATTACGACGGGAGCCGGGACACTTCCGGGAAATCGCTCCGGTGGCGTGGTGTTTGTCCGAGGGCAGGTGGAGGTGACGCCGAATGATTTGATCAAATAGAAGCGGCGCAAGGCACGACGATCCGATCGACGTCAGGTTGAGCGCCGGGCCTGTCGGGACTCGCTCGCATCGCTATTCATAGAGTCCGGGCCGTGAATATCCTCACACGTCTCATTTGTGTTAAGTGGAGATTATAATGAGGAGGGAGAATGATTGCGTGAGAGAGACACACTGATGTTCAGGTGACAGAGAGCTCGACTCACTAAAAACGCTTGCGTTTGCTTTCTGCTAGGGGCTACTTCGGTTTTGAAGTCACGGTGCAGTGTGTTTTTGGTACAGCAGACGAAAAACACAACATAAAATAGCTGATTTGTCTGTTGTTTTATTAACCTGAACAAACTATGTTTCTGTCTGTAAAAAAAAAGCTTACTGCATCGTACTGCAGTCTATGGTGCTGTTGTAAACGAGGGAATCTGAAGTGCTTTGAATTTGAAATCTGAAGTGATTCCACTTTTGCATGCAACAGGGTTTCTGCAGGATTTTTAAGCTCAACTGTAAGACTTTTTTTAAAGATTGTAGGCTGTAGGGCAATGTCTATAGTAACACAACTGTAAAATGACTGTAAAAAGCATGAAAAAGTTTTATAAAATGATAAACTTCACATTTCACCCTTTAAACCATTTTTAAGAATGTCACCCATCCTCTCAGAGGGATGCAAGAAGTTTACTTCACTATACTATAATTAAATCCTAATCTAATCATGACAAACTATATATTGTTGGAAAGTTTTTTTTTATAAATCACGGAACAGTAATAGATTAATCTATGACAAGAGTGCACCTCAGAAATCTACATCAAAACAGGAGTTCTGACCTTTGTCAAAAAAAAGTCTTTTTTCTTTGCCTTTTTCCCTATCATGTTTTAGAAATGATCATAAATTGTACATCAATTGAGAGATTAAAACCTCAAAATTTGTCCTGAAAACCACTTGAAATCTGACATTGCATTACCATGGAAATGGTACTTCAAAATCATATTAGAAAATGTATTTGTTCATGAATTATAACAATAGTGCACTTTCACATCTGCTCAAAAATAGGGTGACAGTTAAAGGGTTAAACAATTATTATCAATAAATTTTTATATTAATTAAATACAATTTACTGTTTAGATTTTTATAATCTTTTTATTGATTCACCAGTTCACACTGATTTCAGAATTGGTCTGAACAAACCCAATAGACTTATTGCAAATCCACATCCATTCTCTGCCAGCAGGTGGCGCTTTTGGAACGGCAGAAATAGAACTGCATCCCCAGTAATGGCAGCAGACAAAGCAGCGCAGCATCTGACTTTGAAAAGTGCAGCTCTCTCATTCAATGAAATCATAGCCTTTTTAAGTTTAATCATCACATTAATCTATATCGCAATTCTGGTCCGTCTGTCCCCCAAAAAAGTCCACTTGAAATCATAATTAAGACTTTCTTGTACAATTTAAGACTTTTTAAGTACTCACGGAAACCCTGATGCAAAATATTTTATCAAACTGTATATTTTGGTAGAATGAATGCACTTACATTATATTTTAGCTCTGTCTGTTAAATGTGCATGTGTGCACCGGCCCAGCTAACAAAAAAAAAAAAAAAAAAAAAAAAAAATGTTCTAAGAACATCTGGCTAACGTTCCCATTTCGTATGAAAAAACATTGTTCTTAAATGTGCTCTGAATCTTCAAAACTTTTTTTTTTTTTTACATTTTTCTTGGTTATTTTCCAGATAAAACACTGGGGGAGCGTTACATTTTATCATTTTGCAATCATTATGTGAATGTTACTTCTGAATGTTCTGAAACAAGAAGTAACATTTAAATATGTTGGATGTTCAACTAAAACATTTTAGAACTACAGTGTACCATTGTTCTGTTTTATGCTAAGAAATAAGTCACCTGGTTTTCTCTCCATCGCTGCCAGCATTAAGTCTGAGTTTGATTCAGTAGGCTATATAACACTTTTAATTGTCAGGAAATTACTTGTCTTTAAAGGTTTTGGTTCAATATGCTTACGTGCTGATCAAAAATAGCATTAAACCTCCTTTTAACTTTCAGGAGGGTGTACTCATTTTTGCAACACAACATTTTATCACTTTGATAGGAAAGTCTTATTTTGCTGATTAATTTTGACATTCTTCTTTGGTAATTGATCAAGCAGGCTTGTTGCAACATTATATCTCCAAAGAACCCTAACATGTCTTCTAAGTAAAGAGTAATTGCTGAATTTGTTAAGTTTCAGAGGGGGTGTACTCATTTATGCTGTGCACTGTATGTATAAATAGCAACATTATCAAAGACCAGATGACTTCAAACAATCGTTCTATCAATGTTACTAGAAGAAGTTTTTTTCCTAACTTTGAGAGAATCTTGACAGCACATTCTGAGAACGTTTCCTGTTAGCTGTTGGCTCATTTATTGAAGTCTATGAAGTTTAACAGGGACTCGCTTTCTGTCAGGACAAGCCTTTATGCAAATGGAAAAAGATAAGGATATAACTGTAAGGTGTGAGTAATGCACTGCTGAAAACTCATCTCAAATGCATTAAATAACACACACCTGACAGGAGGACACGTCACTTTAAACTCAGTTTGAAGCACTTCATATAAAACACAACTCATGTTTAGGGCTTGGATCACACACTTTTCCCACACCAGTTCACTCTTTTTTTGAGTGACACATACAGTGGTTAAAACAACGCTACATTAATACCAAAAGACCCATAGCGAATATGTGTAGCTTTACATTCCTACTTTACACTGTTAAACAGATTGTGACGCTTTTACCAAGTCTGTCCCGTTATGCAGAAATGCAGCTTTTATTCTTGAGCTAATACGAACTCAGAGCTGCAACAATGTAACAACTGATGTGCAAAAACACTCAGGAAACACCTAGCAACACCATAGCCACCACCCGGAAACCCTAGTCACCACTTAGCAACGCCCTGGCAACCACCCACGACCCTTCAGCACGCGGCAGCGAGTTTCGCACGAGTGACGCGGCTCACACTGTTTTCAGAAAATGTAAAAATGCAGTTCATTTTCATATTCCTCTTGCCAGCTGCCAGAGCTGCGGTAATTTGTCAGGAAAAATTCACCCAACTCTGTTTGTTTCTTGCCAAGAATACTAATTAAAATGGGACCGGCTTAAACTTTGAATAGTTACAGATAAGAAATTAAATTTCACAGTTTTAAAATGATGATCATTGTGTCTTTGAGTCGTGCAGCGAATTGGCAGCGGCGGCAGCCAGAGGAAAACTCACTGTTGTTGTGTTATTGTGTCTGCGCTCACCTTAGAGGCAGCAACCTGCTCCGACGTCTGTTCTGCGTCTGCCTCCATCACTCATACACGCTCCGCTACACACGTCACACGCGCGGACCGCGCGTCACGCTTACACTCCTCAACGGCAGTACTGTGTGGGAAACACTGGAGTAAACATCAGTGAGAAACATTTCACAGACCCGTTTGTCACTCTCAGGTTGTGACTATGGCATGTAGATGCTCTTGTCTTTGGAAACACAATACTTTAAGAGCACAAAACAGACACAGATTCTCACCTTTAGAGCTCAGAACACGGCCGTGAGCTTACTGTTAACCAGAGTTGGGGGTAGCGCGAAGTACGTAATCAGATTACTTTTTTTCAAAGAACTAATAAAGTAACACATTACTTTTAAAGTTACTTTCAAATAAGTAACAACAGTTACTTTGTAACTGACTGGCCATCACTGCCGACCCACCAACTAGAGGACGTTGTGGTTTAGGGTCGAAACATTCGAGGAAAGTTGGATGCCACCTGATGACATCTTCCCCTGGCTGAAAGCTACAGTCACAAGATAGTGACTGTGATGGAGTTAGCACACAGATGCGTCTAATAGCATAGTGTCTTCCCATTTATTAAGAAGTAATGCAAAAGTAAAATAACACATTACTTTCCATAAAAATAACTAAGTAACACAATTACTTTTTAGGGGTGTAACGCAATACTGTAACGCATCA
Organism: Labeo rohita; assembly: GCF_022985175.1. Taxonomy (NCBI): domain Eukaryota; kingdom Metazoa; phylum Chordata; class Actinopteri; order Cypriniformes; family Cyprinidae; genus Labeo; species Labeo rohita. The sequence continues at coordinate 826,726 of NC_066874.1, read as the reverse complement.
GTGAATGTTAAGGAGCTAGCAAGACAAATTCAAAGATATTCATATGAAGAATTTTTGACCCATTCAAGAGTGTAATATCTTCATTACATGGTTGGTTCTTGCCAGTCTGCATTACCCTCATTTTTGTGCTTTTCTGGAGGAAAATCTTGGATGTAAAGTTTGTTAGAACTTCCAGATGGATTTATTTTTGTCTGACGGTGACACTACAGCACTGAGAGACGCTGTGAGAGCCTTCGATATGGTGAATGTTGTGGGAATGCATAAAGATATCAAAAAGATGCATTTTTATAAGGCGCTTCAGCGAGCTACCATAAAAACTACAAAATTTAATATGGTAACTATAGATTTAACCCAAGAAAACAGATTCTGCAGTTATTCTTACTATAGTAAATTCTATAGTAAATTATAGTAAATTGGTAAATTCCTAAATATGACTCTGGACCACAGAAGCAGTCATAAGGTAAAAGTTGAATAAATAAGCTTTCTATTCATGTATGGTTTGTTAGGATAGGACAATATTTAGCTGAGATACAACTATTTGAAAATCCGTAATCTGAGTGTGCAAAATCGAAATATTCCAAATATAACTAAAAAAAAAAAAATCGAAATATTGAGAAAATGTCCTTTAAAGTTGTCCAAATGAAGTTCTTAGCAATGCATATTAATAATCAAAACTTAAGTAGGAAATTTACAAAATATTTTCATGGAACATGATCTTTACTTAATATCCCAATGATTTTTGGAGTAAAAAATAAATAACTTTGATACAATGTATATATAATGCGCAATGATACAATGAATTGTTGTCTATTGCTACAAATATACCCATGCTATAATGATGTTTTTGTGTCCTGTAGTTATTAAAGGGATAGTTCACCCAAAAATGAAAATTTGATGTTTATCTGCTTACCCCCAGGGTATCCAAGATTTAGGTGTTTATTCAGTAGAACACAAACAACGATTTTTAACTCAAACCGTTGCAGTCAATGGAATCCACGGCTGTGAGAGCCAAAAACAAAACATACACAGACAAAACCAAATTAAACCCTGCAGTTTGTGACGATACATTGAGGTGTTAAGACACGAAACAATCGGTCTGTGCAAGAAACTGAACAGTATTTATGTCATTTTTTACCTTTGATCCACCGCAATGTCCAACTGTCCTGAGCGCATTCACAACAGTCGGTGTCTGACGCGTCAACATGCTCTGGCATAGTAGACACGTGCGCGAAGCGATCTGTCGTGTGTATACGTCACTTATTGTTTACGCAGTGAGATTGTGGGTACAACAGCTACTTAAAATTGTAATTACTTGTGCTTATCCTGATTGTTGCAACTGATTAAAAACTAAAAGATTCCATTTGCTTGCGCAAATTCATCTGGGAGTGTTGACTTTTCACCAACTGCCAACTTCTGAGCCTGATCGACTGAAGTTATGGTTGCTTGCTCTTGTATATATGCTCAGGACAGTTGAACACTGCGGTCGATCAGAGGTAAAAAATGATATAAATACTGTTCAGTTTCTTGCACAGACCGATTGTTTCGTATCTTAACACCTTAATGTATCGACACGAGCCACAGGGTTTAATTTGGTTTTGTCTGTGTATGTTTTTTTTTTTTGACTCTCAAAGCCGTGGATTCCACTGACTGCAACGGTTTGAGTTAAAAATCTTCGTTTGTGTTCTACTGAAGAAACAAAGTCACCTACATCTTGGAAGCCATGGGGGTAAGCAGATAAACATCAGATTTTCATTTTTGGGTGAACTATCCCTTTAACTTCAACGTTTGCCTCAATGGACTCCTAATTTGCTGCTTATTAATATGTAGAAAAGTGCATTAATATGTGCTTTATACATATTTATAAACAGCCAATACGCTAGTAATATATGCATGCTAGTTAATAGTGGAAATTGGTGCTTAAAATAAAGTACTCAAATAATCCTTGTTTTATTTTACAGCTCAAAAATCATTTTTACAGTGTAAGTTTTGGTCAGCGCTGTCATCTGAAAGATTTGAAAGAGATTGCATATTCATTTATTATGATTTTTCTCTAGTAACAATAAAGTGGTTACATGTATTTTTGCATCAATCACAATGACGAAAGTCACTTTATTTTCCCTATCCAACTGCAATAAAACTGAAAACTGTATTCACAAATCATATGAATGATCAAATGCTTTGGATTTAATCTGCTATATATTTAAACAACAACTTCCCGTTATATATCCAGTCCGCTCGTGATGTTCCTGGCGCTGAGGCGACGTGCAGCACATGAGCTCAAGATGGAAGACAAACACTTCATGTTCTTCTTTAGGGACCGGATGAATATTAGTAGTGTCACAGTGACGTCTGGAATGATTATTTTGGTTCTAATGAATGATATTTTGGCTCTTGTCATCAGACGATGACACTGACCTTCGGCCGATGTCACCGTGAAAAGGTCGAACCCCTGGTGCTTAACGAGGACGCTTGGCTTTTCTTTCATTCTGATGCAAGACGAGAAACATGATTTGATGACATTTGTTAGATTAAATGAACTTGTGTAAATGAATTTGCGTGACTGAAGGAGTCTCACTGTAACACTGCACATGTACATTCTTTTTAAACATTTTAGTTCATTTGATGATGCTTTCAGCTACTCATATTTGACTTTTTTTCTGGCTGTAATCTTGCATTTAAATCATGTTTTAATACCAATAATTTTGCATGACTGTTCTCTTCATATATCGACTTTCAAAATACATAATGAAAATGAGTATTTAGAAATAGTATATTCTTGTTTTCAAATAAGCAATGTTTTTTTATTATTCTTTTGTGATTCAATAATGAATGCATCAAAAGATTTCTGCCTAAAACCAGAACAGATAACGCAAAAAAAAAAAAAAAAAAATCCAACTGTGCTTAGTCATCAGCAGCATTAGCGAATTATGATTAGATTCGTCTAACGAGCATGACGTCACTGAATGACAAAAGATTAAGAAAACAAGAAGCATAAATAAAAACAATTATCCGTGTAAGATACCATCCCGCCTGTAAACAGGGTGAAAGAGTGCAGCACATTTTTGCCCCGCCCACTCTCAGAGCGCAGCTAATTAACACGCTAATTAACGTAACGAGACTGTGTTTTCAACAGCGACACTCGCGACAGAGAGGAGGCGGAGCGATTTATGACCTCGCTCTTTATTATTCGTGCTTAATGACGACATCTTCAGATAAACGAGTGTAAAGCTCATTAAAAACATGAGTAAATGACAGCACTCACAACACACACACACACACACACACACACACCTGACAAACACAAACCAGACTCATGCTGAGAAAATTAAGGAAACAGCATCGTTATGCAGAACATATAGTATTGCTTAGCATTCACCACAACTTTCACAATCTGAAATCGGATTGGATTCATTTAGAGTAACAAAAATTAGTGCATGTATCAATTATTCTAACTCACTGGCATTTTAATGTTGTTGTTTTTTTTTTTTTTTCTGGGGGCTTCAAACTACTTCTGTAATAAAAATGTACAATTTTTCATAAATATTCTAGATATTTCTCTAATCAAACTAAACATATTTTCCTTAAAATATTTTCATTTGTATTCAATTAATTTTTTTCCTAATGTTTTCAATATAATTTTTCATCCTGTTAGCTTTTTGCCAAATCTTTTTAAGTAACGAAGGCCACTTATGTCCCAATGTCATAATCTTACAGGAAGTGACATCACATTAACCAAGCATTGACAAGCTTTAACTCTTTATCTACATCCTGCACTAAAAAAACAAACAAACAAACAAACAAACAAATACTTGGTGTAAGACTTACTATATTCATTAAAAATTGTTTAAATTAAATTAAATTAAATTAAATAAGAAATTTAAGTAGAAAGACTGATTTTATTTATTTATTTATTTATTTGTTTGTTTGGGAAATCATTGGGCATACATTTTTATTTTCCATTGTTTTTATTTTGTTTATTTATCCATTTATTTATTTATTTATTTACATTGTGTATTTGCGCAAATAATTAAGTTATAGTTAATAAAATTGAAGTGTCAGAGTTTAATTTAATATGATACATATGATATGATATGTCATTTAACATTAGTTAATGTATTAACTAACATGAACAATTAACAATACATTTATTACACTGTTTATTAATCTTTGTTAATGTTAGCTAACAAAAATACAGCCGTTCATAGTTTGTTCATGTTAGTTCACAGTGCATTAACTAATGTTAACAAGCACAACTTGTGATTTTAACAATGCATCAGTAAATCCTGAAATTAACGTTAACTAAGATTACATGCTGTAGAAGTATTGTTCATTCATAGTTCATGTTAAATAATGTTAATATTAACTAATGAACCTTATTGTAAAGTATTACCATGATATGACATTATAGTTTCTGCAGAACAAGAACGGTCTGACTCTGACTTACAATGAAAAAAAATGAATGAAACGGGTAAATATCAGTTTGTATGTGAGCTGTGCATCAACAGTGAGATCATTCCTATCATTCCCATGTGGCGTCTCTCGTCCGTGATCTACGTGAGTTCATACAACGTTCAGTTTGAGCCCAAAACAGATTGAAATCCCACATTCAAGCTGACACACACTGCTAAAGATGCCAATGGTAATTAATTAGCATCTCATTTGAACGAAGGAGCAACAGGAAGTGCTGGAGCGGCCGTCGGATGCCGTTTCCCCTCAGGCCGGCCGTATCGGGGTCAGAGCTCGGGACGCTTTACAGATTTAAGGGGGCATACTGACTCTCAAATTTTCATGCTTCATCTCAGTTTCACTCCCGTTCGCCCGCAGTCAGCGCAGACCCTCGAAGCTGCACAGACGCCGCGTTCACGAGACACCAAACGCAGAAAACAATCAGACAGACTGGATCAGACCGTTCACATCTGACCATAAAAGCCAAAGAGACGTAACGTGTGGACGGTGTCCTCCCAGACGCAAGCTGAAAAACTCATTAACGCTTTCAAACTGCAGGTTGTTAACTGCACTACAAAACAAAACAAAAAAATAGCAGACTATTTCAGAGAATTGTATTATTTGGGCAGTAACTGATTACATGTAATCTGGATTACATAATCAGATTCCAAAAATCAATACTCGAGTAATTAGAGTATGTTACAATCTATAATGCTCATAATCACTGAATCAGTATTTGCAAGGCATGCTTCTGAATTAGGGTGAAAAAAGCACCTCTCGAATAATTATGTGAGTTAGTAAACACTGCTGATGTGCAGCTGTGAAACTCTGGTCTTCATCACATCCAGTGACCTTCTGTAACTGTTGACTCTGGAAGTCTGGACAGAAATATTCCAAACCTGGAAGACATTGGGTGTGTAATGTCATTGATGTTTTCATGTTTATTAATGTTTGTTTATGTAATGCTGGGATTCCCAAACATTTTGTCAGCCCTCACAACTCACAAACCCACTGCAGCTCTTACATTAAGCCCTGTTTTGGAAACCCTGGTTCAGTGAAATGTGCAATGCATTTTATGATGTTGATATCAAAATATGAAATATATTTTCTTTCTCTTAGCTTTTTTATAATCAATATGGTATGTTCAATGGTAAGTTTAAAGTAAGTTACATAAAAAGCAATCTAAAAAGTAGTCAGAACACATTACGTAGATCAGGGATTTTCAAACTGGGGTCAAAAATCGTATTATTATTGTAATTGTAATTATATTATACAGTTGTATTATATATAATTACATAATTACAATAATTATAAAACAATACAAAAATATTACAATTAAATATAAATTAATACAAAAAGAACGAAAGAAATTAATTATCCATAAAACTGATTAAAATAATTTAGTAAAATAATAAATAAATACAGAATATAGTCAAATAAATTATACAATTTTGATTGAATAAATAAATGCGGTACTTTATTTTAAAATACATTTTAAATAGTTGTTTTAGAAAAAAAAAAATCTAATTTAATAGACTTGCTTATAATATGAATTTTTCACAGTATTTATACATGGGTATTTATACATTTTAGAATGGGGGTCCCTCACATGATGGTCATATTTGGGGGTCCGTGGCATCTGAAAGCTTGAAAACCCCTGACCTAGATTATGTTATTAAGTAGTACATCAGCATTTACATAAATATATTGCTTTTCAAAAGACAATAAGGGGGCCATTTACACGATACTGTTTTAAAATAAAATTCAAAATTTTTAATGCAGTTTGGACGTTCATTTACATGACATTTTAGGGTGTGAAAATGCAAACCTTTTGGTTTCAAAGTGCAAGTTTTTGAAAACGATGCTGTTGTTGTGCATGTGTATTACACGTTTTATAGAAAGTGAAATTGCTAACTACTGGCCTGGCATGCATAATGCAGGCATCATTTGGCATTTTCAGTTGTTTTCATGGATCTGTGTAAATGGGGATCATTTTGACTGTTGTCATCTGTGTGGAAAAAACGCAAGGAAAAACTTTCAATTGCATTCAGCTGCATGCATCAATTCTTTTAACTTTATCAGCATTTTCTTACAATGTTGTTTTCAATGTATTTGTGTTCTTTTCAGTATTTTCAGTGTTTGTGTTTGCTGTGAAAACCTGGCCTGGTTCTGCACCGTAACCGGACTGAACTGCGTCCAGAGCCGGAGCTTAATACAGGTATTATCTCAGTCTCCAGGAGGGATTCACTGCAGGAGTCGACCTGCTCTTATTGTACCTGACACACTCAAACACACACACACACACACACAGATACTCGCCAAACACCTCTAATCCACTGTGTCAAACCCTATTTATGCCTCACACACACACACACACACACAAACTCGTTTTGGAGTCCCTGAGGTCCAGCAATTACAGCCACAGGAATCACACAGGCCAGAAACACAGCAAGGCCTTCAGAGGAGATAACATGACACACACACACACACACACACACTCACACACACTCCAGCGCTGCTGCTGCTGTTCCAGCTTCTGCTTCTGTTTTGTCTTACTCAGAAACAAGAACAGTAGAGAGTGACCAGAGATGTCATGCTCCAAAAATACAAGAATCAAAAAAACAGCATAAGCATTCTCGCATTCTGTTTTTTTTGTTTGTTTTGTTTTGTTTTGTTTTTTTCTTTTGGGTTGAGCTGCCCAATATTTTTGTGGAAACTATCATACACTTTATGTTTCAGGGTTCACAGATGAATAGAAAGTTCAAAAGAACAGCATTTATTTAAAATATAAATCTTCTGTAACATTATAAATTACTTCACTGTCACATCTGATCTGTTTAATGCATCCTTGATAAATATAAGTAATAACTTCTGTTCCTGTCGACTTGTATGGACTACTTTAATGATACTTCCTAGAGTTTTTATTTTTCTGTCTTGTCTATTAATGGCATAGGAAAGAGCAATGTGAATGTTCTGCTAAAATCCTACAGGAGAAAGTCAGTCATATTTTCTATTCCTGTAATGCAGGACTGTGCTGAATTAAGAGAAGAATCTGCCAAACTCAACCACAAACCTAAAGTAAAAACTGAAAGTGTGTTTGAAGGTACACTTAACGTCTCCGGCTGCTCCGACCGCATCATCTCGATGTACGGTGTTTATACGCGGCTGTTATTGGTACCAGGCCGCGTCGACTCGCGCGTCTCCAGTAAAGCGCTCGTCTGACCACAACAAAGCGCTTTCAGACCGATGCGGGTCGCGGGAGCCGAGCGTCGCTCAAACGTCGCTTTACAAGTTTCTCCTCCTCAATGACAGGAAAACCTCTCGCTCCTGTGACTCATCAAATCATAAAACAAAAAAGACAAAGTTTAATGCGCGGAGATCCCGACGGGCGCTCATAAAGATTTATTTTATTTTATTCCATTTCACATACGCGGACGCTGGCCGTCGCGCCTCGGCCGGCTGTTATGGGCGTGTAAAATAAATTGTAGTTTTATCGTAAAGATACAGGCACTTTAGCAGAGCGCATCCAAATGGATTCGGCGTGTTTATGAGGACTGTTGTCCTGGAAAGTAAAAGGTATCAATTAAATGACAAATGCAGCATGTAGATGTGTGTGTGTGTGTGTGTGTGTGTGTTTGGCATTGCTCTCGTGTCCTCGGTTTAAATGTGAAATTCAGCACATGCAGATTTCAGCACTCAGCAAACTTATGAGGGTCAATCCAGACACAACGGTCCAGATGGGTTCGGATCACACACACACACACACACACACACATATTTACAGCATGAGAGACTATAACGCCTCTCAACACTGTCACACAACACAAGCCAGATGCTGATTTATTTTTATTTATGTCTGCATTCTCTCTGCCACACAAACACAATGTGGAAATGTGGCAGAGAAAGTGACGCTCTGATCTCTCAGAATTCATCAATCCTTCAGGACAGGATCGTTGGAGGTGTGTAAATAGACAAAAGAAAGAAAAATTAGCCCATATGCAATCATAAGTCACATGTACATCAACATCTGACCATCTACAGTCATATCTGACCCTACCGATGAATATCCATATTGTCTGACCTATAGATTAAGACCCTACAGGTTAATATATGGCTGTATATTTAGTTCAGATTTAGCATGTTTGTACAGTATGTGAATCTATAGATTGAAGGAGAGAAAATCTTTGACTATGAAGGGCAAAAAAAAAAATCAAACTTGATTGAGGGCTGTAGACTAAAAGTTTTAATCAATTTTAAAACTTAAACTTAAAAAACTTACAAAAAGGAACATTGAAATGATTTTTATTCCTATACATTTGTATTTTCGATTTAGTCTATGTAGAAGTACACAAAAAAGGCATATTTAAAATAATAATAAAAATGACAACAAAAAAAAATAAATAAATAAAACTATTAAACAAAATAAAAGACAAAAATAAAACCTCTATGCTTAATATAAAATATCTGCACCTATATATTAAACCATCTACATGACATTAATTTTGAAATCAAATTCATTTTTTTCTACATTTAAATGCAAATAAATAAAAAAAATAAATAAATCAAATAAAAATCAAATAAAGATAGAGTTAAACAGGGTTATTATAGTTAACTAAAATTAAACCTTAATCTATGTTACTTGAAATAAAATAAACGTTAACTGATAGAAAATTCAATAACGTGAAAAAAAATAAAAATAAATTAAAAATTAGTTGCCTAGGCAATATTTCTTATTTTCTTTTAGTTGAAGTACTTAAATGACAAAAACTAAAACTGAAATATATATATATAATGACAAAAAAGTGAAACAAATAAAAACAAATTTAAAAAATAAAATAAAACAATAAAATGAAAAAAGCTAAATAAAAAACACTAAAAATATTAATAAAACTGTAATTATTAATAACTGTAATAATTGATACTAAACTATAATATATAATGATACTAAATTATATAATGAAGAAAAAAAAAACATTGATTAGAAATGAGGATATGCTTTAATGATGTATTTTTATATGTATGTATGTACGTATATATTTATTTACATGTGTTTTTCCCTTGGAACAAAGTCAAAGGTCAAAGGTCATCTGACCCATGAGTTCTGGTTTGGGCATCTGTGCTTTACATAAAATATGTGCACCTATAATTTATAAACAGACATACTAGTATACTTTAAACCAGGCCCTATAGATGGATGCTATAACGTGTCATTTAAGGCATTAATCTACAGCGTTCATACAGGGAGTGTCCGTTATCCCAAATCCTTGTCTGTGTGTGTGTGTTGTTTTGTGTCTCATGAGAACACTAAAACCCATAATCTCTCTCATCATTTGAACACGAGCCCCCAGAGCAACTGCCAGAGAGAGAGAAGGAGGTTTCGAGGGAAGGAAAACAACATTTCACATTCACAGATGAACCCAATTTGGTGCGGTTTGGAGTGTAATTTAGATCAAACATCTCCATGTAAATGAGTCAGGCTTTCTTAATTAGGTGGCTGTGCAGAGAGAGAGATGAAAAACTTGCAGTGCTCATCATCTGAAGTGGGTGTGGCAGCTCAAGTCAAACAGGCTCCGCCCCCTTCACGTTCCGAGCCAACCCTCCAAACCGACTCCGCGTTGCCGTGGTGAACAGACTTGGTGACGCTGGTTTTGATTGGTTGTGAGACACTCATTCCCATGGTGATCAGTAAGTAAATAGGTCATTCCTCTCTGATTTAGCTGTCGGTAGAGAAACACGCTGCCAACAAGCTGCAATCGACACTTATGCCAAAAACACTGAACTCCAGCCAAGCTCTGACACACACACATTCATGCTCTTACAAATCAAACATACACATACAACCTCACACATCTCAAGTTTACACACACACATACACACACAGAGCGTCTGCATACAGTGATTGGCCCGTTGGATGTGTTTTGTACATATAAGCAACACAAAATCAAATCATACTAAAATAATTCTCATGTACAAACAGAATCACATTCAGCTGTCACAAACACACTAATGCAAATCTCAGAGATCATTTCAAGGGCCCCTGGGTTACAGGAGCCACCTGGACACCAACACACACACACACACACACACACACACACACACACACACAAAACACAACTTAAATCTTTTTACTGTTAAACTCAGAATACTTTGAAATTTCCAAAAATACAAGAATCAAAAAACACCATGAGTGGTTACAGATGCGTTCTTGCTTTCTGTTTGCAATATTTTATTATTATTATTATTATAATTGTTGTTCTGTTCACATGCACCAGACAAACGTCTTTGCCTGCTGTGCTGCATCTACACTACTTTTTAAGAGTTTGGGGTCTTTACGATTTTTTAATGTTTTTGAAAGAAGTCTCATCTGCTCGCCAAGGCTGCATTTATTTGATCAAAAATACAGTAAAAACAGTAAAAATACAAAATATTATTACTAATTTAAATAACTGTTTTCTATGTGGATATCTGTTAAAATGCAATTTATTTCTGTGATGCGCAGCTGAATTTTCAGCATCATTACTCCAGTCTTCAGTGTCACATGATCCTTCAGAAATCATTCTAATATGCTGATTTGCTGCTCAACAAACATTTCTGATTATTAACAATGTTGAAAACTGTAGAGCTAATGAATATTTATTTGGAAACCATAATACATTTTATTTGTCAGGATTCTTTGATGAATAGAAAGTTTAAAAGAACAGCATTTATGTTATGTACTTATTTTTGTAACATTATAAATGTCTTATAAACTGTCACTTTTGATCAATTTAATGTTTCATTGATGAATAAAAGTATTAATTTATTAACCAAAAAAAAAAAAAAAAGAAAAGAAAAACTTACTGACCCCAAACTTTTGAACAGTAGGCCTGGTGTATTTGTAAAATATACTACAGAAAATAAATCTAAAGAAAAAGTAAATTGTCACCTTAATGTCTCTGAAATATTTCAATGTATTATTAATAATAAGAATAAAACCATCTCCATCATTAAAATCTGCCTGACCAGGCACTTTGTGCTTCACATGTTTCTTGAACAGAAGTAAAGTGAACTTCAGCAGTCGAGATTCACATCACTGCTGCAGTTTGATCAAATTAAAGAGTTTCTCTGTGAGAATGAGACGAGACGCGTCTGTGATAATGAGCTGAAAAGTTTGAGTCGTCCTGCTCTCTAATGATATGTCACAGCATACAGTAAATCACACACACACACTCACGTCTAATGAAGCAAATATCACATACTTCTATTGTTGTTATATGAAGTCAATTATAATGAATAGAGACTAACCCAAACACTAACCCTGAAAGAAAACTTATTAGTGTTATTGCATTGTTAAAATTAAAAGAAAAAACAATGACAAAAGTTTCATTTATGGATGAAAAACCAAGTCTGGTTCTACAGTTTCTCTTGTTTCCAATTTTACTTAGATTATGGAAGTAAAATCATGCATCACATTAAAGGAAAAAAATTAAAATGTGCTTAAAATGTGCTGAAAAACATCACAATATCCACAAGTAATCCACACCACTCCAGTCCATCAGTTCACATCTTGAAAAGCTGAAACAAATCCATCATTAAGACATTTTTAACTAAAATCAGAGTCCATAATCCATAATAACACCTCCTCCAGTGAAAAGTGTTCTGGTCTGAATCAGGAGAGAAATCTGCACAGATCAAGCAGTGTTTACAAGCCAAAATAGCTCTAAACAAATATGTGGCTGGATTTAGATGTGAGAGACAACAGGAGATTTACTTTTTCACTGGAGGAAGTGTTATTATGGATTATGGACTATTTTAGTTAAAAATATCTTGATGGATTTGTTTCATCTTTTGACTTCTCAAGATGGACTGGAGCGGTGTGGATTACTTGTGGATTATTGTGATCTTTTTATCAGCTGTTTGGACTCTCATTCTGACGGCACCCATTCACTACAGAGGATCCGTTGGGGAGACAGTGATGAAATGACACATTTCTACAAATCTGATGAACAAACAAACTCATCCTAATCTTGGATTGTCTGAGGGTGAGCACGTTTACAGCACATTTTTATTTTTGACTTAACCATTCGTTTTATTGTGAACCGGTAATAATGCAGTGTGGATGACAGTGGCTAAACTTATGAAACTGTAGATCTACAATGAAATCATGTGAAGTTTGTCTGGTGCTGAAGAGTGAAGTGGTTTCCTGTGAATCTCGGTGGGTCAGTTATCACAGCCAAACTAAAGCTCCAGGAAATTTCATACAAACCAACTCATTACACCGTTTCCAAGCTTAACGAAACATACAGGACAAAAACACGTCTGCTTCATTTCTGCACAACAACAATCACTGAGCTGAGTTTTGGCAGCGGCATCTTCTCAATTCAACCCAAATTTCACATCAACTGAAATAAAGCGCATTTGTTGTAAGAACACTAAATAATCACTCGAAAATGAGACAAAAACACACATAATGCTGAGTTCTCCTACACAAAGATGAGTTTCAGTGGAGACCAAACAGACTTCTTCTGAAGTATCCTGGTCCTCAGATGTTTCTCCCGAGAAAAAGACACTAGTAATCTCATGTGAGTCTCCTCTAGACTTTCTGAACAGATCTCAACAATGTCTCAAACTGTGCTCAAAACCAAAGTCTGCAATCAGACATCAGAGATCTCAATATGAATCTGATCTGCACTGTAAATGTTACAGCTCTATACACTTACTGGATGACAACAAATAACTTGTTAGTTTTGATTCATCCCGAGGAGATTTATGAGGAACATCTGAGATAGTTTTGAAAAAGAAGGCATGAGAAACACACACCTGTCTGTCTTCAAGCAGATCGCAGCAGGTAAACACACTCGTCTGAAGGTTACTGTAAGTAATCTGATGGATATAATGTGACACTTCACGTCTCTGCGGAGCCACAGAGAGACAGACACTCGGGACGAGGAAAGACGGGATTTCCAAACTCCCAGTTCAAAGCCTTTGAGTTAATTAGTTTCCTCATAATCTGACGATACACTGATACAAAGTGTGTACAAACACACACAAACATCCTAATATGGCAGCCACGCTATTTGGACACTTGCATTATATAACAAAATATCAAATCAAGTGTCATTTACTCCAAAGAAACATAATCGAAACATTTGACAGACAGAAGCTGGTAATGGTTAAAATGCTAACACAACAGACAGAGCAGTGAAGATGAAGAGTCAATATTAGGTTGATTATTGATTATTCTCATAATTAATTACACAGGTTAGTGTTGGGTCAGAAAAACTGTATGATTCTGTTCACCAAGGCTGCATTTAATTGATCAAAAATACAGAAAAAAACAGTATAATTGTGAAATATTATTCTCATTTAAAATAACTGTTTTTTAGGCAAATACATGTTGAAGTGAAATTTATTTCTGTGATGCGCAGCTGAATTTTCAGTCTTCAGTGTCACATGATCCTTCAGAAATCATTCTAATATACTGATTTGACGCTCAACAAACACTTCTGATTATTATCAGTGTTAAAAACAGTTGTGCTGCCCAATATTTTCTGTGAAACCGTCATACATTTAATTTTTCAGGATTCACAGATGAATAGAAAGTTCAAAAGAACATCATTTATTTGAAATAGAAATCTTTTGTAACATTATAAAAGACTTTACTGTCACTTTTGATCAATTTATCGCATCCTTGATGAATAAAAGTATTAGTTTCTTTAAAGAAAGTAAATTACTTAAATATGAAGGTATTACTTGTACTGCCATTAATTCATGCATGTTTACAGTATTTTTCAAAAATTATTCAAAGTGAAATGTAATGTGGAGGAAATTGTGCTTGAATGAAGTGAAAATTGAATGAAAATGAAAATGTCATAATGCAAAAAAAAAAGTATGGTTATAAAAATTAATTTTCTTGCAAACATGATCAGATATTCTTATTTATATTGCATTTGGAATAAAAAAAATGTATAAATAAATAAATAAATAAATAAATCTTACCTTTTTCTTTTAAATCAGGGCTGAATTATGACCTGGGCATGTTTTGGCGAGACTCGCCCAAATACGTGCTCGCCCTGTATATGACAACAACAAACAACAGGAACATTTATTTGTTTTTGTGAAAACTTTGTTAGTTTTTACAGTTGATCCGTGATTCATAACAAACAGAGCAACACGTTAATCTGAGATGTTCTTATTAGAAATCTGAAGGTGTTCGACACACACACACACACACGGAGCGGAGGGAGCTGTCAGTAATCTCTTTATCACTGAATCATGGGGTGTGTGTGTGTAATATGTGGAGCTCAGTGGGAGCAGACGAGTGTTAAAGCGGTTACCTGCGCTGATCACACATTTATCAACATCATTTTAGCAGCAGAGACCTGCTCCGCTAACAGCTTCCTATCGCGGAAAGGGCATCGTAATGAATTATTGTTTTGCAGCTGGCTGGAAAATTGTACTTTCTTGTGAGCGGTGAGAGCAATAAATCACACGAGCACATCAGCTACTGGAGGAGTGCTGACTGCTGGAGTTTCAGTCTGCAACACACACACACACACACGCCACTGACCGCAGATCAGACGCACAGAGACGGATCCGTCCCACACGCTCACACCAGATCGGAGGAGCTACGGACGGCAAACCGGCCCGTAAACCTCAGACAACGAATTACAGTTACTATACAGTAGTGGCCAAAAGTGATGTCTGAATATAGATATTTCTCATTATTTGCTTTCAACAACTATACAAGATCAAAATATTTTGGGAAGAATTTGATTTATTTTATTTTTTGTACTACAGAATCTGTAATGTTTCATTGGGTAATTACAAATGAGTGTGTACATTTGAGTGTGTACATTAACTTTACAATCCAAATTTTTTTTTTTTTAATTATTCATTTATTTTTCAATTAGTTGCCAAAGCAAGATTTCTCATTTTCATTTTTTTTTTAAATACCCTAGATAAATACAATGAAATTAAATAAAAGAAAACTAACAATTTAGCATAAAATGTAATTAAATTTAATTAAATAAAAAATAATAATACAATAAAATAAAATGTAAAAATTTTAGTTAAAAATTTTAACTAAAATTAAAGTGAAAAAGGCAAAAATAAATAAATAAATAAATAAAATAAAATGATACTAAAATAATACTGCAAAAAAACAAAAAAAAGTTTTACTGAACATGTACGCAGAGACTAAGTTTTACCTTTATCTTGCAGACAGTGTTCAACTGTATTTTTCATAATTTTTATTAAAATACTGTATTTTTGTTCTCATGATGATGGCATTATCTGTTATTTACCAGCAAATTTTTCATTGCACATTTGCGACAAAAATACTTTCAATAAACCTCTCATGATAAATTTTCCACTGAATCAAAGTTGTTAGTAGTCGTGACGTACATTTATTTGGTTTGATTCGCTCAAGGTCTGATTATTTGTTACTATTTTTGAAACACAATTTAAGCCATATTCGAATTCCTGCAAATTTACTAGCAAACTGATGCATTTCACTCACCAAAAACATCAGTAATTCACAGCTGGTTCCTGGCAAGTGCTCATTTTTGACCATGCTTATGCAAAATTTCTTAATTTCTCAAAAATACTCTCAAAAATAAGACTCACAAATGTCAATAAAGCGACATTTTTTGATTGTGAGTAAAAAATTCTCTGAATGTTCTGGCCTGGATCCTTCCAGTAACATTACTAGAACGTTCGTTGAAGGTTATCTGCTCTTTTGTAATGTTCTCAAAACATTAGCACAAATATGTTATTTACACATCATTCATGGAATGTTTTTTTCTGCAACATTTTGAAACAATTTTTAAAATGTAACTGTTTCTGAATGTTCCAAAAACATTTAAGTTCCATTAACGTTGGCAAAATGATTAAATGTAACATTTCCTTAACATTACTGCATAACTAAGAAAGAAGAAAAGAAAAAAGCATTTTAAAAACTGGACATTTTCAGAAAACATTTCAAAATAACATTTTTGTAACATACTGAGAATGTTAGTAAAACGCTCATAGAATTCATCTTTGTTAGATGGGTATGTAGGCCTACTAACACTGGGCTCTGGAGTCGGTAGAAACACGGGTCTGTTTCCACAGATCTCTGCACTGTTTCTTATTCGACACGCTGATGAAACCCAATCCGCCGTCAGCTCTGAATCGGCCGCTCTATAATTTATTGAAGGCCTGCGTTTGGTTTCTGTGAAGGCCTAACCTGACGGGAGTCTGGACGGCAGCCAGACGTTAAACAGGTAATGAGAGTGTTTATCAGACACGGCACAAGGTGGGAAAAGCGTTTCATCAGACAGCAGATCAAAGCGCTTCACGCTCCCGCTCTATTCCCTCACGCGCCGCAGAAACAAAGCGCCGTTAACGGATGAAAGCGGCGGCGAGAGCGAGTAAACGCAGGGGGGCATTCGTCAGTCCTATCTGATGCGGGAGAACATTACAGCATTATTTCCTGCTATCTGTAGGTGAGCAGCGGCTCGTCGCTGCCGTTCCAGTGAAGTCATCCCGCCACTGCAGATAACGTGACGTGCGGACACTCGACGGACGAGCCGCTGGCTATTTCTGAAGCGTGGAAACATGAACCTGGGCCGCAGACCTGTGAATTTTTCTCCCCTGGCATCATAATCTTCTTGAATTACAGCAGCAGAAACTCTTTCTGAAGGAGTCGTCTGCTCAGATTACTCACATAAAAGAGTTTCTCACCGGCTCTGTCATTTTTTATGTGGAGTAACACATCTTGATCAATCCTTCATAACAATAACCTGCATTAGATTTTAAGAAAGAGTACATTTGGATTTCATGTTTTTAAATTCTACTTGCACGATGATTCTTACAGTGGTGATCTCCAATCTGATTGGATGGTTTTATGCAATATATACAGTAACAGTCTGTCTGGAAACAAGATTTTCACACTCTTACTGAAAAGTGAATGATTTCATGATATTTTATCACCACAAAACATTGTCAGCATGAACAATTCTAAAGTTGTATTTAGGTTCCCAGTCTATATAAAGACAATTCTGGGGATAATAGTAAATGGACTTATGATAAATTGCATTATTTTGTACAATTATTATATAATATTATATTATATTATTTATTTATTTATGGAATAATTTAAAAAAAAAAAAAAAAAAAACAGAATGGGTAACCCTAATTTATCTGAAAACTTATCTAGTTTGGGACAACATTCTGGTTTGCAGATTTTAATTAAAAATAAAATAAAATAAAATAAAATATTCAATATTTAAGGTAAAGATAACATTTAAAAAAGGGGAAAAGGAAAAAATATTTTTAACATTATTAATTATAAACAAACTAGATGATGCTTTTTTGCATGACAGAATTTTATGGAATACTCTATTTTTTTAAATGTGGGAAAATGTAATGTTTGCATAATTAAAAATATTTCACAGAATTCAACAGATTAATGTTAGATTTAACTGCTGCATTTACATTAAAAACAGTAATATAAATATTTTCCACAATTTAAAATAATTGTTCTCTATTTTATTTTTTAAAATGTGATTTATTAATATTACCTAAGGTGGTACAAAATCACGGATATAGATCTTGATGTGTTTGCCAACAGCACACCTCGCACAAAGCTATTTTTTTCTTTTATGTCAGATAATAATTTATATGTCTAAACATCGTTTCTTACTCCAAAGAACATGGGAAATGTGCCTTTATTGCTTTACAAAAGTAACAGGACACCAATTTGCAGCTTATTTGTGGAAAGTGGCATTTGTGTGAGTTTATTGCAGAATCAGCGTTCTCAGCTCCTCTGCCATTAGTTTCTCTCTCAGAGCTGCTGTTTGCTCACAAAACTACGAGAGGGACACGCCGAGAGACAAATGGAAGAGGGGGAACCCGGATAAATGACACAACGGGCTTCATTTCTTAATGCAAAACGCTTTAGTTGCTCAGAAACGCCATTAAAACCCTCCCACAGTTTACAGGCGGCCGCTAAAACGATCCCCCGCTAAAAGTGTGATGGCGAGATGCTAAGTAGATTTCGACAAGACGGGACACAAAGTCGTGTGATTTCTCAGAGCTGCATTATGTAGACGAGAAGACGGGCCGCTCGCGCAGAATTAGTGGGATTGTATTCGTAATGGGCAGTAATTACAGGAACCCAAACGGGTCGAGTTACACAATCCCCTGATCATTTACCATCACAAACCTCAGAGGACGAACACGAGACACGAGAGAGAGACAGGGAGAGAGAGATTGGGAAAGAAAGAAAGAAAGAAAGAACCAAACATGTCTCATCCATCATCTTTGAAGGAGCACCGGGTGACCTTTGACCCTTATAAAAACAGCAGCATCCATCACCAGCGCTTTAGGTAATGTGGTAAACTACCTACTTCCTGTATGTGTGTGTGTGTGTTTCAGGTGTGTGTGCATGATCTGTCACAGATCTGTGTGTTATCAGAAGAACATGAGAAATGAAGAGCTGATAACTGCTCAGTCACAAACACTCACTGTATTTCTCTCCATTCTTGAGGAAACACAATCTCTGAGCCAATCATTTATTTTAGAACTTTTTAACGCACATGAAGTTATCAGCGTAAGATCTCAGAGATATAACCACAGACTGTACAGCTCTCAAAACTTAACACAAAACAGCAAAGAAACAGACAGAAAGACTCTTTCATTTCTCTGCTACAGACGCTTTCATCACTTCTGCTGATGGACTAACTTAAGGTTATTTTAAGGAAAAACTGTCTTCATAATGTTTCATCAGAGTGTAATAACTCACTCTGCCTGCATTACTCTGATTTTTCATCAATCCGTCATATAGAGACACTTTTTACCATACAATCACCTCCTCTTGAATAAATCCAGTCCTGCCCTGCACTGACTGTCCTGTTTCACACTGAAATACAGCAGTGAAATGAGTGGAGAACAGTGACGTTTCCCAATTAGTGAGGCTGTTCAGGTAATTATTACTTAAATATATCAAAATTAAATGAGTTTATGCTTAAAACACACACACAAAAAGAAAGCCAATAGGGTAACAAAAATGCACTTGTTTTCTCTGATTTTATTTATTTGTTTATTTATTTATTTATTTATTTATTTATTTATTTTAGGGCTGTCAAAAGATTAATCACGATTAATCCCATACAAAATAAAAGTTTGAGTGTTCCTAATATATGTGTGTGTTTAATTATTTTGTATATATAAATGCAAACACATTCATGCATATATTTATAAGAAATGTTATGTACAAAATATTTGTATTTATATATAATATAAATTATATAAAAATGATAATAAATATATATATATTTCATTTCATAAATATTTACATGAATGTATTTGTATTTATATATACAGAATAATTAAACAGTACACACACATACCTTAGGAACACTCAAAGTTTTTTTTTTTTTTTTTTTGTATGCGATTAATTGCGATTAATCGTTTGACAGCCCTAATTTATTTATTTATTTATTTCATATTTTTTACTAAAAAAATACAACAAAATACAAAACTTGACAAAACATATTTTACCATATTATACCATGTTCACATTCAATTTAAAAAACAAAGATTTTTCTCTAAAATCTAAAAAAAAAAAAAATGAGGGGGATCCAAAAATGAATCTGGACTGCATTTATGAAACATGATCAGATTATTTTGGGGTAAATTATTCGGACATGAATTGTCAAACTGAACTGTGTGTACAAATAATTTACACATAATTGTTTTTGTACAGCTTGTGTTCTCATGAATGAGATCAGGGTTTGAAATGAACACTTGCCAACACACCAAACGCTGGTAAAAATCAGCTAGCTAATTTGGCGGGTTACTTTTCATTAATTCTATGGCCAAGTCTGCGCATGTTTAGCGCAAATACTGAACTCATGAGACTTTATGACATTATCGAGTACATTGCAAAAAACAAGCATAACAAACATAAGAGTGCACGCATTCCCGACTACGTGAAGTCTGGTTAGACTTACTGCGCATACGCATTTAGAGGACGTTCTTTTACTGCATGATTCAGTCTATTAATATGCTTTAAGAATGATCACAAAATTCAAGATATGGGGCAGAAGATGTATATATCTATATCATTTCATATAGTTTAACAATATTACACTAAGAGTGACTTTTTTTTTTCCTTTTCTTTCTTAAAAAATCAGCATGGTTACAGATGTGATATTGATTGTATACCACAGTTAAATAAACAATAAGTTCATATCAAGAGACTTACATTTTAGACAGCATATTGGCTATTTTTGCTCTATTTTACCAACAATAATCAATCCAAACACAGCAACAGCACTGTTTTACGTCTCTGAGCAATATGACTGTGTTTCGTTCCTGAATAAATCCATTGAATGATTTGGTTCAATTGCAGTGACTTATTAACAGGGACTTGCTGCCACCTACTGGTGGTTTTGACATTAAAAATATCTTTTCATGTTTTAAATAACTTTAAATATCAGTATTCAACGTTTCATGTTTAAAATATTAAAACATTATTTATGCATTTGTAACTGCAGGTTAAAGAATTCCATGTCCCTCTGAGCAGCATTAAAGTACATATGTCTAAATGCCACTTCATATGCAGCTTCTGCAAAGATGAATTTTGTTGATACTGATTATATTTGTTTAGTAACAGCCTAAATGTATTATTAGTATAACTGACTGATTAAATGTAAGAATGTGACTCAAAAGATGATGCACACTTTCAGAAAAAATGGCTTTATAAAGGCAAAAATTCCCATAAAAGGTAAAAATAAATTTTAACTTATTGGAAAAGACTCATTTCTGTCACTGTTGTGAATTGGCCACACAGAATATGAAGAAAATCAAAAACTTTAGGTGTCAGCTGTTCATGGTAGTCCTTGAAGGAGAAGTCCACTTCCAAAAAAATCACAGATAATGTACTCACCCCCTTGTCATCCAAGATGTAAATATCTTTTTTTCTTCAGCCGTAAAGAAATTATGTTTTTCTTTTGAGTTAAACATTTCAGGATTTTTCTCCATATGATGGACTGATATGGTGCCCCGATTTTGAACTTCCAAAATGTAGTTTAAATGCAGCTTCAAATGATCACAAATGCATTTGTGAATCCAGCTGAGAAAGAAGGCTCTTATCTAATGAAACCATCGGTTATTTTCATTACAAAAATACAGTTTAAATACTTTTTAATCTCAAACACTCATCTTGTCTTTCTCTCCCTGAACTCTGTGTATTCTGACTCAAGACAGTTAGGGTATGTCGAAAAACTCCAATCGTATTTTCTCCCTCAATTTTAAAAAATCATTTCAAAATCATCCTACATCGCTGCAGAAGAACAGACACAGTTTTTGCAAAGTGAACATGCAAAGAAGATCCAACACCCTTAACAAAAAAGGTAAAACAGCCATATAGGACGATTTTGAAGTTGAGGGAGAACATGAGTTTTTCGACATACACTAACTGTCATGAACCAGAACAAAAACAGTGAGACAAGACGAGCTTTTGACATTAAAAAGTATATAAATTGTATTATTTTCATGAAAAAATAACCAATTGCTTCGCTAGATAAGACCCTTCTTCCTTGGCGGGGACGCTTGAAGCCGCATTTAAACTGCATTTTAGAAGTTCAAAATCAGGGCACCATATCAGTCCATTACATGGAGAAAAATCCTGAAATGTTTCCCTCAAAAAACATAATTTCTTTATGGCTGAAGAAAGAAAGACATGAACATCTTGGATGGAAAGGGGTGAGTACATTATCTGTCAATTTTTGTTCTGGAAGTGGACTTCTCCTTTAAGATATCAGCATAATAACAAACTCAGCAAAATATCGTCTAATAATCATTATCAATAAAATCCCCGACAATACTGAGATATTATTTTTTGTCAATATCGCATACCCCTATTACTGACACAAAATTGATTTGCAATAGTCATTTTATCACATCCAGTATAGACAGTCTCAAACTGTTTGTTTATTTTTGTGCATTTTTTTTGGCTAGTAGAAGTTATGAATGGCCGGTAACTTAAAAATGTAGTAGCTAAATTGCCTGGTGAGTGAAAAAGTTCATTTCAATCCCTGAATGAGTGCAGTGAGTTTAAAGGTAAAGGACTTGATGATTCTGAATGTTGTTTGTACTGTCATGTGAGCTGATGTGGTTAGTAATGTTGAGCTGAAGCGTCCAGCAGGAGCTTCTGGGAACAGACAGATGCAAGAGGGACACATAGAGGAGAGCCATGACACACACACACACACACACACACACACACACACACACACACACACTCATTAGGAGAGAAGGATAACAGCCAACTCAGTGCCACCCCATTGCCTGGTCATTGAGCTCTCCAACCACGACAGATGCTGACAATACCCCCTTACACACACACACACACACACACACACTCACAGCGCTGGGTGCAAACAGGTCTGAGTTCTCCTCCTGTGGAACACACCGGGTTAAGTGGGCTCAGAGCGGGTCAGCCGTTAGCTGGTTAAGACTGTTACACACCCGTCTGTTTCCTCTTGACCCGTCTGTCCAGAGGGACTCGACTCGCTCCTGCGGGCTCAGATCCACAGCCAGAGATCTCCTGAGAAATACTAGTCTAAACGTGAACCGCAACAACCTGCTTCTCCACAGAGACACTAAAAGAGCCTGACAAACCTGAGAACCAAATAACAACATTCGAGGAACATTCTTTTGTCATTTTTTAACTTTACAACTACAAAATGTTTCCAGAATGTTGCGAAAAGGTTTTTTGAGACAACCATAAAATAATGTATACAAAACGTTCTTTAATATTATTTTTTTTGTTGTTTTTTAGAGCCATATATTAACCCTTTAACTGTCACTCCCATTTTTGAACACAGACATAAAAATGCACAAAATTAAATTTTTATAATTTATGAATGAAAACATTTTGTAATATTATTTTGATGTACATTTTTCATGGTAATGCAATGTCTGATTTTAAAATGGCTTTCAAAGGATGAATTTTGATATTTTAAGTTTTCTACTGATATATAATTTCTTATGATTTCTAAAGCGTGACAGGGAAAAAAAACAATGAAGAAAGTCTTTTGTGACAAGGGTCAGTACTCCTGTTATGATGTAGGTTTTTGAGGCACACTCTTGACATATATTAATCTATTACTTTTTCTACATAATTTGTAACACAAAAATATGAAAAAAAAAATATCTGTTTAGGAGTCTTAGACCTTTCCAACGATATATAATTTTGTACACAGAATGTCATCTAATTTTTACTTTTAGATTTCATATTCAGAAACACAAAATAATGCATATTGAACATTCTCTAATGATTACTTTTAAGTTTTATTTTTACTACCATAAAGTAAAATGTATGTATAAAAGTGTATTTTTTTTTTTTTTTTTTTTGGAACAAACTGAGAACCAAACACTAACAATCGCAGGATGTTCTGGAAACCAAAAATAGTTTGCTGGGACATCACTAGAATGAGATTACACCACAGGAGATGTTATTGCTCACATGTTGCTGTTTCATAACTCTGAAGACTTAATGGAGTTTACATTCACAGTTAGTTATGTGGCAGAGAGGAGCTTGCTCGGTTTGCTGAACACTCGACATTTATCAGAATGTCTGTGAGTGTGTGTTTTCTAGTAAACCAAAACACATGATCCACCAGCTAAATTCCAACCATGTTTTTTTTTTTCTCCCTGAAATTCTTAGAGCAAGAAATAAAGACAGACCCAGATGAGTCAGTAGTTGAAGAGCAGCTCAGGTCTACAGATGAGAAATGTTGATGAGTTCATACTGAGATCTCTGATCTCTGACTACACTCTTAAAAATAAAGACGCTTTAAGAGTTTCTTCGCAGCGATGCTATAGAAGAACCATTTTTGGTTCCACAAAGAACCAGTTAGTCAAAGATTCATTTTTATCTCGTTCTTACCTTTTTAAAATCTGAAGAACCTTCTTTTGCCACAAAAAACCTTTTGTGAAACAGAACAAAACTTTTTTTAGACCAAAAAGGTTCTTCTATGGCATCATGAAGCACCTTTATTTTTAAGAGTGTGCAGACTTCGGTATTTTGGCAAATACTGTGCGTCAGCAAAAGGAATAACCTGCATGTTGTTATTTGCATAGGACTTGTGCATTATATTCAAAATCTCCTGAAGTCACATGATGCACAGAAGAAAGAAAATCACACAGGTTTGAAACAACATGATGATCACTGACAGAATCTCCACTTTTGCCTGAAATACTCCTTAAAGGAGAAGTTCACTTCCAGAACAAAAATGTACAGAAAATTTACTCACCCCCTTATCATCCAAGATGTTTGCGTCTTTCTTTCTTCAGTCAATAAGACATTACGTTTCTTGAGGAAAACATTTTAGGAATTATCTCCATTTAAAGGGCTTCAATGGTGCCCCCAAGTTTGAACTTCCAAAATGTAGTTTAAATGCAGCTTCAAATGGCTCTAAATGATCTCAGCCAAGGAATAAGGGTCTTATCTAGCAAAACGATCTGTCATTTTCGAAACAAATTGGCAATTTATATACTCTTTAACCTCCAACGCTCGTCTTGTCTAAGTCTGTATGAACTTGTTCCAGTTCAATACGGTCAATACAGTTAGGGTATGTCGAAAAACTCCCATCTCAATTTCTTCCCCAACTTCAAAATCATCGTACATCGCTGCAGAAGTACAGATCAAAAAGTGACAAATTGAACATGCAAAGAAGATCAAACGGTCTTTACAAAAAAAGATAAAACAGCGATGTAGGACGATTTTGATGTTGAAGAAGAAAACAAGATGGGAGTTTTTTGACGTACCCTAACTGTATTGACCCGGAATACACAGAGCTCACGCAGAGCTAGACAAGACAAGCATTTAAGGTTAAAAAGTATATAAATTATCAATTTGTTTCAAAAATGACTGATCGTTTTGATAGATAGGACCCTGTTTCCTCGGGTGGGATTGTTTAGAGCCATCTGAAGCTGCATTTAAACTACATTTTGGAAGTTCAAACTTGGGGGCACCATTGAAGTCCACTATCTAGAGCAGGGGTGTCAAACTCAGCTCCTGGAGGGCCGCAGCCCTGCAGAGTTTTGTTCCAACCTTGCTCCAACACACATACTATGCAGTTTTCAATTAAGTCTGAAGATCTTGATTAGTTGGATCAGGTGTGTTTAATTAGGGTTGCATCTAAACTCTGCAGGGCTGCGGCCCTCCAGGACCGGAGTTTGAGAAAATTCTGGAATGTTTTCCTTAAGAAACAATTTCGTATCGACTGAAGAAAGAAAGACATGAACATCTCGGATGACAAGGTGGTGGGTAAATTACCTGTAAATTTTTGTTCTGGAAGTGAGCTTCTGGTTTAAAGTGACAGTTGACCCTAAAATGAACAATCTGCCATACTTTTACTCTTCTTAAAGTTGTTCCAAACCTGTTTGACTTTGACTGTTTTAGCTGTTGAGCACAAAAGAAGATATTTTGAAGAATGTTGGTAACCAAACAGTTGATGGTAGCCATTGACTTTCAGAGAATGGAAAAAAATACCATGGAATTCAGCTGTTTCGCTACCAACATTCTTCAAAATATCTTCATTTGTGCTCAGTGGAAGTATCCTTTTAAATCTCACCGCTGAGACATTAAAGAGATTTTTAAAGAGGAATCAGACTGGTGTTCTCAACAGAGACGATTGACAGGCGAGCGCCTGAGTTTGAGAGAGTCGTTCGAGCTGGTAAACTAAACTAACCGTCTTCACTCACACACACAAACGCACAGAGCCACGGAGCTCTAACCTGATCCCGCGGCGGCCCCCCTTGAATTTGAATACGCATCCTGCGCGCCGCGTCCCCTCGCAGCCCCTGCCAGATTTCTGGCCTGGAGGAAATTGCAGGACATTTCCTGACAAATTGAGTTAAGTAGACGTTAAGTGGAGTTTTAAGAAAACAAATGAGTCCCTTTATCACAGGTGGACACTGATGACTTAATGGGGCCCGAACAGATCCTATCAGGGCTAATGGCTCGACAGGAAACATTACGGCTTTTGTGCGCAGGAGCGGCGCGAGGCGGGCGGCTCCCTCTCTCGGACCTGTCATCCGAGTCCCTTTGTGCGGGAGGCAGATGTTTGTATGTATACGGTGAGTTGGCAGGAGCACCTCAGCAGATGCCTGTACGCGTGCCAAGCCGGCGAGGGCACAGACGGCGCGTGTTGGGCATCATCAGCGGGCGCAGCCTTCCCGCGATAGGTGCGTGCCAAGGCTTATTGCTCTTATTTACGTATGTATCTATTCCTCCAGCCGAATATCCCCTTGTTCATTAATCAGTCCGTTTTTACAATCTGTCTCATCGCGAGCGCATTAAAGGGGCGGAACCCGGCAGACGATTAATTAGGACGAGCGGGCGCGCTTAAAAACACGAGCGGAGCAGATGCGTTCGCCGCACGCGTGACCTCAGATTAGTACGCGACGCCGCGCGATCCTGTCGCCCGATAAAGCGGCTGACGCGAGGACGGAGGTGCGACGGGGGGCTGCGCGACTCCAGCAAGGTACGCCTTGTTTTATTAACGGTAGCCATGCCTCTGGGAAATGCTGGAGATCAAACTCGGCACTAATTAAAACGAAGCGCACCGGAAACACCGGCTCTGTTTAATATGTGCAGAACGACACGCGAGAGGCAAAGTGCAACACGGTTGTGTTTGTTCGGACACCAGCAGAGACTGACGTCTGCAGAGACTCGAAATGAGCATCATCATCAGGCTCTCTGACTGTATTCAGAATAACACGCCATCATACAACATCCTTCTGCAGAGTGTATAAAGAATTATACCAAAATACACTGTCAAACCGAGCATTATAGAACAGGAACACTGTATAAGATACTGTATCCCACAATGCAATGCACCCGACTGTGCCTGCCCTTTTCCAATGAGATGAAATACAAGTAAAAATAACTGACTGTTGGCACCGATAGCCTTGTGGGCAGTGCTTCGTCCAAAAAAACGCCGTCCCGAGTTCAAATCCTAGCTCAGATGACCTTTACCCCTGACGCTACACTGTCCTTTCTAAATCAAGGAAAAACAAAACTTTCAGCAAGGGACCCCATCCTAAAATTGAAAAGGCTATTTATTTTAATGTAAAAAAAAAAAGACTCAATTTTATGTGAAAACATAATTTAATTAAAAAACATAAATAATCCTTCCATTCCATTATGATTTTTCTACATTCTAAATTACTTTTAGATTTATTTATTGTTTATTTTATTAGTTATTATATAATGTGTTATTATATATTATTTTATTATTTACTTTGTCAATTTTTATATTATTTATTTTAAACCATTTTTATTTACTTAATCTACTTTATTTAGTTTTAATTGTATTTTTTATTTTTATTTTTTATTTATTATTTAATTACATTGGACCCACATTTAAAAGCCCCTGCTGTACTGTTGTTTTATCATTTACTTATTTATTTATTGTTTTTATTTATTTATTTATTTCATTTCATTTTGTGTTTTATTGGCATCGATGGTTCCATGAAGAACCTTTAACATCCATGGAATCTTTCCATTGAACAGAAGATTTTTTAATAGTGGAAAAAATGTGACCCAGGACCACAAAACTAATCATAAAAAAAAATAAAAATAATAATATATATATATATATATATATATATACACACACACACACACATATATATATATATATATATATATTTTTTTTTTTTTTTTTTTTTTTTTTGATTTATCTGAAATCTGAATAATCTTTCCATTGATGTATTATGATTGTTAAGATTGCACAATATTTGGCCGAGATACAACTATTTGAAAATCTGCAAAAAAAAAAAAAAAAAAAAATCGAAATAATTAAAAAAATCACCTTTAAAGTTGTCCAAATGAAGTTTTTAGCAGTGCATATTACTAATCAAAAATGAACTTTTGATATATTTACGGTAGGAAATTTACAAAATATCTTCATGGAACATGACATCATATCCTAATGATTTGGCTATTGCTACAGATAAACCCGTGCTACTTAAGACTGGTTTTGTGGTCCAGGGTCACAAATGTTCTTCACAGCAAGAAAAAAATAGGTTCTTAAAGAGACAGATCACCTAAAAATAAAAGTTCTGTCATCATTTACTCACCCTCATGTCATTCTAAAGCATATGGCCTTCGTTTAAATACAAATAAGATATTTGAAGATATTTAAACTCTTGTCCATTCAGTTCATGAACACAAGCTACAAACACGAAGCACCATAAAAGTAGATCAGCACTATTTTCTGAGTTCAGATCTTTCTTCCATGGGTGAGTGAATGATCATTTTTTAATTTCTGTTCCTTTAGGCTGATCACGACTGGTAGAAAACATCCACACCTGCTGCTTTTCTGTCGTCCTGCTTCTGACAGGCCTTTAATTGTCCTGTTATGAGAACACTGACTATCAGAACATCAGCAAACACACAGAATGAACAATCATCTAATTGTGATACGCACACATCCGTCTCTTTAGTCTGCTAACGGGAAGTCTTTGTGGGTTTGTTTGTGACAAAAGCCCAAAGCCTTTTTTCCAATGAAGATCTCATAAAAACACACACTGATGATCCGTTTGGATCTTCAACAGGTGCTCAAACACAACATTTCCTTAAAGTGAGGTATGTGTGATTTACATGTGCTGAAACATATCAAATCAAGCCTCGATGTCCGGTTACGAACACCTCAAGACAATAAACTAAAGGATTGATGTAAATATTTTACTCTACTCTTTCTTAGGGACAGAAGTTCATTTCTTTAAAGTCCATATGAAATAATCAAACCACTGAACTTCCATATTGTGATGTAACTAATGATTTTAAACGTTATAAAAATGTTAGAACAAAATGTTTTTAAAGATACACTGTAAAAAAATAAATAAAAAAAGTTTAGTCAGCATGAAATGTTAAGTTGTACTACATGAAAAAGTTGATATTTAAGTTCTGTGAACTTAATTTTTGAAGGCAGCCCGAACACTTACTTTTTTAAGTTGAAACAACTTTTTTTAAGTTGTTTTTTTACAGTGTAGGTTTACGGAACGTTCTTATTATTTCACATCAATTCTCAGAGAAAACGGTCAAGTAATGTTACATTTTAGGGGGAAAAGTTTGTAAAATGTAACATTTTTGTAACCTTTAAATAATGTTATAATCATGGAACATTTTAACATTTTAGAAACTTCAATCAATCTTCACAAACCTGATTTGTTACCAGAGACGTAATTGGAGAGAAATGAGGTTCAAAAGCAAGCGGGCCTGATGAGGTCAGCCGAAGAAGGAAAGTCGTTTCAGAGGTGGAGTGAGTTATTCGTGTCTTTGTATTTCATTGCTGAAGAATCATTGGAATCAGAGCAGAAACATTAATTATAAGACAGTAAACCGAGTCGATGCTGATTTCATACTGACTTTTACTACAAGCAGCATCTCCATAAAGAAGCGGCGAGAATCGCGTCAAGCGCTCGTGTCCATCTCCGCGTCTCTGTTTTCAGGAGCAGGTACGGTCTACTCCATTAAACCGACACTGTGGCCTCTCTTTTATGTGACATTTTATTTGGCGGAGACAAACGAGCACCAGTTGGATTATAACATAATTTGTCTTGTCTTTATTACCAGCACAAAGGACAACGTTCATTAATTATTCCGGCGTAGCAGCTCAGCAGCGAGCGGAGAAGGTCTCTCTCCGGACAGATGGTGAGGACACTGTTATTTATATCAATCAGCTCAAAATGTTCAGGCAGGATTACTATTCCTTAGACTATCCTGATTTATTTCTCTCCCTCTCTTTGCCGTAGGCTGCCGTTTGTCCGTTTTAATGGAAAGACGATTGGAGGTGGATCGCGGTGTGTCCCGGCATGTTAATTCACGCCACGTGTTTGTTTTGAGGGTCTGAAAGATTTACTCCCTCAAGACACAAACGGCTCAAACGTGAACCGGAAGTAAACAGGTGATGCTGGGGAACAAAAAAAAAAAAACATTCAACGTCCATTATTCCTGTTTATCACCACTGATCATTTACAAAAAACCCACAGGGTTATTATAGTTAACTAAAACTGAAAATATTTTTAAAAATGATATGTTTTTATTTATTTATTTTATTTATTTTAAATTTTTACATTTGATGTACTAAAATAACTAATACTAAAATCTAAATAAAAATTTATAAAAACAATATAGTCATATTAAATAAATAAATAAATAAATAAATAAGACTGAACACAAAATTACTAAAACTTTTTTTGAAAAAATAAAATAAATTAAAATAATGAAATTAAAATAAATCTGGAAAAAGATAGAAAATCTAAAAATAAGAACAGATTTAAAATATTAATAAACTAACTATAATAGTATCTTATTGATGCTAAAATGACATTATCATAAATAAATAAATAAGACTGAGCACAACAAAATTACTAAAACTTAATAAAAAAAACACATTTAAATAATTAATTAAATTTATAGATTTAATAAATTTGGGGGAAAAAAAAAGAAAATCTTAAAATACGAACTGATTTCAAACTATAATATTATCTTATTGATGCTAAAAATGACACTGATGATAGTATTATCATGTGTTTTTTGGATATGTTCCATAGTATTATCTAATACCATTACTGTACCACAGTATTGTGACAGTATACCATTGATAAACCAATAGGAGACAGGCTACTGAAAACTAAAACTATGAAAACATCTGTTACTTAAAATAAAATAAACTTTAAACAGAAATAAAATAAATAAAATAAAATAAAATAAGACAAAGCAACATCTCATTAAGTTTAACTTTAACAGAAAATACAATAAAATAAAATAAGAACAACAAAAACTAAACTGCATAGCACTTTTTTAAAAAGTAATAATAAAAATATCAAAAACACAACAAAAAAATGAATTTAAATGAAAGCTATAAACACTAATTCAAAATATTTATAAAATATACACAATACGTAGAAATCCAGACCAACTGAATTTTAGCAATACCTTAAATGTAAAACTATATAGCACACTTTTCAGCGGATTAAATAAAAACAATAGTGAATTACGTGGTTGCATCAAAATCCCAAACTGGAAGTTTCCAGAAGACTTGAGCAAAGGATCTTCTTCGGTAAATGAATATTAGAGCGGAGATGTTGCTGGTACATCGTGAGTGAAAAATGTTCTTTCGCATATCAAAGTTTCTCACTTCAGAACAAGACACAAACCGAGATGAATAATTTGCCTCGGTAATACTTAAGTTTGTCAGAAAATATGATCTGCTGCAGCGAATCAGATTGGGGGATATTCTCTCATGGCTTCGCTCTCCTGTTGAGCCCAATCTGAACAAATATGCAAAAATAACTGCGCAGGTTGTGATTAAGATTTTAAATGTGTCTTTTTTGGGCTTTTAGTTAATGAAAAACAAAGTCTTGGAGGATCTTAGTGTTAATTTATTAAACATGAAAAGGGCCTTGATGAAATATAGAAGTGAGATATGTTTTGCATTTCAAAGAATCCAGCGTACAACTTACTTGCATGTAAATTAGGTCAAGATTTGTAGACAATATTTTCCAAGAGTTTCCATGTTTGAATGTGCAGATTACAATGCCGTGGCCCTCTCTGATGATAACAGATATTTGCTTAATGTCAGTCCTTGGATTTGTCTTTGCCAAAACGAGCGTTTTCCTTCAAAATCTGCCTTTGAAGCGCGCCCGCCGACAGTCTACCTCATTCACGCGACGTACCGAATCAACATGAAAGCAGGTGGATTATGGAAGCGCCGCGTTCGTGTAAACCAGCGTTATTATTTTGTCGTAATCTCCCGCTGTATTTGTGTCTGCTCGGTTCAGCGCATCATTTAATGCTTTATGATCGCTATATTCCGCCTCGCTGTAAAGGACTATCGTGTAAATCTTTCCGTGCGAGGAGTTTCCCAGCCTGACAGCACCACGTCATCCCCTGAATACCAGTAATTAGTTTTATGCAAACGAGAGTTGAAGATGAAAGTCAAAGCCTGATCAATTATGAATTACGTTATACGTTCTCTCCTGCTTACCGTGCTTTGTGTTCTGTTAATGCACCTTCCATGATTAAATATGCATATGCCTGTAAAATACATAAGATGCTTTTTAATCTCATCAGGTAGCAGGAGGGGGAGGGGCTTCAGTGTGTGGGTGGGGCTTCTGACACTGGTCAGTTTGATTGACAGGTTTTATAATTTATGCTTTGCTGCCCAGTGTGACAGTAATTATACGACCATTATAATGATTTTGATGCAAGAAAATTTTTTTCACATTTTTAGGGTGCTTATAAGCAGAAGTCATCTTAGTTTGCTAAAAATTTTAGTATCACTTACTATAGTTTTTTAAATATTTTATATTTAAATATGTTGAGGGTTTTCTTTTTAGTTTTACATTTTAATTTTAGTTATTGTGTGCATTTTATTAGGTTTTTTTTTTAGTTTCTTTTTTTTATTGTTGTTGTTATTAGTATTTATTTATTTATGTAGTTATGTATTTATTTATTTATTTATTTAGTTAGTTAGTTAGTTAGTTATTATTTTTTATTTTATTTTTTATTTTTTGGTCCATGTAGTTTTTATTATTATTATTTTATTATTTTTTTTTTTTAATTTGTAATTTTTATTTTTTATTTTATTTATTGGTGCACTTAAAATAAGAAAATAAGAAATGATGCTTAGGCACCTAGCAGAAATATTTTTTTTTATTTTAATTATTGTTTAATTTAATTTTTATTTCAATTAATGTTTATATTATTAATGTTTTTATTATTAAGAGGAAAAAAAAATATTATACCTATTATTAAGCAAAAATATTTAGCAACATAAAGTAGTTCTGAAATTTTAAGCTAATGAAACAAAATATAGAATCACAAATGCATATAAAATATATATATATATCTATATATATATATATATATATATATATATATATATATATACACACACAATTCCAGTCTTCAAAATGTTTTATTTTAGTTTTATTCAGTGTGTTACTTGCCGTTTCGTTGTGATATTTACTAGTAATTTCTGAGTGAAAATTGTTTCTACACCAATTTTGTTTTTCAGTGTAGATGTACAATGTTAATAACGATGGAAACGCTGTGAAGAGGCTCCACTGGCCAAAATATTGTCATTTTTTTCTGTACAGACATCTCACTTGAGGATTCACGGGTTAATCAGGCCGTGTTTCCATTCTGCCAAAGACGTCCTCATTCCCAAACACATTCCCTTTCGAATTAAATCTAAATCGGAGCGATAGGACAACAGATCGATACACGTGTGTTCTTCTGTCTCATCTGATTAACCCCTTAAAAGCCCACCTGACAGGAAGCGCGTTCGAGCTCCGTGTCGCTCGTCTCCGTCTCTCTCGTGGCACAGATTAACATTCTCCAAACTATTTCCTCCGCAGACGTCTCTCTCTTTCTCTGGCGGGCTGGCGGCCATGGCTCGCAGCGAGACTGTTAGTTAGCAATACTCATAAAAACTCAATTCATCAGGAAGAGGATCGTTTGGTGCGGGCAGAAAGCACACAAAAGGGTGAAGCTTGTCAGAGAGACAGGTGGCAAGAGATCTGGCTCTAATAGTGAGCAATATGAATAATAGATTCTGCTAAATGTATGCCAGTAAACACAGCTGCCTCCGCTCGCGTCCAAAAGAACAGCTTGGCAGGACGCGGCGTGCCGCGCGGAGGGGAGACGACGGGCCGCTCCTCTCCTCGCGCGCCCCACCTGAGGACAGAGGCCGATTAACTAATCAAACGTGCCAGCTAAAGAGGGGAAGAGGAAACAGGAGGAGACAAAGAAGAGAGAGAGAAGGCCGTTTAGCCGCTCGCCGCCTGATGGCAGGTTGTTAGCGGCGCGCGACGCGAAGAATGAAGGTCTAATGACGATCCGGTGAGGTTAAAACAGGATCAGCTCATCAGGGGGTTTCACACACACACATGTTGTGTTTCCATGTTTTATGGGTTCATTCCATAGGCGTAATGGTTTTTATACTGTACAAACCGTATTTTCTATCACCCTACACCTAAACCTAGCCCTCACAGGAGACTTTTACTTTCTGAAAAAAAAACGTATTCTGCATTATTTATAAGCCTGTTTCCTCATGGGGACTTAAAAATGTCCCCACAAAGGCAAAATTTACTGGTATTACTATCCTTGTGGGGACATGATAAATACCAGGTACACACACACACACACACACACACACACAAAACTGAACCAGTATTGAAGAATCTACAGTGACACTAACCTTTTAAACAGATGCTAATATAGATAGATAGATAGATAGTAGCAAGGTCCAACTAAAAAGTACAATATTACGTTTATTTTTCTAGCATATTTATATACAATATCTTTATTTATATTTTATATAAAGGTTTTTTTTATGTATTTAAGTATTTAAGTAATAATGTTTACACAAGTAAATATAATATTTATTTAATATTTATTATTATTTAATAATAATAATAACAATATGCATTTAATTTATACTTTAATAAAGTTTATTTTAAATATTTACTTCATATAAGCTATTGTAATATATTTATATGTATGCATTTAGTATTTTTTTTATATTAGAATATTCTACGTTTATTTATGTACAGTATATTGTTATATTAAAGTTTTGTTACATATTCAAGTTCATTTTTAATCGTGCTTGAGCAAGTAAATATTTAGTATCTATTTAAAATGTATTTATTATTTAATATATAATAATTAAATTCATATTTTATTATTTAAAAATTATTTTCATATTTGCTTAGTATTTGAGCTATTGTAATATACATATTATATGTATATTGCTACAAAAGTACATTATTATGCTCATATGTATAAAATAGGAAATCTATTCAAATCTAGGAAATTTAAATGAATAATTTGAATAAACTATCCAACTAAATGACTGCGTTTTCTGACGCGACACTGCAAATCATTGGGGGGGGAAAGTGTATCATTACATGAAAAGCTGTAAAAAAAAAAATATATATATATATGGTAAAATCATGGTAACCAGGTGTCTTACTGTTTTTAGTAAGTGCCAGCAACTGCATGATGATAAAAACACCTTGTTCAATAAAGTTACAGTTACTAGTAATTGGAATAATTCAATTATTTTGCCAAGTAGTAGGTCATTAGTTTAACTGTAAGCAGTTTACTATATTAAACATGTTTTCAAATGTGTGACCCTGGACCACAAAACCAGTCAGAAGGGTCTTTTTTTTTAATTGAGCTTTATAAATAGATATACATCTGAAAGCTGAATAAATAAGCTTTCCATTAATGTATGGTTTGTTAGATTAGGGCAATATTTGGATGACAACTATTTAAAAAAATGTGGAATCTGAGAAAATTGTCTTTAAAGTTGTCTGAATGAAGCTCTTAGCAATGCATATTACTAACTAAAAATTAAGTTTGATATATTTACAAAATATCTTCATGGAACATGATCTTAATGATTTTTGGCATAAAAGAAACACTGATCACTTTGACCCATACAGTGCATTTTTAGCTATTGCTACAAACATACCTGTGATACTTAAGACTGGTTTTGTGATCCAGGGTCACGTGTGTGTACTGATTTTCTTATGCAGCAGCCATTTTAATAAAAGTATGTCATAATATAGCACAACCAGATGTTTCGTTTTCTGAAACGGCCCATAACAAATGAACCCGCGGCCTGCGATTGGCCGGCGGAGCGGTGACGTCACGGGCCGGCGCTGAAGGTAGATGATGTGTTTACATTCTCTCTAGCTTTCGCTGATGACTCCCCTGTTGTAGTTTAGCAAGACTTTGCCTAGCAGAAGGTAATTAATTCTTCAATTAAAATGTTGTTAAACATTTTTAATGAGCAGAAGACACGTGGGAGAGAGACGTGGAAGTATGTTTAAGCGGGGAAAGAAAACACGGCCGCTTGAAAGTTAGTTTCTGCGAAATGTGCTCCGTGACCCACTTTACCCAAACAACAGCCAGAGAGAAAAGAAACATACGAACGAAGAAGCGAGCGCGACGCGTGCGAGGGCTCAAAGGAAGCGTCCTTTATATCAGGTGATTACGCTTTCATTTTTCCGTGGCTTTTATCATCAGAAGGCAAATTAGGCCAGCGTTACTCTCCAAACATCGCCGTCTGCACCCCTGAAAATCGACCTATTCCCAATGTAACAGATTTAATTAATAGTGTAGCAAAATAATCTGTTGCTAAGGATGAGCAGAAAAAAGGAAGCTGGTAATTGGGATGCTATCTATCCTCTA
The DNA here is from genome assembly GCF_022985175.1 of Labeo rohita. Classification (NCBI taxonomy): domain Eukaryota; kingdom Metazoa; phylum Chordata; class Actinopteri; order Cypriniformes; family Cyprinidae; genus Labeo; species Labeo rohita. Next base: position 790,026 of record NC_066874.1, on the reverse strand, counting down.
TAATTAAAGTCAAGTGAGTGACACGCCAGTTTATTCCTCCTGAAACAAACACGCTTGTTTCTTCCCGTCCGGCCGGAGCGACGGCCTCAAGGTCACGCTTCCGTCGGCCGCCGTAATCTCCGGCCCGCCGTAGTTCATTACGACGGCAGCGCCGCGTAGTTTCCTGCGATGGCGGCCTCAATTAGAGACGTGTAAATGTGTTGTTTGCTTAATCACTCCAAAACTGGCCCTCAGGACTCGCCTAATGCAACTCCATTAAGAGCCCCATCAAAACAAAGATTCTGCTCCTAATGACCGTAATCTCTTTCCTTCGTCAAACCAACGCCAAATCTCAGCCCTAAATCACGCCGTGATGAACGAGCGCAGACCTCTGATACGGACGCGCCGGCGGATCCAGTTTCCTCTCGCTTTAGCCTCAGGAGGACCGACGCAAAGAGAGATAAACATCGTACAAACACCATCATTTACGCAATTACCGTGTGCTTCCTGTCAGTCAGAGTTCGGCCTGCTGCTGCTCCATCACATCCTAAAAAAAAAAATCACCCAACGACACAATGTACGCAAAGAACAACGTGCAACCAGCCGTAAAACCACAGATGTAGACTTATAAACATTTCAAAATAAGGAGAAAACACTAATTCATCAGGTAGAACAGTCAAAAGAGTCAAATTACACACTGAAACTCAAAGAGCGTCACAACACCTATCAAAATAAAAGTAAAAGAAAAATATTCCTACTGTATACTAAAATGTACTTCTCAAAGTAACAATAATATTTTTTTATAGAACATGTCAGCACAAATTCATTAGGCACTTAATAGAAACTCACTCTTCATGACAACCTGTCAAAATAAAAGTTCTATAAAATATTTAGAATAAAATAATATATTTTTATACTTCTCAAAGTTTTATTTATTTGTTTATTTATTTTAGAAAACTCAAACAACCACGATAATGTCCATCCATGTTGTAATTTAAAAAGTTCTGTTATACAGCAACCTATTTGAAATAAATAAATAAATAAATAAATAATGTGTTGTTTTGTTGTAAATTTGTTGTTACATTTTCATTTGATTACATTTTAAAATACTGATTAAATTGTTCATGTTTTATTAATTATTTAATTAGACATAATTTCTGGTGATAAATATGTATTAAACCATGCAATTAAAATAAATTAATTAATTAATTAATTAATAAAGGAAAACACATACTTTAGGGGTAAATAAATTACACTTTGACCCTAAATTAAAAGATCCTAGTTTAATTGTAAACAAAAAAAAAAGTTATTTTACAAAATATATTTATAATAAAATGATAAAAATAAAATTAGATATAATAAAAACATAATATATAATAAAATAATAAAATATAATAAAATAAGAAATTATGACAGAAAAATATTACTATTATATATTACAATTATTTATTTATTTAGAGATACCAAACAACCACAATTCTGTTCATCCATGTTGTAATTTATACAGTTATTTTATACAGCAACCTATCTGAAATAAATATATAAATAAAATGTAATAAATAATGTGCTGTTTTGTTGTAAATTTGTAGTTATATTTCAATTTGATTACATTTTAAAAGACTGATTAAATTGTTTATGTTTTATTAATTATTTCATTAGACATCATTCTGGTGATAAATTTGTATTAAATTATGAAATAAAAAAAAAAAAAAAAAAAAAAAAAAAACATAATGTAGGGGTAAATAAATTACAGAGGGCCTAAATTAAAAGATTCAAGTTTAATTGTAAACAAACAAGTTATTTTTAAGGTCTAACAAACACACGGAAAGCATTTTTTTCTTCATTAATTGTGAATATTTTGATAATATTTTGGCCATATCTCCCATCCCTACTTATAAGAAGAGAACACTTCTGATACGTTTAGTTTATGATGTTTCCATCAAACGTGACAGTATTTCAGTACAAATTCATCTGTTGCTTGGTTGAATCTAGTCAAATTACACGAGGCATTTTAAATGCATACTTTATGCAGTAAATGATCACAGATGCATGTCTATCTTTGACTTTAAGAGCATTTTGACTTCTTTTTGTATGCTAAATCATTGCAGCTGCTGCCTGTCATTAGATGTCAAACGTGTAAACCAGACACTGAGGTGTTTTTGTTTGTTAGCACGAGTCACATGCGAACGAGCCGCTCGCATTAATTACGAGGGGATCATGTTTTCCCAAGATATTCTGCTTTTTTTAATATTGATAAAGAAAGCCAAGGCCTGGCTGTGTGATTGTTAGGACCGGTTATTCTGGGGTTGTTGCGCGTTAGCGGCAGATAAACAGATCCTGGGACAGGTAATAAACAGGCTCTTAATTGCGGCGGTGCGACGATCGCGCAGCCCGTTTCATTAGCCATAAATAATTTGGCCGCTTGGGTATGTGCATTCTCAATTACCCATTCTTTTTGTATTCCAAATTACAGATTCTTTCTGATGTTTCTTTAACAATATTAACGAGCTATGTAAACTAGCCATTGGCTTTTTTTAGCTCTGCGTATTTTTAGGTTTTTGAGATCTGAATGCATTTTTTCCAGAACAGAGAGAAAAGACACAGTGTCTTTTATGTGCAATGAAGGTGATCGAACTTCGGGATCAGTTTCTTTACTACCGCTTGCTAATTTACAGTAGTTTCAGCTGGAGTCATTCTAGAATCGACGGTGTACTTCACATCAGGAAAAAGTGTAAAAACAACATGCTTTCTCAATAAAACATCTATTGTTTTACAGTTGTTTTAAAGCTTAGTCATTAAACACCATTCTGATATAACAAAGAAAAGCTGTTTTTACAGGTCAGTTTCATCATTTTGACTCTGATCATTTCAATGGCAGGTCTCGTCTGGTCAATAAAATGTTATTTTCTTGACCAGCTTAACCTCAAATTTGAATATTTATTTTAATTAAAATCATAAAAACACTGCAAATCATAACAATGTACTCAAAATAGTTGATGGATAATTAATATACTTCTTGGAAATTGGTCAGTGGAGATTAAATACGGGGGAAAATTTAAAAAAAAAAAAAAAGCACATTTATCATAATGTGTTCAAAATATCTCATGATCACATGATGCTGGTCACATGGTTTGGGGTTTAACCATTTGTGAGTTTCAGGGGGTGTTGGCTAGTAACAGTTGACAGAGTCTGAGTGTACATGACAAAAAAAAAAAAAAAAAAAAGTATATATATATATATATATATATATGTGTGTGTGTGTGTGTGTGTGTGAGATAATAGTATGAATTTCTTTTAATGGATAAAATAAATTTCTGAAGAAAATTAGAACTGTCAACTGAATAATCGCGATTAATCGCATTCAAAATAAAAGAGTTTGCCTAATATATATGTGTGCTGTGTGTAATTATTATGTATATATAAATACACACAAATTAATGTATATATTTAAGAGAAATATGTTATTTACTTACAAATTATATATAAATGATATAAAAATTATAATAAATACATATACTTGTAAATATTTCTAAAATATATACATGAATGTGTTTGTATTTATATTTACAAAATAATCACACACAGTATACACACAAATATTAGGCAAGCTCAAACTTTTATTTTGTATGCGATTAATCACGATTAATCATTTGACAGCCCTAGAAAAAATATAACTATCCTCAATGCACGACAACATCTTTTTGTTTTTTTTTTATTATTGGACGTTCTTGTAAATGCAATCATATTTTGCCATGCAATCATTTGTGTGGGAATCAGATGCTCATAAAGCACAAACCAAACATAAAAGCAGCTATTTTTGTTTTTTGTGCATCTCTGTCTGATGTGGTTTTTTTTTAGTCACACATATCAGGGATTTACTGTGGTGTTTACTGTCCTGCAGGGCAGCAAATGTCTCGCATTCTGCTCCGCACGTTTGCGCGCGCTGCATTACGGCTGCGTGCGTTCGGTCTAATCGACCTGCGATCCGCCCGACATCAGTAGGAGATTACGATGAGATTATTCAGTGATTACAGAGATGATCAGTGTCTGAATTAAAGCTCTAACGATGATATTAAGCAGCTTCTTCACTGTTAGTGCTAGAATATCATTTTTACAGCCACAATGATTCACAGGGGGAATCAGTTCATATAAACTTAGATGGACATGATCTCTGCATCAGCAGAAGGGCCGAGTGGAGCCTGTACATAAGTCAGGGACTAATTAAAATGTCCTTCCTCGTTAGTGCTGATTGGCCTGTGTGTGTTGGCCAGCCTGTGTCTCTGGCACAAGAGCACGCTGCCAAATTTAGACATGTGTGTCACTGGTCACGCGCCCATCAGATGGACCACAGCAAAACTGGGGCAGCCCATAATCCCTCAAGAGCAGGACGCGCTCACACACACACACACACACACACACACACACAAACACAAACACATTCCCAGTGTCATCAACTTAAAAACTCTAAAAATATATGTACTCATATTATTTCTTTGGACATGTTAAGTATGTAAAGTGTGTGTGTGTGTGTGTGGAAGGTGAATGCAAGTGTGTTTTTCTTAAGGACGGCAATTAATGGCAGTGTTTTTCTAAACCCTAATGAAATGGATGGAAAGATGTCACAGAAAGTAAGATTGGCAAGACAGACTCTGTCTTGCCAATGAGAGAAGGTGTGAAGTGAGAAATTTGGACAGTTGGGATCTTTTTCTCTGACTAGCAGACATATCAAACACACACACAAGAAGCCAGTTAGTAAATTCATTGTTCAAACACCTCAATACTAGAGTGTTGGAGGTGGTTGCCAAGGCGTTGCTATGTAATTGCTAAGGTTTTCAGGATGGTTTGGGTGTTCTGGGTTGTTACTAGGGTGTTACTAAGGTGTTGAGTGTGTCTAGCTATGTAATAATAATAATACCTAGGGCTGGACATATAAATATATATCGCAATATAATTTTTTTCAGTAATGGTGATATGATTTTTAAACACATTTCCGATATACATCACCAGTGTTTCCCATACTTTGATTTATTTGTGGCGGTTGACCTCGCTAGGGTTGTGCCGATAGACACTTTCATATTCTTTATACTGGCTCTTCTGCACTTCTGTTTCAATCTATAAGAATAAACAGCTTATGTTGTAGTTTAAAGTTAAAGATACGAGTCTGAGAGTCTTATGTTTATTTGACAGAAATTTTACATTTCTTGTTTGTATGAAAACTAAATACAAATAAAAGGTGAACATTCATTTATTTGTGCCTTTTTAAATACAGTTTAACAGGAGGATGTTTCAAAGACTTGGCAAATTCATTTTTCAGACGTTTGTAGGTACAGACGTATGTTGTGGGCATTCTTGGGTGTTTTTTACTGTTCATATCGATAGCAGAATTATACCGTATTTACCTAAATTAACAAATATATTGTGATACAAATTTTGGCCATATTGTCCAGTCCTAATAATATTAATTTAAGTTTTAATCTGAGTTTTAAACTGGGAAACAGAATCCGGCTGTCGGATACAGATAATTTTGGGGCTGCACAACTAAAGGCTCTAGCACCAAAAAAAACTTAACCTGAAATTTGGAACAATCCATAAATCTGCAAAGTATAATCTTGGAGAATGTGAAATAATGCATGGTTGAAGAAACTCAGATAAATAAGGACAAGCCTAATTATGAAGAGCTTTGTATGTGAGCAACAAAATTTTGTAAGACAAAGACAAAGGAAGCCAATGTAGCTGGATAAGAATAGGTGTTATGTGGTCAAGTGTGTGTATGGATAACAATACTTGCACAAGTTCCGTAATCTGTAATCACTGTAGTCGGTGAAGCTGTTTTTCAGTGACACCAAATAAAAGAGAATTACAACAATCAATTTGTGACATTACCAAAGCATGAGAAAGTGATGAACAGAGTCTAGCAATGTTATCTAGATGAAAAAATGCAATACTTGAAATATTATTCATGTGTAAACCAAAAGAAGGCAAACCATCACATATAACACCAAGACTTTTTACCTGGGTAGAAATATTAACTGAACAGTTTAAACAAAGAAAAAGCAGACTTAGACCCAACAAGAAGAATTTCAGTTTAAGAAATTCCAAACGTTACCATCCTGCAAACATTTAATACATTCGAGAGGGGGATGGGAAATATTAGGCTTTATAGATATGTTGCGTAATATGAGTCGACTTAAAAATTAAAATACCATAAGTACCAAGAGGTAAAATATAAACAAGAAATTAAAGTGGCGAACCCAACACTGAACCCTGTGGAACACCTTTTTTGACAAGAAAATTTGACAAAGGCGCTTTTAGTGATTGCAAAAGATTTTTGTGTGTGTGTGTGATTTTGGTTACACATAGCAGTCGGGGCATCTCCAGAAAGCACATCCAAATGAAATTGAAGTTGCCATGAAAACTGAACGTGATTACAGCAACATTGTGTGAGTCCAGACCACACATTCTTTACGCGAGAAGCACCGGTGAACGAAATTTCCACCCGCAAACAGACAGCGTACTGCATTTGTTCGCCCACCGGCACCTTCTCCAATTTTTTTGTTGTTCTTGTTGTTATGAAAACGACAGGTTTCGCTACGCGCTTGTCATTGCTCAGCTGTCAAGGCGGCGCTTGACGTAAGGGCTTTTTTTTTTTTTTTTCCACAAAAGTTAAACTTTTTTTCAACTCTTTCAACGCTGCAGAAAAGACACCGGCAGTGGTGTTCAAAAAAAAGCGCACAAACACAATTTACTCCATGGGATTATAATGTAAAACAGATGCTGACGGCTTCAAAAAAGACGCTAAGTGTGTGAACACAGCCTTTGGGTCCATTCACACAGAACACGTTTTTCCATTCCAATGTGCTACCATTGTTTTTCTACGTAAACACGCTTGACGGACATGCATGACCGTTACACTGCGCCTCAAACATGAGCGCCGCGTTTTTAAGACGCTTTCGACTTTCACACGCAGCGCCACTCATCAATGTCAGTTCCAAAGCAGTGGACCAATCAGGAGAACTCAGAGGCGGGGCAAGCATTGTGAGCTTCTGTTTACAGTAGCAAGTTGGCATGACAACTGTTTTATTTGACGCAACATGACAGAGGAGGCGCTCATAGTGGCTGTGTCCGGATACCCTGGCTGCATCCAAAAGCTCTAAAATACTGCCTTCAGAGGCAGTATTCCAAGGGCAGGAAGGCCTCGAGGCATGTCCGAATCCAAATTCTGCTTCACTTCTGTCTCTGGAGGTACCTTCTTCTGATCGAATTTTGAAGGCAGCGTAGATGTATCCTTCCCACAATTCTGTACATTCCATTCCATAACAGTTGAGCTAAAAGAATAAAGATGGCGTCGGAAAGTTGCGTTTGGTGGTCAGTTTGTGTGTAAATGTACATTTTTGACTGACTATTTGCGCTTTGTTATTTCTAGCGAGAAACCAGTATTATAGTAACTGAATATTCGTTTAGTTATCATCAAAACTCAATGTATTTTGTTATAGATCATTAAAATGTTATGCTGCCTCAAATGCCTGTCCCAAATCAGTTTTATAAGGGGCCTTCATGCAAAAATGCTGCCTGTGAAGTCACTGGCCACAACTCAGGCTTTCGGACACAGTCCCTGAATTATATAACATTTCTTAAAGCAATCATCACAACTTAAAACATCCTTTTTTTAAAAAAGGAATTCTGCTGTTTGCATATTTCTATTATTTCCGTTATTGTTGTTATTGCATCACGTCTCGAAAGCACGTCTCGAGAACTTCGCGTTCTACGCTGCGTTTTTTTTTTTTTTTTTTTTAGATATCTCGCGTTTTTAGATGCAAAGACGCGTTCTGTGTGAATGGACCCTTAATCTGTACAAACTGTTTACTATGATTTCAATAATGTGAAAACCAAAGAAGTTGCACATGTGGTTGCTAGAGCTTTCTGCTTTGGAGTTTTGGTGCTTTGGATGGTTGCTGTTTTGTTTCTAAGGTTTTCTGGATAATCTCTAGCTAAGGTGTTGACAGATTTCATACACAATCAAGTAGCGTATGACAGTCACTAGTCTCGCGTAGCGTTCAGACTGACGGCAGAAGGTCTGGGAACATGGCCGCTTTGAATGGCCAACACCCGCCCAAGAGGCCATATGACTGACTGACAGGTAAAACAACCAATCACGTTTCGTTCTGTGTTTAGTCATGTTTAGGGGTGTGGAAATGTCGCCAGAATAACAGAACGGCGTGCAAAAATCTCAGACATATTTTAAGTTCTATGCCATGAACTTTAAATTTTTCACATACTTTTGAAAAAGTACTCGAAGTGTTTGTCATCACAGCTGTAAACACGGCGGCCTTCTGCTTTCCTGAGGAGGTTTGACACACGTGTCTCCCAGAAATCCTGTATAATCTAACCAATCCGATAATGACGTTGAAACTCCTGAAGTGTTTCCAGATAAGTGTGCCGTACGCATCAGATGTTCAGCCAACGGGTGAGACTAGTTAGTCACAGACTCTGATTGTTCTAGCTTCAGACTCGACATTCAGTCGGAGGAAATCAAACATGTCTGATATTTTGAGCCGAATTTAGAACACATTGTTTTCATCTGTCACACGTCTCCCGGGAACAAGGAGGAAAATAAGGAATAAATTCACTTCTTTTTATCTGTTAATCATCTTTAAAGCAGCAGGTTGATTTCTGCAACGTTTGAGAAACAAACGGAATTGCATTTGCAAAGTTTGTTTGTGGCCATCATTTCATTATCCACTTCCATCTGCTGCCACTAGTGGCTCACAATTACTCAGGAAAGCTCCAAATGATCAATATATCTGAGAATGTTTTCTTCCACCACACAAATGCTGTTAATCATTGTGTTTTCGCAGGCCTTTCTCTGAGATCACGCAAGAAAACCCTGAAGATTTCACAAAGTCGAGCGGGATGTGTGTGTGATAGGTGTCAGAGATCTGAGCTCCCCCCGCGAACGAGCGTGTGAAATAATCCCGTTCCCCAGTGCCGCCCGCGGACGGCCGGCGTGACCCGGGGCGAGAGGGAAACCGGACCCGATAGTTCTGCCGCATTTGAACGTTCCTCTCGGAAACACTTTACATATTCAAAGAGCGTTTAGCGTGCTCCTTCTCTCTCATGTCCGGGTCAGTCGGCGGGTCGGCGAGTCCCCGCGCGATTGAAGTTCCGCTACTTTGCGAGGTGCAATAACACAGGGAGCGCAAACATAAACAGGATTAGTATTATCGCAGGCGTGTGCGAGAACTAACCGGCACATTCAGAGAAATGCAGATAACGGCATGAATATGTAAAGCAGCCGACGAGTTCTTTTGAAGATGTTTGGAGCTCTCCTCTTCAACAGACAATAAGGGCCTTACAAGCTCGCTTATCAGAGGGGCAACTATTAAAAAGGTAGTCGAGCATCGCTTTTTATCACCCGCGTCGCCCGCGCGCGCACACGCACACACGGCGGCATCTGTGCGACCCGTCAGATCAAGATTATAATCTGGAATTTACCGCCGGATTGATATGACAGTGAAAGAGCAAACGGTCTGTTCTCCAAATGTTTGCGTTTTTTCCTCCGACACAATGAAGAGAAAATTGAGTCTATTTGTCAGCGGAGTCGCGGATGAAGAATGAAAAATAATTTTCTAAAGGACGTCTCCGTCTCTTTCCCCTCCCCGCGGTGAGAGCGCAGAATCTCCGACAGTTATGGGATCTTACAGATGGCGGACGCTTCTAATATCGAAGCGACACCGGGATCGGCGCCGCGGCAGATACCAGGATGTTGATTTATAGATGCGGCTCCGAGAGTTAATTGCGGCGCACAAGTTTCAATCACTCTTTTGGGAGGTTTCTAGGACACGGGGCTGCAAATCTGCATCAACAAACACACAAACAAACAAACGCATCCATATTTCACACATTCATTTGCTTATTTGTGTTTACTAACCTCGAGACTGCACGATGTCGCTAAAATTGCCCTCCTTTCAGAATTCAATAAGCGCCGTGAAACATTGACAACATGACTGCGTATGTTTGTTTCTGCTGGATGGGAATCAATCTTTAAGAGTTGGAGAGAGTTCACACGCGACGCGCGCTGTGTGTAAATCATCTGTGATGTGTTTAAGATTCGTCTTCATTTGATTCGCTGTGATTAAAATCAGTGGAAACCGCCAGTGTCTGAACTTCACAAAACAGGGGAAGAACAGATGAAGGGAAAAGGGGGGAAAAAGGGAAATGCGACACTCCGCCGCCCATGTCATTTAAATGTGTGTGTGTGCGTGCGTGTGCGTGTGTGTCGCGGTAATTGCTTGCAGCTAAAAATTTCATGAACAGTATTCCTTCAGACGAAGTACAGTAGATTCACTGCTTGCAGACACGCACGTTTGATCCGCTGAGCTCAATATCACGCTCATGTCTGTGTGTACAACCACAGACAAACTTATGCAGTACAAAACACAAATACTGCACAAGTGAGTTTCCTTCAAATGCCATTAACACAGATTATTATTATTCAGGTCACTACAGTAGCATGGCGACAGCTTAACTAACTAAATTAACTCTGTAAGATTCGCTTCAAACTGTCTCTTCATACGTATTTGGCCAGGTTTGTGGAATAAAGGTCGGTTCACACGAAGGCGATAACAAAAATAACTAAAACACCACAACTCCAACAAAAATAACACAGATGAACAGAACTGTTGGAATCACTTTCAGAACAATAAACTATAAAAACACTGACAGCCAATCAGAATCCATCATTTTTGATAAAGCTCAAGCATTTAAAGTGAAAAACAACTAAACATTTATTTTTTTTTTTATTCTGTTGCGAAAAAAATGGAATAGTAAGATGTGAGGTCAGAATTCAGAAAAAAAAGTCAGAATCGCAAGAATTTATGTCTCACAATTCTAATTTTTTTTCTCAGAATTGCAAGAAACAAAGACCAAATTGTGAGATTCTGTGAGAACTTGTGAGAAATTCTAATTCAGGCATATATATAGAATTGTAAGTTGAAATCTCTCAATTCTGGCTTTTTTCTCTAAATTCTGATTTTACTTCTCACAATTGTTTTTTTTTTTTTTTTGCAGTTATGTTTCTGCCATAAAATACATACATAAATACATAAATAAATAAATAAATAAAAAGGTAATTGTGACTTTTTCTCACAATTCTGAATTCTTTTTTATTTCTTTGCAATTGCTAGTTTATATCTCACAATTCTGAGTCTTTTCAAAAAACTGCAAAAAAAAAAAAATACAAAACTGTGATAAATAAACTCAGATTTGCCAGAACAAAGCTGCTTAATTGTAAGATATAAATCTTTAATTCTGAGAAAATGTCAGCATTGCAAGCATATATATATATATATATATTGTTTTTTTTTTTTTATTTGTTTTTTTTTATTATTTGCAATTGCTAGTTTATATCTCACAATTCTTTTCTCAGAACTGCAAGAGAAAAAGACCAAACTGTGATAAATAAACTCAGATTTGCCAGAAAAAAATGGCATAATTGTGAGATATAAACTTATAATTGAGGCAAAATCAAAAGAAATGTAAAATCACACATTGGTCAATTATTGTGATTAACTATTTCAGAAACCTTCAAACATTACGTAACACATTAAACTGGTTGGTTGCTTGACATGTCAGTCAGATGGTCCCCTCCTGTGTAAATGGGTGGGTCTTGGCCAGATTAGGCAGCTGACTGCATGCTGATAGTCTTGATGGAAATTGAACCGTGTGTGTGTTCATTTACATCAGAGCAGTTTCACTCATATAGTGAATCACACCTTCATGTAAGTGTGTGTATTCCGGTTGATTTTGTTGTTTAAGAAAAATAAGGAAATGTTATATTTTACCCCACATCAGAACTCATTTGAACTGATATTCAGAGTGTAAGGATACAGTAAATGTGCTTTTTAAAGAACAAAAAGGGGAGTAGGGGGTCAACCATCGTCTCTTTCTCCGCTCTTAATTTCTTACCAGCTTCATGTCAAAGAGAAAGAGCGAGAGAATAAAGCAGCGAGAGCAGAAGTGTGTCGTGGATGAAACGTCTCCGGCGCTCTGGTGACAACATGGCCGCCCTCCCTCTGGCTGCCGTCCAAATTCCGCTCGTCTTCTGGGAAAACAGGAGGAGAAATGGAACAACTGGTTTTAATGAAACAATTACAAGACACTAATTATTATGTTAATGTTTGCCTACTATCATCAGGAACCGCTAACAGCCTTCTGCACCTAGAGGTTTAACAGCACTGCGTTTCTTCCCCAGGAAACAGAACGCTTTTCAATAGAGACACGTGTGCAGGAATATGTTTGAGGCTGTGTGTGTGTGTGTGTGTGTGAGGAGCCTGGGAAAACACACACAGTGTGCTGTGGTCCGAGTGCTGGATGTTCCTGGCAGGTACAGCGGCCCGAGGGTCAAACGCATGTAAATTAACAAATGAAACAACATCCATCAACTAAACAAAAGAACATCACACATCAGCAACTGGGAAAATGACAACTTTAAAAAGGTCATGAAATGCAGTCTCAGATTTGTATATTATATTATTATTATTATTTTTTTTATTATGTTAGTTTGTACTATATTTACACCAAAAAAAGGTCCAATATTTGTACAAATAATAATTTTCCATCCTCATTTTCACTCTCTGTGAAACACACTCAATTTAAATGGGTGTTTTCTCTGGCAGAAATGGAAGTAAACGCCCACTGCTGTGATTGGCTAACTTCATCACACTTAGCCACGCCCTCCTTTACAGCATGTTGTTTGTTTTGATACTCGAGATGGCAAGTGTTGTGACAGAGCCTTATATGCTGGCTTAAAAAGCGGTTCACTTCCAGAACAAAAATTTACAGATAATGTACACCCCGTTGTCATTCAAGATGTTTGTGTCTTTCTTTCTTCTGTCATAAAGAAACTACGTTTTTCTTTTTTTTTTTTTTTTTGAGGAAAACATTTCAGGAACGTTCTCCATATAGTGGACTTCTACAGTGCCTTGTGAGTTTGAACTTCCAAAATGCAGTTTCAAAGGGCTCTAATTGATCCCACCCGAGGAAGAAGGGTCTTAACTAGTGAAACGATCGGGTATTTTCTAAAAATATTGACAATTTATATACTTTTTAACCTCAAATGTTTGTCTCGTCTAGCTCTGCCATGCACATGCATATTCTGTGCAAATACCAAGAACATTCTGATTCTACTTTTAATTACTCCTTTAACTTTGTTTTTATTTTTCCCTTTTTCCCCTATATTTGGTTTGATGCTTCAAAAAGTTCAATTAAAATAAATTTCCCATCATACTGATTCACCATTTGAATTTTTAGAAAATATGCAAAGTGCTCTTTTCCACAATGAGGACGGACGCTGTCAATTTCTAGAACACAAGAAGCAGCAAATAAATAATAGTCCATATAACCTGTGTACCATATTCCAGTTCCAAGTCAAGGCAGATTTTGGTCAAGAAGCATCAAGCTGAGTTTCACTGGCTCTTGTCTCATAAGCATTCATAATGCATCAAGTTGCAGAAATGTGAATTATGATGAGATGCAAGAACCAATGACCCTTGATATATCAGATATATCAGTGCTGCAGTGACTAGGGCACATGTCGAAGCATTCAAAGGCAATTAAGAGATGCAAATATTGGTTCAACAGTAAATAAGAGAATTACATTGGTTGGATTTTAGCAGGAGTGAACGATACTCAAAGTATCAATGAAAATACGACTGGTTGTCTTAAGTGACAAAAAGTCAGTTGCCAAAGAGTCTGAAGTGAGTTTGACATTTTACAAATTTGATGAGTAGTTATTTAATCAACAATGTTAAATATAGAATGTAGCTTTAAAGTCAATTAGTAACATCTCAAATTCGGCTCAAATTTTTGATTCTGCTAGTATTTTTAACTAAATAAAGATAGACATATAATGATGAAAGCCAAAATATTAAATGTCATGGATGAATATTTACTGAGTAATCCACTATTTTGTAGAGGAGGTCAAAATGGCAATTTTCTCCTTAGATTCAGAATCAAGTTACAGGGGGGTAAAGATGACTTCAGAAAGATGGCGGCAACATTATCTTATTTTTACACAGAGATTAATAGCTCTATTAGTGAAATCTGTTGACTTTAGCAATCTTTGTTGCATTATGTGCCAGTGGTGACCATTCAAAAATGGGGAAACAGCACCTTTCAAGTTTTTCTCCAAAGTTTGCATGCCTGTAACTGTAAAGAAGTTTTTAAAGATATTTTAATGCCCTTTTAGATATCGGGTCTCAACAAACTTTCCTTTTGGCCCTGTATGGTTCGGTTCCAGAGATAATGGAATTTCAATATGGCTCCAGGAGTAAATTGTTAAAATGTACACATTTTCAGTGGTCAAAAAACAAATGTTGGTCAGTTTGAAAAAATATGATACTTCTTTTCTTTTAAAGAGGAATGTCTGAAGAACAAATAATGTTAAAACTAGAGATGCATCTTATTTATTTCAGTCAGGACAACTGTATTGAACATACCTGTGTGAGCGCCATAAATATTCTTTTTCCAAAGTTTGTGCGCCTGTAACTCAAAACGTTTTAAAGATACTGCAGAAAGAAAAGTATCATATTCTTTCAAACTGACCCACATTTGGTTTTTGACCATGTGTACATTTTAACGATTTACTCGTGGAGCCATATTGAAATTCCAATATCTCTGGAACTGAATCTAGTAGGGCATTAACAATAAAGATGCCAAAAGGAAAGTTTGTTAAGACCCAATATCTAAAGAGGCACTATGATATCTTTTATATTTCTTGAGTTACAGGCATGCAAACTTTGGAGAAAAACTTGAAAAGTGCTGTTTCCCCATTTTTGAATGGTCACCATTGGCACATATGCTACAAAGATTGCTAAACATTAAAAAATAGACTGCTAAAAAAATGTGATTTTACAAACAGAACTATTAATCTCTGAGTAAAAATAAGATTATGATGCTGCCATCTTTCTGAAGTCATCTTTACCCCCCTGTAACTTTGACTGTAAGGTGAAAATAGCCGTTTTGACCTCCCTCTACAAAACAGTGGATTACTCATCAGTGACATTGAATATTTTGGCTTTCATCAGTATACATGTCTATCTTTCTTCAAAATAAATATCCACAAAATCATGTGTTGTCATTCCTTACTGTGGATTAAAATGACTTATAATGTGGTAAAGATTATGGCTGAAAATTACATATATCATGGTAAAGAAACTTTCCATGTCATGATCAGTTGTGAGTCACGCAAGAACCAATGCATGACTCACATGACTTTATGATACTATTATGGTATTTTGTGTCATGTTTTGCATCTATATGTCACTTTCATTATATAGAAAAGGGCAGCATGAACATTCTTCTAAAAATCATAAGTCATACAGGATTGGAGCGACATGAGGGTGAGAAAACGATGACAGTATTTTCATCTTCGGATGAATTACTTCTTTAAAAGAGTTTGAATAAACAGCGAGTCCCGTGAGAGACTAAATCAAATGTGTGTAAAGGTCACTTCGGTCTTTCGCTTTGTTTCACAGTTTTGGTCAGCGACCAAAAGCCGTCCGACGATTGTCTGCTGAAAGATATTCAACAGTTATGATTAATAAGCTAAATATGGCAGCGGTACTTCTCTATTTCCCTCGGTCCCCGCAAACTGAAACATTTCCAGCCAGGCGGACTGAATCCAGCGCCGTCCAAATGCTTAATTTCATTACATGGTATTAACACACACTGGCTTCCCCCGAATGGGGCGGCTTTGAGCTCTCAGCCCTCAAACAATACCCCGAGCAGCCGGGGGCCGCCGGCACAAACGCCACGCGGGAGAGCCGTTTCATAATCCTGAAGTCTGTCAAATATTTTGATATGTCCCGCGCTCCATGGCGCGCCACCTCCCGGGCCTTTTCCGTCCTCGCGAACAATCGCCTTTCCCCCTCGTCAGACGGACAGACCCACCGGTTCCTGACAGAGAAAACCCGAGCTCACGCCGTCCCTGCAGCTGCTAGTCTTCCCATGAGCAGGCAGGACGTCGCTCTTAGGAAACGCCTCTTGACCCGGCCCGACCGCCACACAGGTTACCCACAGTGCACTGCTGCCTGACGGGGTCACGCTCAAGAGAGAACGAAAGAAAAGCCCTCTGCCAGAGCGATATGAGAGCTTACTGTAAAATCAAGGAAATGTCCAAGAATCTCTCGCACAAGCTTATCAAAACGCTTTTTGAAACTGTAAAGAAGCTGTTGTGGCTTTTTAAGAGAAATCACAGCAGAAACAGAATGAAACCTTAATGATTACTAATATGCATTCAGAAGAACATACTCCCATAAACTCCTACTATTGCAACAGTGTGTATACTACAGTAGGACACATCTGCTAAAATGCAGACGAGCACACTGTGTGAGATACTGTATCCCATAATGCACACTGCTTAACCTAACCTTCCATTTCCAGGATCATTAAGACTCTTACATAATGCACAGTGTTCACTAAGTAGAGAGCTAGATTGCGTTAAAACATATTAATGGTGTAAAAACTGCATCCCAAGACACAATTGCACATTCCCAAACCAGAACTAAAACAGTTCAGTTGGAAGTACAGTATGCCATTAAAACATTGCTTTTAAATGATTTAACAAAAACTTACCCAGGTATGATATATATATATATATATTATTCAGTCAAGCACAGAATGATTTAATCGGGCTGGCTGATAATAAATCAATATCACACTAGCAAATACTGCGATGCTGCTCTATGTAAAACACTGCTATATAAACAAGTATGGAAAACACACCGAAAAAGACCGTCCTGGCTTGTGAATCCGTGCCATGAGTAACAATAGTTTCACACACATCTGACGTTACTATTGTAAGTTCAGTATCAGTAATCCTCCACTACTATTTCAAAAACGGCACGATAGAACTAAGCAACAATGAAGCAGCACGATTGTATGATGTTGCTTTTATACAACAGATCGATAAACAAGGATTTAGTATTATTAACTTACATTTATATTCAAGAACTTTGTCTGTTTTTGCTCTGCCGACGAAAATCGTTCCAAACAAAGCCACAGCAGAACCGCTGTTACACGCAGTAGTGTTTAGCTGAATGATTCGGTGTCATTGAACGAATCGATTCAGTGAATGACTCAGTGACTCAATCAGGAGTGATTTGATTCATTTCTAAATGAATCATCGTTTAAAAACGAATCGTTTAATGGATGATTCAATGACTCGCTCGTAAAGTCATTTATTTAATTAATTTGTTTAAATGCTGAATTAATTCGTGTTTTAGAACAAATCCAGTCAGTGAATGATTTAATGACTCCTTCATAATGAGTCAGTTTTTTTTTTTAATTCTCGAATGAATCGCCGTATTTGAACGAATCGATTGAATGAATGGTTCAGTTATTCACCCATAATATCGGTCAAATGTTTCGGTCAGTGAATCAGCGTTTTGAACGAGTCGATTGAAGGAATGATTCAGTGATTCGCTCATAAAGACAGTCAGTCGTTCTTTATATTTATAATTGTATTGTCTTAATGGTTTGATGTCTGTACAGTTTAATACAAAAGACGATCGGTTGTTTCAGTGTTGAATTAATTTGTGTTTATGAACAAATCCAGTAAATAGATGATTCAGTGACTCTCTCATAAAAAGAGAGACTTTTAATTTTCGAAAGAATCGGCATATTTAAACTACTCGATTTAATGAATGGTTCAGTTAATCACCCATAAACTCGGTCAGTTGTTTCTCTGAATGAATCAGTGTTTTTGAACGAATGATTCAGTGACTCACTCATAAAGACAGTCAGTTGTTATGTTTATAATTGCATTGTCTTAATAGTTTGATGTCTGTACAGTTTAATAAAAAAAAAAATCAGTTGTTTCACTGTTGAATTAATTTGTGTTTTTGAACAAATCTAGTAAATAAATTATTCAAGACTCTCTCATAAAGAGTCAATACTTTTGTTATCGAATGAATCACTGTATTTGAACAAATCTATTAAATGAATTGTTCAGTTAAGCACCCATAAACTCGGTCAATTTTTTTGGTGAATGAATCAGTGTTTTTGAACAAATCGACTGAATGAATGACTCAGTGACTCACTCGTAAAGACAGTTAGTTGTTATGTTTATAATTGGATTGTCTGAATGGTTTAATGTCTGTAGAGTTTAATTTAAACAAAACAAGATGATCAGTTGTTTTAATGTTGAATTAATTTATGTTTTTGAACAATTCCAGTAAATAAATGATTCAGTGACTCCCTAATAAATGATTCAGTGTCACTGAACAAATCAATTGAATGAATGATTCAGTGCCTCACTTATAAAGATGGTCAGTTGTTCATTATGTTTATAACTGTATTGTCTCAATGGTTTGATGTCTGTACAGTTTTTTTAAAAAAAGGTCAGTTGTTTCAATGCTGAATTAATTCGTGTTTTTGAACAAATCCAGTGAATAAATTATTCAATGACTTCCTCACAAAAGCCAATACTTCCGACAGTCAGTCGTTCTTTATATTTATAATTGTATTGTCTTAATGGTTTGATGTCTGTACAGTTTAATACAAAAGACGATCGGTTGTTTCAGTGTTGAATTAATTTGTGTTTATGAACAAATCCAGTAAATAGATGATTCAGTGACTCTCTCATAAAAAGAGAGACTTTTAATTTTCGAATGAATCGGCATATTTAAACTAATCGATTTAATGAATGGTTCAGTTAATCACCCATTAACTCGGTCAGTTGTTTCAGTAAATGAATCAGTGTTATTGAACGAATCATTTGAATAAATGATTCAGTGATTCGCTCATAAAGACAGTCAGTTGTTTATAATTGTATTGTCTTAATGGTTTGATGTCTGACAAGACAAAAAAGATGATTATTTGTTTAAATGCTGAATTAATTTGTGTTTTTGAACAAATCTAGTGAATGAATGATTCAATGACTCCCTCATAACGAGTCAATACTTTTGATCTCGAATGAATCGCAGTATTTGAACAAATCAATTTGAATGAATGGTTCAGTTAATCACCCATAAACTTGGTCAGTTGTTTCAGGGAAAGAATAAGCGTTTTTGAATAAATGATTCAATGGCTCACACATGACAGAATCAGCTTTTTTGAACAAACTAGTCAAATTAATGATACAATAACTCACCAATATAGACAGTAAATTGTTTAGTTCTAAGGTGATGTGTGTGTTTTTTGAGCAGTTCAGATGACTTAATGATTCACTCATAAACACAGTCACTAGACGTCACGTACAAGTTGTGTAATCACTATAAATAAGTATGTAATTGCCACTAATGCACAGACAGACAGACAGTCTGTCTGGAACAAACACAAACTGAAGCGGAGCGACACAAACAGTCAAAAGTTTGCTATTATCACTCCAGCTTGACCAATCAGATTTGGGGACCAGAACTAATTGCTCTATAAGTGGAGTTTCATTCATTTTATTTAGACTCCTGCACATGGACACCTTTGGCCCTGGACATCTATGAAACAAACTCTCTTAAAACAGTTTCTAAAGTTGTACCATCCTGTCTCTATGTGAGCCACGGAAAAGTTTGCTTTAAAGTTCGGCGGCGAGGTGGAATATACCATGAAGGTAACTTTGCTAACTTATGTTGAGCAGACATGAATATTTATAGAAAACTCCCAGCGGTTTATGTTGCGATAACAGGCCCTGACTGGTCGCGCCGTTAGTCCTGAGCACCAGATGAAAGGAAAAGGATCCGTCGTCTTTTCCCGGCCTCCGCTTCTCTCGCGCTCTGGGACACAATAGCCGAGCGGCTCTTCAATTAGTTTGCCATCTCAGACTGACGACTTGACAGGTCCAGCTAATTGTTAATCCAGCCATAAATGTTGCTCGGTGTAATTAATCACATAACAAAGCAGGAGTTTCCAACAATGGGATGTGTGTCGGAGCGAACCCAGTGGCCCTGAATGAAGGTGCGACCCCATTACAATAAACATCTCAAAGAGCCGCCCGCTCCGAACGGCAGGTTCGGCCAGTATTTAATCTTCATTTAGCGGCGATATGTTAGCACTGACTGCGGATCGGTGTGTAAATACCACCGTGCGGCCCGCTGTGGCTGAATGTTAATCTGGAGCTCGCTGCAGAAAGCGCTCGGGGTCAAGCACCATTCATCATTATATGAAGAGGCATTCCGCCCGATTCACATGGCAGCTGGTGCGAGAGAAAAAAGGTATTCTTTGAAAGACCGGAGCGAGAGGAGGGGTGTGTAAGAACACAAGGTGTCACGTCAAGAGTGAGTTACGTGCCACGGCGATGATGTCATCTCCCCGTGACCTCCTCGCTCACAAGACCCCGGCGTTCCTGGGAAGGGCCGCTCGCGCACAAAGGAGCGGCTCATTGCGCGCTAATGCGTTTCACTGCCGTGACCCATAAATGCATTTTTTTCTGAGTTCAAATTATGATTAATATGTGTTTTGTATCTGGTAGTTGGGGAGATGACGCGGCCAACAAGAGCTTCCCTTGTTCGGATGAAGAGATCCCCGGGCCATGGGCGCTCGACGGGACAAATGAGATGATTCGAGAAAATGGACACAGGCACAAGATTCTTTTTTCTCTCTCTTTTGGAAAAAAAGAACAAATGCCTTTTTTTCTTTAGTTTGTGAGTGACTGGTTGAAACTCTTTGAGTATATGTTTAACAGAGTTTACGGTATGAGATATTAAACCAGTGGAGGATGTTACATAAGTGCATAAAACCCTGTTAACTGCAGTAAAAATCAGTACAAATGTTTAGAAATTAATACGTTTATTCATCGATGCGTTAAACTGATCAAAAGTGACAGTAAAGACATTTTTAATGTTACAAATGATTTCTAGTTCAAATAAATGCGATTCTTTTGAACCTTCACGGTCTCCGCAAAAATATTGGGCAGCACAGCTGTTTTTAACATTGCTAATAATCAGAAATGTTTGTTGATTATTAGAATGATTTCTGAAGGATCATGTGACACTGAAGACTGGAGTAATGATGCTGAAAATTCAACTTTGATCACAGAAATAAATTACATTTTAACAGATATTCCCACAGAGAACACTTATTTTGAATCATAATAATATTGCACTATTTTACTGTATTTTTGACCAAATAAGCAGTCTTGGTGAGCAAAAGAGACTCCTGTCAAAACTATTTTTAAAAAAATCAAACACTTTACCAAATGTATCATTAGATGTTCTGCTGTTCATGAATAATAGTATCTAACCTTTTTCCTCCTCATGACCTCACCTTGACTGGTCATTGATGTGTGTAAATGTGAACTGTAGCTTAAAAGTAGAAGTCACAATGTGAATGACCAAACTATTTGCCTTATTTTATGTTATGAAATCTTATCTTACAAATCGAAATATCAAAAAAAAAATTGACTCCTGTGTTTAGAGAGAATATTAATATATCTAGTAAAAATACAACAGCAACACTGATCACGTAATATAGTTAATGCCCCCCTGGACTTCTGGAAGTTCATGTTTCTTGTGTGGTTCTGGCAGGGCCTTGAGGTGTCTGGGTGCAGGAGAAAGATCTTTTTGTCTGAAAGCTTCCGTTCTTTGAGACAAAAGCAATGAAACTCTGCTTCTCATGCACACACACACACACACACACACGCTCTACTGAGGTTGAACCCAGTGTCTTTATTGACTGAGGTTCTGTCTGATTCGGGCCTTGAGCACAAAACGCAGTCTGTGTCTCTGACATGAGCACTAAATAACCTATTCATAAAGTCCTGCTGATATAAAACTGCCATTATATTTAGCGATGTAGAGTTCCAAAAAATACACGCTCATAATGCAATGCTTTAAAGTCCCAAATCAGTCGAGGCATGCTTTTATAAATCTAAAAATATGGCGACAAATGACAGAGCGTTAACTGAATGATTCTGAAGTGAATCTGTAGAGAGTAAATCGTCAGTGACTGACCCACGAACAGACTCGACACTCATAACACACATAACACCATTCCAGAGAGACAGTACCAGTTTATTTACCTGAGAATTCATAACCACAATATTAAGGTGATCATCAGTTTTAATTCAGCTGAAAAGAAGAAATGTCACAATTTGAATAAGGAAACTATCTGCCTTATGTCATGTTATTAAATTATATGCATATTTACAAAAAAAAAAAAAAAAAATGTTATACAATATGTTACAACTCAAAAATAAAAGAATATGTACATTTTAGCATTCAGGTTTCTCTCTCATCTGGTACCTGGTTTTTATGTTGAGGTGACTCTGTTGGTCTGTTGAGATGATTGTATAAGACTCCTCCCACTGTGTGTACACTGCAGATAGACTCCTCCCAGACAGACTCCTTCCTCTGTGTTTTGACTCCTCCTACTGGATGTAGATGATTCTCACTGCAGATCGGTTCCACTTGTTGTGCATAGGGTTGTGCATAGGCTCCTCTCAGACAGACTCCTCCCACTATATTTAGACTCCTCCCATTATGGTATGACTCCTCCTACTAGACGTAGACTCCTCTCACTGCAGATAGGCTCCTCTCTGACAGACTCCTTCCACTGTGTTTAGACTCCTCCTACTACCACGTGACTCCTCCTACTGGGCATAGACTCCTCCCACTGCAGATAGGCTCCTCTCTGACAGTCTTCTCCCACTGTGTGTAGACTCCTCCCACTGCAAATAGATATCTCAATGCATAGGCTCCACCCAGACAGACTCCTCCCACTATGATGTGACTCCTCCCACTATGATGTGACTTCTCCTACTAGACATAAACTCCTCCCACTGCGATAGGCCCCTCTAAAACAGACTCCTTCCACTATGATGTGACTCCTCCCACTGGATGTAGACTCCTCCCATTGCAGATGGGTTCCTCTCTGACAGACTCTTCACACTGCAAATAGATTCCTTTGTGCATAGGGTACTCCCGTTGGACACAGACTCCTCCAACTACCGATAGACTCCTCCTCCTGCAGACAGATTCCTCTTGTTGTGCATAGGCTCCTCCCACTGTGAACAGACTCTTTGCATTGTGATTCTGGTGGCCCTAATCAGAGTGAACATGGTAAAAACAGCTAAGTTTATACAGAAATGAAAAGAGAGAAAAGGGAATATCACTTTTTATTTGCCTCTGGCAGCGCGTGCAGAAAATCCAAACAATTTCCCGTTCAGAAATATCTGAGTTCACACAAAAAGAGCACAAGAATTCCTGCTGGATTTGACCTGCCAAACATGAGCAGCTAATAATTAGGACCAGGAAAATGTAGTGAAGAGAAGAAAAGCAGGATTTACCATCACATTCAGTTCAGCAACAACTTGAAAATGAAGAATATCAAACATCTCCGTAATGTTGCATCACCTTGAGAGAGATCTTCACGAACTGTACGCGTTTCTCAGGTGTCACTGCTTATATCCGGCGCTCGGATGCTGAGGTAAACGTTGCCTTAAATTACTCGCGCGCTGCGGGCCATATCCGCGCGTCAGAGAGGACACGGATGTACCTGTGGCATCACTCAAGCCTCGCGCGTCTTTATCCAGCGTGATGTTTTCATGTCACGCCGCGCCGCTCCGGGCGTCGAGCTGTTGTAACCAGCTAAACCCAATCAAATCTTTTTGAAGTCGTCGTCGTCGACGCGTGAGACCGTCTAACCTTAATGCTAAATAATTAGCAGAGCGTGTGCCGCAGTGGGGTTCTTACCGCGGGGCCAAACTTTCTTTCAGCGCTTTGATCATTATGTTAATTAAATCTGTCTGTCTTGACAGGTTGAGCGGGGTGAGGAGGCTGCGACAGGTAGGTGTCATGAACACGCCGAACACCTGGTGAGTGTGACTCATTAAACTGTCACTGATGACCCGAGAGAGAGACGCGACGAGACCCTCCGCGCCCCAACGCCAGCCTGAGCCTGTCGGATCAGAACGGGCCGGCGCTCGGGCCTGCGGAGAGGAGAAGTCACGCCGGCCGACCTCCGTGTCAGTCATTCGCGACAGCCGCCCGGGGGAGGAATTAACCGGCCCGCGCTGAGATGTGTCAGAGGACGCCGCACACACACACACACTCACGTCAGGGCCGGCCGGCCAAGGTGAGCTCACCGAGGCGAGAATTTCAGAGGAGAAACCTTCCATTAAAGCTTTGCTTTCACACCTCAAACCTCACAAGAGAAAATGAGAGGTACAAACTCCAGACGCACCTCAGTGAATCCAGCGCTTTAAGGGGCCACAAGGGTCTGAATGTTGATGTTCTGGATGGTTTTCTGCCCTCTGGGGTCAGTAAATGACTGAATGGTGCCACCGCTTTCCTCTGCTCCTCTCCATCACTAAAGGCGGCTGGTAAATACGCTCCTTTGTTCACTACAAAATGTTTTTTATTATAGGGTTAAAGGGACAGTTCATCTTAAAATCAAAATACTGTCAACATTTACTCACACTCATGTCATTTCAAACCAGTATCAGTATTATTATAGTAATAGTAATAATAATAATAATAATAATAATGACAAATGACACAACAAAATTAATAAAATGATAATAAAATCAGAACATATAAAAATAAAAATTAAAAACGCAAAAAAAAAAAAAAAATACAAATAGAAAATATAATAGTATATCAATGATAGTAAAATAACCCTAAAACTATTCATTTTTGGTCACTGGAATTTAAGATAATTCAACATTTATCATTTACATCCAGTTTAACTTGTGCTAAATAACTTAAAGTAAAAAAAAAAAAAAAGAATAAAACTATATATAGTTTATAGTACATCAATGATAGTAAAATAACCCTAAAACTATTCATTTTTGGTCACTGAAATAAAAAAAAAAAATAAATAAATAAAATAAAATAAAATAAAATAAAATAAAATAAAATAAAATAAAATAATTATTAAACACTTAAAATATTATAATATAAAAATGACATGATTAGAATTAGATTTTTTTTTTTTTTTTTGCCATTATTGCTTTTGCACTGTATTCTATATTCTATTCTATGTTCTTGCACTATAGTTCTTCTGAAGTCACACTTTAAGTTAATATTAACTGTAAATGTTCCTTTAGGCCATCGCTCTCAAATCTCATTCACATTTGAATTTCTCGCATGCAAAAGTGTCATGTCAGATTTGATGACCATTGTGCATTTATATGTTTATTTGTACTCAAGCACAGATGACATTTGAGAGCCACTGTTGCACATTAAGATGAGGGCTGTTAGTTTACCATGTCAATTTAGAACAATTAATCAAACATAAAACACATTCAATCATGACTTTCCTACCTTCAGACCAATTCAGTCTAGAAATCACATCCGGTCACATGCACAAGCAGACCAGCTCACCTGAAATACAGACAAGATGGGCTGAGAGCTCAGCACAACACCTGGAAAACACACAAAGACACAGACACATATAAACGTTTAAAAACATTAAAAAATAAGGCAGACAGAATATGCATTTGGTGTCTGTGACTGAGCTGTAATTCTGATTTTTAAAGACATTTTTGCTAACGTAAATGCTTCTGCTGTGATGATGTAAAGTCTTGTATTATCTCCATTTGGGTGCTTTTTTCTGCATATGATTTGATCAACTAATCATCTTGTCGTGTGATTCATGTGCGTATGTGTTTTAATCGATTGACAGCAACGGTTTGTCTGAAGATCTTATGGATGTGAATGAGTCATTGTAAGTGTGTTCAATGAAACAGCCCTGCTTTACCAGCTCAGGAAATTATTCTAAAGTTAATAAAATCCACTTTTGAACTGTAACCGGGACCCCGCAAAAGCCCGAAGCGACGACACGTTCATAACTGACCCCCGAAAACCACTTCAACAAATCATAATATTTCTGCGGAGGATCTATTGTTGCTCAATCTGCTTCAGCACCTGATAAATTAATTATTTAAGCTCCCATTCAAATGTGTTATTAACATCTCACTGTAGTATTATTAAAATTTCACCGTGATATCATGTGACACTAGTATTTTATTCATATTTCTCTGTTCGGTGACTGTAGCATTAATATTTCAGTGTAATCTGACCGTGGAGTGCTCTGAATATTCTCACTGCTCTTATTGTAGTGGTTAATGTGACGGCGGCTCCTGCGCGCTGATGGATGTGGAGCTTTGTGAACGCGGCAGATGCAGATGACGGCTTAAACAGGTGCGTCTGCACTTCATCACACACACACACACACACACACATTGATCTCACACATCTCTGAGTGTAAGGGAAGCACGTTTAGGAATCAGAACTGCATGAAAACACCAAACCACATTCTAAAGCTTAAAACACACTTTTAGTGTTGAGAATACTGTATTTACTGTACCTACTGCATACAGTGCACGTCATATTAAGTTTGGGGTCTGCAAGATTTTTTTGAAGTATCTTTTGCTCACCAAGGCTGCAATTATTTGATCAAAAATACAGTAAAAACATTCAAATTGTGAAATATTATTACAATTTCAAATAGCCGTTTTCTATGTGAATATCTGTTAAATTGCAATTTATTTCTGTGATGCGCAGCTGAATTTTCAGCATCATTACTCCAGTCTTCAGTGTCACATGATCCTTCAGAAATCATTCTAATATACTGATTTTCTGTTTAAGAAACATTTCTGATTATTATCAATGTTGAAAACAGTTGTGCTGCCCAATATGTGTGGTAACCATGATGCATTTTATTTTTCAGGATTCACAGAGGAATAGAAAGTTCAAAAGAATAAAAAATATTTTATTATATGATTTATATTATGATTTTTGGATGATAAATTCCATAAAAATTAATTTCTTTAAATTAAGAGAGGCTCCGTGCAAAAACCCGTCAAAATACTTTTCTGAAATATATTTTTTTCCCTCATACTTTTGACCAAAAGTGTTAGCTTTGGTTCATCCACAGCATTTTTCTTCCAAACACTTCCAAAATTTGATGCATGAAATTTGATGTCTCATCCTTGACAGCAAAATTGACCCGATTAACTCCAATACACTATAATTGTTCTACACACTTTCACAGTCCAGTCAATTCAAAGGATGAAACCAAGCCCCGCCCTACAATTTTTCTGGTTTCATTTGTAAATACAGGAAAAATGTGTTGAGGAAGCTGTTGCATGTTGACTTTAACTCTGCTGACCATGAAATGAGCTCTTAAATGATTCTTACGTTTTATGCAGTCATGTGCGATTCAAATTCCTTTTTGTTTTCCACAATTCTATCATTCAAAATCTGCCAAACTCTCACCCCATTTAAATAAGAGAGAGAGGGAGAGTGTTTAAAAACCAACCGCACGTCTTTAAAGTGCCTTTGATTTGCATCATTAACCGTTTTGGACACCGAACCTGACGTGAAGCCGAGTTGCGCGTTTGGACGCGGATCCCATCTGGATGTGATTCTATGGGCCGGAAGTTAAAGATGTTTAGAAAATTGCAGCGATTATGGAGCTCAAACGCCATTGGCCGCTCAAATCCAAGAGCAGAACATCCTGCAGCCAAAGCGGCCCAATAAAAGCTGGCGAGAGTCAGGAATCTTTTCACTGAGCACATGGTCCTCTTTAAATTGGAGGCATTTTATTATTATGGAAATAGACCTGCTTCTCTGTATAATTTTGCTTTGAACTGCGCGTTTTAGCTTTGCAACTTTGATGAAGTTGCAGGCCTGAGATATTGTGACCAGACAATATATTTTAACAGGGGTTTGTGGGTGCAGTCTCCCCAAGTGCTCATATACACATTCAGATTTATGGATATTTTCTTGGCAGACTCTTTCTAAACAAAAGTGCGCACAGGCTCTTGTCCAAACCCTAGTGAACTGCCTTGCTGCGTCCCTCATACGGGACTGATCTGGAACACACTACATCAACAGCAATTATTCATACCACAAAGAATATTCTTTTGCAACTATGCATTCATCAAAAATACAGCAAAAACAATTAAACTGTGAAATATTATTTTGATTTCAAATGTCTGTTTTCTATGTGAATATCTGTTAACATGTCATTTATTCCTGTGATCAAAGCTGAATTTTCAGCATCATTACTCCAGTCTTCAGTGTCACATGATCCTCCAGAAATTATTCTAATATGCTGATTTGCTGCTCAAATCGATTATTATTAGTGTTGAAAACAGTTGTGCTGCACAATATTTTTTGTGAAAACGTTCATAGATTTTATTTTTCAGGATTCTTTGAAAATGTCAACAGCATTTTATTTGAAATAATAATTTGTAACATTATAAATGTCTTTACTGTCACTTTTGGTCAATTTACTGCAAATGTGAGGACTAAAAGTACTAATTTCTTTCAAAAAATAATCATTTATTAAATTATTGATATAAATCACTATTTAAAATTTAAAAAATAAAGAAAACCCTACTTTTTTTCACATCTTCAACAGCCTTTATTTATTTTATGTTATTTTTTCTCATGCAGTGCATTTTGGGATTGCCTTCTCTGTGAAGGATACATGAGACTGACCAAAACGAGGTATCTTAATTATCCTGGACTGTAAAAAACACAATTTGTTGAGTCAACTTAAAATAATTTGTTACCCTGCTGCCTTAAATTTTAGGTTCAGTCAACTCAAATAAGTTTAGTCAACTTGAAATGTTATGTTGAACTAAGACAACTTAGATATTTGAGTTAACTGAACTTAAATTTTTAAAGATAGCCAGGTAACAAATTATTTTTTTTAAGTTGACTCAACAAATTGTTTTTTTTTTTTTGTTTTGTTTTTTATAGTTTTTTTTTTTTTTTTAACTACCTTTTGAAACAGTCAGCAATAGTTTGGATTTGACAGCAGATACACTAGTATTTGTCAGTTTGCTTCAACATTCTATGCAGAAATGTTTCTTAATAACAGACTCATAGCCCGGCAGCTATTGTCAGCAGGATGTTCACCCTTCCTTATTATTTACAGGAGAAAGTCAAACAGACACTGTTCTGATGGCATTTCCTGTGTTTGCTTAAACTCGCTCTCAGGCCGCTCGTGTCGCATTGTGACTGGATGTGTTTGGCAGCTTGTTTGAATGTGAGCTTAAAACACGGAGCTGCGCTAAACCGCGGCGCTAATCTGCTGGACGGAGAAACTTTTTCAACCCACTCAGAGACGAGTCGATTATCTCTAGAGACGCAGAGATGATAAAAAGATATTTCTCCACAGCGCTAGCGACGGCTCGGACGCGGACGCATTCAAAGGCCCGAGGCAGAGCCGCTTTATCGCTCGCCAGCTCCTCTACATCGCATCACGCTTAATGAAAGCTTCTGAGGAGAGGAAGCGGCCATCCTTCAGCTGAAGCTCCTCACGCTTCCCTCTCCAAGCCCAGATTCCTCCGCCAGACGCAAAGTCGCAGCCGTTTAACCCTCGGCCTTCAAACCGAGCGGTGGCAATCGCTTTCGAAAAATCAGAAGAAATTAATTTCCTCTCTGGAGGAGAGGACATTCCACTCGTAAGGCCTTCCTGTCATCTGCGGGCCATGAGCGCGAGACGGGCGTCTGACCGGCGTCCAGCGGCTCACAGGTGAATCTGATTACAGAAACTGCAGCGGATCAGACACACCAAACACAGAAAAACACACAGACAACTCAGACTGAACCCAAATGAACGCCACTTAACGCATGATTAGATGAAGATTTCACTAGTAATCTCTGACCTGCTTATTACAAAGCAGAATATTTCCCATGATGCACTTCACAGCAGGTCTGCAGTAGATGAAGAAACTCCACATGACTATTTACAGACTGTAATTAGATCAATGAACATACTAAACATACTTTACAGACTGCAATAAAGTAAATGTACTTTTATTTTTATTTATTTATTTATTTAATTATTATTATTATTATTATTTTGTGACCTTGTCTTAAGTAGCATGGGTATATTTGTAGCAATAGCCAAAAATACATTATATGGGTCAAAATTATCGATTTTTCTTTTTTTCTTTTATATATATACACATATATATATATACACTACCGTTCAAAAGTTTGGGGTCAGTAAGACTTGTAATAGTCTTTAAAGAAGTCTCTTATGCTCATCAAGGCTGCATTTATTTGATTAAAAATATAGAAAAAAAACAGTAACATTGCAAAATGTTTTTACAATATAAAATAATGTTTTTTATTTTAACATACTTTAAAATAGAATTTATTCCTGTGATGAAAAGCTGAATTTTTATCAGCTGTTACTCCAGTCTTAAGTGTCACATGATCCTTCAGAAATCATTCTAATATGCAGATTTATTATTAGAATGATCAATGTTGGATAATATCAACAGTTGTGCTGCCAAATATTTTTTGGAACCTGTGTTTTTTCAGGATTCTTTCATGAATAACAAGTTTAAAAAGTACAGTGTTTATTCAAAATATAAATATTTTATAACAATGTAAATTATTTATTATTAACTTTTAATAAACTTTTAATTTAACTTAATACATCCTTGGTGAATAAAAGTATTAATAAAAGTATAAAAAAAAAAAAAAAAAAAATGTATTGACCCCAAACTTTTGAACGGTAGTGTATATATATATATATATATATACATACAATATATGTTTTACTCTTTTTTGTTTTACTTAAATCCTCATGACCTTTATATGCTTTTCGTTTTTTTTTTCCTTATATATTTATATATATATATATATATATATATATATACAGGCTGAATTATAAGGTTCTATCTGGCTTTTTTATCAAAATTGTCAAAATATCAAATAATTGTCACATTTTGTCAAAATATATGTACACACACACATTTTCGTGTTTCTTTGATCAAGCTGTTTTTTCTATACAGAGAAATGTGAAAAGACGGCAGATGCAAGACTGAAACTGTTTACTTCTAAAAGCTAAAAGCGATCGTTCATGTTAACCAGAGATCTCTGATCACCGAACAAAACGCTTGACTCTAAACCACACAAAGAATGTTTCACACAAATACATAAATCACTGGTTTTAAAGGGTCGTAAACGGTTTGGAGGGGAAGAAGAATTGGCCGAGAATCAGAGAGAAGATTCAACCTAGAGCTGAGGTCAAGCTCTCTCAGTTCAGAGAAACACTCTCACACACACACGCACACACAGAAACACACATGCACGGTTTAAATGTCAACAACCGCATTCCTAATTGAGATGAACTTGGACCTGAAATTAAATGTTCTTTTAAACAAACAACAACAACAGCAACTAAATGCCAGAAGGAAACAGAAAAGAGAAAAGAGAGGATGAGAGTTTATGCAGGAGGAGAGCCAGGTTTCTCTCACCTACAGCAGGACGAGATGCTTTCAGGACCCATTTAAACCTGCTGTCAACATGCGTTTGCTCACAGATTGCTGTTTATACCTGTATTAACTGCTCTGTGCATGACTGGCTGGATGTTAAGGAGACTGCAATCTGTAAACATCAATGTGTCACTGCAAAGTGTGCAAAATAAAGCACAGAAAGTCAATATGCATGTATTTTTAAAATGTTTCATCTTTGCACTGGCAAAGTAGCTGACTGATTCTCACCTGTAGATGATTTGCTCAGGATGGATCTCCTGTCTGCACCTCGGACGCCTGCATTTACATCATCATCAGGATCAATGAAATAAAGACAGTTTAGATACACAACAATAGACAGAGAGAAACAGTCAAGCACAGCGGGAGGAATCACTTAACATTCCCACATCAACTATTTCCTGTTCACAACATTTCTACTTCCCCCTCCTTTATTTACAGTACGGCTTCAATTCCCAAGCTCCACTGTTTACCTCAAATAATAACATGGTACTATTAATCACAATCTCTCGCTTTTTACGGCATTTTCCTGTAAACTTCGGCTCTGCGAGAACAAACAAAACACGCCGGGTTACCATAGAGTCAGAGCTGGTTTGAAGTCTCTCTGCATTTGTTGAAACTGTACAAAAAATATGTTAAAAGAGAGATGGGGTTGATGTGATGCCAGAGACCAAACCACACCAAAAATCTGGGCTGGAAAAAGACAGGCTCCAAAGCGGCACCTTTAACCTGCTGGTCTTGAACCAGGAGCCGCTGGGGTCAAAGGTCAGCGCTCACCATAACGTCCTCAATAAGTCGAGTTTTCAGGACAACAACAACTCAATCTGACAAGAAAATAAATAAAAATAAATAATGATCACTAGATCACTGCCATTCTAGTCTGAACTGTTCTTTCTTACACTGTAAAAAAAAAAAAAAAAAAATAACACATATATATATATATATATATATATATTTGTTTCAACTTCAAATAATTTGCTGCCCGCTGCCTTCAAATTTTTAGTTTAGTCAACTTGAAATTTTAATTTAAATTTCTCTAAAATGTAAAAATAAATAAATAAATAAATAGCACAAACATCATGGTTGCACTGATTACCAGGGAAGTCAGTTCCTGCCACAGAAGTAAAACAATTAAAAAGGTAATTGTGGCTTTTTTGCATAAACAAACAAACAAATACATGTAAGACACAAAATTGTGAGATACAAATAATTATGAGGGGAAAAAAGTCAGAATTGTGAGACAAAAGTCAAAATTAAAGTACCCCTTTTATATTCATTGGCAAAAAATAAATAAATAAATAAAAAAGAAAAGGGAAAAAAAAAAAAATTACAAGATTTAAACTTGAAATTGCAAAAAAGTCAGAATGGCAAGTTTATATCTCGCAATTTTAAGAAAAAAGTCAAAACTGTGAAATTTTGTGAATATCCTGTGGTTCAAATGGCCTTTGATAGATCAATTTTGCTTTTTCAATTTATTTAAATAACTATATATACAATCTATACTGAACTTACATAACAGTGCATGTTGGATCAAATTACATTGCATGTTAAAATAAATTCTCAAAACTAGAAGTAAAATTTAAATAAACAGAATGTACTTCAAAAAGTTAATTTGTGGGCAGGTTATGTAGTAAAATAATCAGTCATTATTCATCTGAAATAGAACTAACTTGACAGTGATTTTGCATGCAGTAAAATTAATGTACATCAAAAATGCATGTATAAAAAGATCAACATGCCTTACATATGGACAGTTTATAGCACAGATACCTCAGAATTTATCACCATTTACAATTTGTCATTCATTACCACTGACCCTTTATCATTTTTTGCCTGTTAATATTATCTTACAAAACTATTTCTACCTGATTTTTCCTAAAAAATTATTATTATTATTGGTATAAACTATTGTATACAGTCTGGTTCAGTGATAATAAATAATATTTTTACTAGGTTTAGGTTACCATTTTTTCAGTGCATTATAGGAGAGGATGCATTACCCGTATTTGTAAAGAAAATATGGTGTAAAACTCACCAACATGGTGCTTGGGTGAATAGGTGCTTGCTAGGGTGTTGCTGTGTGGTCTGATCTGCAATTACAAGAACCGTTAGATAGAGGTCATCGCTGCCAAAAAAAAGGGTCAGCAGTTCTTAAATCTAAGGGTTCACATACTTTTTCCACCCGCATGTGAATGTTTATATGGCATGTTCATTAAAAGCATGAAAACACATCATGTTTTATTTGTTTATGCAGGCTGTGTGACTTATCCGAAGATCAGATTGCATTTTATGACCAATTTATGCAGAAATCAAGAGGGTGCACATACTTTTTCCCGCAACTGCATCCGAACATAAAAGGCGAGGATGAAACGAGGCTCACGTTCAGATGATCACTAACAGTGAGGCGCAAACGACCTGTAGTCAGTGTGATGTGATGTATTCATGTTTACTTCATAACATCAGTGTGAAACACAAGCAGTTCAGTTCATCAAAACACATCAGACGAGCGCTTGATCACGGGACCGGAGCGCCCGCGGCCGCGCAGACCGCGTTTGATCGCCGGCGGCACGTCCACCTGCGCGCTTCTCGCCGACCACCGGCGGGCCGCTTTCCTCTCTGAACTCGTGCTTTACTGCCGTTTGTATAATGGATGACAGCAGAGATGAATACAGTCGTATTATTAATGTAAGACTGACAGATAGTGACGTGAGTTATGGCCGCCTTTACTTCAGAGTCGCTGTTTCATGAGGCCTTTCACTAAAAGCCATACATAAATGTCATTCGCCAGTGACCATAAACTATTACACAGGCAATTGGTTAGAAGATTTCCTCTGTTATCTATCACGGTTATTTACTGGTGTTTCTTTGTCGGTCCAGACGGAGCGCGCGCGTGCAAACGTACGGCCATCCGCTTCATTATGAGGCGTGTTGTATTTCGCAGGTGTTAGTGGAGGGAGAGCGAGGCTCTGTGAATGAGGGCTATTTGAGAAGACGCACCTAAAAGCTCTATTACTATGATAATGGAGCGGAGGGAGGGAGGAGGCCCCGGGCTAAATGTAGAGCCGCGGCTTTGCTCAGAAACGGCTTATTTAAATATCAAACCTGCGCACGGAATTGAGCGCTAACCCGTGACACAGGTACTGATGAGCAGAGGAGACGGGAATGTTACTCTTTAAATGTTACTCTTTCATAACGCAGCTATTTCTCTTAGCAAAATAAACCAATATAAACAGACCCAAATGAGTCCCTAGCTCTCATATGCTAAGGGCAACAAATTTAGTTTCTAAAACCATTGTGGGAACATTGCTGAAATATTTTCTTGTGATTATAATCAAAAATGTTTCATAGAACGTTCATCAAGTGCAAGTAACATCATAAGGGCATTCTAAGAACGTTGTTTAAGGGGCCGTTCACACAAAATGCACCTTTGTGTCTAAACTGCAAGACGCAGTGTTCAGGAATGTTTTTTTTTTTTTTGTAAGTGCAGCACAGAATCCCTCCTCCATCATGTTGCTGTCAAATAAAACAGTTGCCATGCCAACCTGCAACTGTAAACAAAATAAACAAAAAACTCACAACACTTGCCCCGCCTACGGAGTTTTCTGATTGGTCCATTGTTTTGGAACTGACATTAATGAGTGGCGCTGCGTGTAAAAGTTGAAATTCTTTTACTTGACATGGCGTTTTAAAAACACGGCAATCACGTGTGAGATGATGCAAAAGACATGAGACGTGAACGCAGCCATCATAAATGTCTATCTACTAGTATCAAGTAAAAAAAAAAGGAAAAGTAGTTTCCTACTTTTCCGATGTTCTTTGTGAACTGCCCTTAAGAACGTTTTCTCTCAACATTGTGAGAACGTATATCAAATATTAATAAAGTTATAAGAACATTCCACAAGCATAACTTTAAAAACATAAAAAATAGATATATATGTTCAAAAACATGTTCCTATTAAGTTATGAAAAGGTTATTTTTCTGAATATTCTTTTAAAATTTAAAACATGCAGTTTTTAAAATGTTTCAAAAACGTTTCTCTTGGTTATATAAACATCAAGGGAACATTCCATTTGCTCAAACATCATGGAAACGTTACTTTCAAATGTTCTCTGAACTTCCTGAAAGTAGCAGCAACATTTAAAAAATGTTACAGTTTCAGAAAAAAAAAAAAAAAAACATTCCATGAATGATGTACAAATAATGTTTTTGTGCTAACGCATTGAAAACATTATTAAAGACCAGATAACTCTGAACAAACATTCTACTAATGTTACTAGGGAGAAAAAAAATAAAAAATAAATAAATAAATAAATAAACAATGTTTGCTTATAACAACAGAACACTAGCCAAAATTCTGAGAAGGTTCTCTGTTAGCTGGGTTGTAGTTTGATTATGATCTGGTCATTAAATGAGATGCTTTAATTGGATGTTTTAATACTAATTGATCTTGGAGTGCATGGGAGTGTATCTCATTATGCAAATTAATTATGATGTAATATTAAATCTCTGCTGATATCCACCCACTGGTGCAGTCATGTGATCATCTCAGGTGGGGTTTCACACCTGTTCACTTCAACCTGCTATCAAAACAAGCATTAAAATACAAATCACTTCCTGTGAATTAAAGTCAGTGAATGGAATCTCTGTTGAAATAAATCTCTCAATGTTTTGATTGCACTGGCATTTTGGCAAATAAAGGAGATGCATGTGAGAAACACTTCAGCAAAAGCCTTGGTTTCAAATGCTGTTAAATAAAAAGTACTGAGATAACATCAATGCGATAGCGTTGTCCAAACAATAACATTTATGCAAAATGCAGCAGTCTGTTAGTGGACCAAGCCTTGCTGGAGAAACATGTTTGGCGATCGATACTGGACACAGAGATCATGTGTGAGCGCTCATGTCATCATTTACAAACACGGTATAAACTAATACCACATCAAACACTGCAGCTCTGCGCCTCAGGACATCAGATCTGCGCTCTACATTACTGCCAAACATAAAAACACCAGAAAATCAATCCTACACAGCTGCCATATTTGAGAATCATTTTTAGCATTGCATTGAAACTCTCACCCGATATTTATACAGTAGTTTGAATACGATCTGGTCATTTAATGAGCTGTTTTAATTGGAATATTAATTGATCTTTAAGTACATGGGTGTGTATCTCATTATATAGATTAATTATGATGCAATTCTGAATCTCTGCTGGTCTCCGCCACTGCTGCGCTCATGTGATCATCTCAGGTGGGTTTCACACCTGTTCAGTTCAACCTGTGCACTAGACAAGTCTTTGAAAAAAAAAAAAGACTATATGAGGAAAACACATTTTTAAAGTTTGATTTCAAGATCAGGAAAAGTCATTTTTTAAAGACCAAGAAAATTTAATTGGCATGTTATACACTTTATGAATCTAATCTTTTCTGGTCATATCAAGCTTTATTTATTTATTTATTTATTTTGGTAGAAATGACAAAATATTTGTCAAATCCTTATCCTTAAACCTGTAAAGTCTGACATAAAATAACAGCCCAAAAAACAAAAAAAGAAATATAAAACAAGAAAGAAAATTACACAATAGAAATGGAAAAAAAAAAGAAAATAGAAACTACACAAATGAAAATTACAAAATATTAAATAAATAAATAACATCTAATTTAAAAAAGAAAAAGTTGATTAAAACTTACAAAACGAATCCAGACCAAATATTTAAAAAATAAATTTTATTTTATTTTATTTTACTTTATTTTATTTTGGTTTTTCCATATTTGATCCATCAGGCTTTTATGGCTCATGCAGTCTAATATAGTTGCAGATGCTGATATTTATACGATGAAATTCTGATGCTTGTAATGTAAATCAATTAAATATTTTATAACAGTGTAAAAATGATCTAAATATCAGTGGTCACTTTATATCTCCAATAATATGTCTTGGTAAAATGAGATTGAAGTGACCCAAACATATAATGCAATGCAATTAATGCAATGCAATCAATGATGGTGTCGAGATGAACAAATAAATGTTCCTCAAAAGATGTGAGATGTTTTTAAGGCATGAGAAGATCATCCTCTGAGGAACAGTGAAAGTAAGGCTTCTGGAAACAAACGTTCCTCAAAAGATCCTGTTGATCAGAAAAATCTGATTTTTCAGAAAATAAATAAATAAATAAATAAATAAATTAATTAATAAATAAATAAATAAATAAATAAAATATGAAAAATGTTCATCTGGAAATATTACTGAAGTTGACATTTACTTGATAAAAATCAGTAAAAATTTGACAGCAAAAACACATATGAAGCACCAGCTGCAGGTGGACGTCTGTACAATTACACTAAAAGAGCTGTAACTTGATAAAAACAGAAGATGTAGTAGATTTTGTGTGACAGATTTAACAGCAAAGTTGATCATATTCATCATATAGAGGCCTTACTGTATCAAATTGGTCTGGTAGCTTCATAGGGTTAATCCTTATTCGGTAAATGTTGTTGTGGAATGGCTGTAAGTGATCAGCAAATGATCTTTTGTACACCTGCAGAACAAAAGCTTCCTCTCTGACTCTCGTGTCGCGTTACAGACCCCGAGCGCCGCTCGTCCCTAGAGCTGGAATAACTGAGCGCTTCCTGTGGAGTGTGTGCGATAAGGGCTGTAAGCGTATACCTGCTCCATTACCGCGGCCGCGCGCCTCTGTATTGGCAGAACACATCAAGCTAAAGCAGCATTGATTCTAGTTCATTATGTGTATAGCAAAACCAATTTAGCTGAAGAGGCTGAGCTCTCGTAGGCCGAGCGGACGCTCCTCTGCCGACCCGAGCGCGAGCATCCTGATCCCTGATTACTGCACCGGACCTCCAGCGAGCGCTAGACGCTCACGCTCCCTCGGAAGGGAACACGGCGTTTAGCTGCGAGTAAGATCTGGGCATGTTTCCATTGTGAGATCTGATGTTGGGAACGCATTATAACAGCTGCTGCGGCCCATTATATATGCACTGATTAGTTGCATTATAAGTTCCTAGCATGTAAACATGTGTTTGGTACAGAACGAGGTGACGTTTTTGTATTAGGAGCGTGTTAGCGTGCTCTCCGTCAAGTGCACTTCAAATAAACAGCGCCTGAAGGTTCAGCATTAGTGGCTGTTGACTTTAGGGACTTGCAGGAGGAAGTTTCTCCATCGCTGTGTCATTTGCTTTGGTTTTCTGTACGTGTCAACAGCCACAGTGAGCATTGAGGACAGAAACGCTGAAAGCTGCTCAGACTGTACAAACGCTTCCACATAAACGCACATCAGTTCACATGACCATTAGCAGACCACCGGGGTTAGTTGTCACAAGGCCTCTGAGGTTTGAGTCATATAATAATAAACTTTTGTTTATTTCAAATATAATTAATTTTTGCCATTTCATGAATTCTTTTGTGTTTCCCTTTTTATTTATTTATTTATTTTTAAATCTTGAAATGCATTTTTAATAAAGATATATTGTAGATTGTAGATTGTTTTCTCAAATTTGTGTCAATTACAAGCAGGTTCCCACTGTGACAACATGCAGTGAGCATCTTTTTCTTTTTCTTTTTTTTTCTGTCAAAGTAAATGTTTTTGTAGTCAACGTTTTTAAGGTTTTAAGGTTTGCCGCTCAGTTTGGGATCAGTAAGATTTTTAATGGTTTTCAAAAATGTTTTTTATGCTCATCAAGGCTGTGTTCATTTGATCAAAATACAGAAAAAAAATAATATTGTAAAATATTATTACAATGTAAAACAATGTTTTTCTGTAATAATATACATTAAAATGTAATTTATATCTGTAATTAAAGTTGAATTTTCAGAATCATTACTCCAGTTTTCAGCGTCACATGATCTTTCAAAAATCATTCTAATAGAAAAAAAAGAACAGCATTTATTTAAAATAGAAAGGTTTTCTAACAATATACACTACTGTTCAAAAGCTTGGGGTCAGTAAATTTGTATTTGTTTGTTTTTGTTTTTTTTTAAGAAATTAATACTTTTATTCACCAAGGATGTGTTAAATAATTTAAAATAGTGATAGCATAGATTTACATTGCTAGAAAAGATTTATTTTGAATAAATGCTGTTCTTTTAAACTTGTTATTCATCAAAGAATCCTGGAAAAAGAAAAAAACAAATCACAGGTTCCAAAAAAAAATATTTGTCAGCAAATATTGCATGTAAATCAGCATATTAGAATGATTTCTGAAGGATCATGTGACACTTAAGACTGGAGTAACAGCAGATGAAAATTGAGCTTTGCGTCACAGAAATAAATTATATTTTAAAGTAAATTAAAATAAAAAACTTTATTTTATATTGTACTAACATTTTGCAATATTGCTGTTTTTTTCTGTATTTTTGATCAAATAAATGCAGCCTTGATGAGCATAAGAGACTTCTTTAAAAAACAGTACAAGCCTTACTGATCCCAAACTTTTGAGCAGTAGTGTAGATGCATACACACATAATCCTAGACAAAAGCTACAGTGTGACAACATGCCCCACTGTAGGAGTCAATATGTGTTCAGTGAGTTGCGTCTTAAGTCTAAGCCAGTAACTGTGGAAATCAAGTTTAACTTATTTAAATACATTAAATAAGGTTTAAATAAGGTTTTTATGTTACTCAGCTGCAATGAGTGTGAATATGTGTTTTTATTTATTACTCTCAAGCCTTGATATTATTTTGCGAGAAACCCAGAAGCAGGTGAATTGAGGACTTAGAGTTTTTAATAAAAAAAAAAAAAAAATACTTTTAATCCTCTACTATGATAATGACTTTTAATATTTGCTTTTCAGAAAGACACAAAGAGGTTTTGCTTGTTTTGGTTTTATTGTGACAGTGTGTGTTCACTAAGCAGGTCCAGAATGAGCAGGTTTATTTGTTAATCCAACAAACAGTTCCAGTTTCATATTGTTCTCGTTGGGCACTCTGTGGCAAACCCAGTTTATTTTGATTTGCCCAATTTTGCTTTTGCGTATTTATGGATTTACTGAGTGGAAACTCACAGACACGGAAAACACAATTAGAGGAATATTTGTGCTCAAATATTGGTCTTGTATTGGGTCTCATTCCAGCAAAGTAATTATTGAATTTGCGGGGATCAAACAGGGCAGCGCGGGCAGGTAAATACTGTCGGCCAGCGGCGGAGAATGGGAGCAAATCAAAGCGTTTATGAGTCTGTGTTTCCTGCAACTCAGAGTTTATTATGAGACGACAAACCTCCAACACAGAGGATAAAAGAGAGCAGCCTGTGCTAATGATAAGAAAGGTTACTCACATACATATACGTGCATATGATGCCTTTTCTGGATTCTTCCAGTCAAACGAGACCCTTCGCACTCAAACAAACAGCCCTTAGAGACTGCAGAGTTTGTAGTGTTTGTATATGTGTGATTCTTCACTGCTGGTCGTTTACAGACAGAGTGAGAATCATCTGTACTGACCTGTAAACCGTACAGGGTCGGGATCATGGAGTGAAGAGGAGAGTCGTGAAAACGGAGAGTCTCCTGTTCGGTTCGGTTATCAGCACCTGCTCAATAAATCATACATTTGGAAAGTAATTAATTATTTTATTCCTCAAGGATGCATTAAACTGATCAAAGGTGACAGCAAAGACATTTATAATGTTGCAAAAGATTTCTATTTCAAATAAATGCTGTTCTTTTGAACTTTCTATTCATCTGGGAATCCTGAAAAATAAATCATATCACGGTTTTCACCAAAAATATTGTGCAGCACAACTGTTTTCAACATTGATAATAATCAGAAATGTTTTTTGAGCAGCAAATCAGCATATTAGAATGATTTCTGAAGGATCATGTGGCACTAAAGACTGGAGTAATGATGCTGAAAATTCAGCTTTGATCACAGCAATTAATTACATTTGAACAGATATTCACACAGAAAAAAGCTGTTTTAGATTATAATAAAAAGTAACCATTTTACTGTTTTACTGCATATTTGATCATGTAAATGCAGCCTTGGTGAGCAGAAGACACTCTGAACACAGAACACACACTTTGAAGAATATAAAAAATAAATCGAACTGACCCAAAGTCGACATTTAACAGTTACAGTGCATTCAAGCTTTCCGTTCCTTGGAAATCAAACAGGAAAACAATATATGATCACTTTTAGTAAATCATACAAATGAAAAGTGATTTAATTTAAAATTCTGATTTTAAAACATTTATTAATGTTGCCTATCACAGTCTTTTGAAAAAATGTTTTTGCTTCTTGTAAATGACCCAAGAATGACTGAGATGTAAAGCCTGAGCAGACATCAGCCTCATGTGTTTCTGTAGAATCTACACAGAAAATAAGAAAGGCTCTGGGTTGTGAATATGTGCGGTTGAGCGTTCGTTCTGCTGGATATGAAACACGGAACAAGCGGCCAAAGCCACCGTAACACAGCGTCTGTGTGCTTCTAACATAGACGACTGCTGCACCCTACAGTTAGAAGACAGATCACCACCAACTCACACTCACACTCAGTTCACACACAATTCAGCGCTTGTGATTTCCTATTGTCCCTGTAAACTGACCACAGAAGCACAGAAGAATCATGAATGAATCAAACATTGTTGAAATCACAGTTGCACTAAAGTCAACGACATATAAACAATAACTGATCACAGACACCAATCATTTTCCATTTCCAATCCATTATAAAGGGATTTTTCACGCACAAAAAGAAATAACAGTCATGGAAAACTTGAAACAATGTTTAAAAATTAGCTTTTCTCTACTAATTTATTATTATTATTATTATTATTTAAGTTATGCTCTGTTTTAAAATGTCTCTTTCAAGAAAAACTTGCCACAGTGTGTGTGATTTGTTTGTCAGTGAATCATTTCAGCTGGTGCACACACATCCGTCTGAATGATTCATTTGTGAAACTGACAGAATCAAAGTGATTTCTTATCCAGTAAACACTGGAAAAAATATGCAAAATCAAAACCCTGATAGAAAAATAAAGACCTAAACGTATTGGTCAGATATTGTCAGATGTGACTGTGACACAGATGAAGTGAATGCAGTTTGATGGTCTGATCCTGACATATGGACATACGGACACCTCACGGGTAAAGAAAACCCCCAACAAGATCACAAAAAGCAGCGAGCGAGCGCTACTGATGCCAAAAGACTCTTACTCACTAATTAACACTTTGAAACAGCAGCAGTTCTGCAGTATAGTTTCATCTCTATTCATAGTGAGGGGTTAAACTGGGATTTTGGAGGTGAAACCTTCTGCTGTGACATGTGTTGTGTTGATCTGCACCGCACTGATCGGATCTGTATTCCCAGTCACCTGCTTAAACAGACCATACATGTGCATTATTATGATCAACTTTGACAAGCGAGTGTCCATCAAGCGCTCCAAACACTCCCCCATCTGTCATTGGCCAGTCAGACAGATAGCCCTGCCCCTAAAGCACATGATTGGTTGAGTCAGAAGTTGACATGTCAGGAAAAGAGTCACAGAGTGTTTGACCAATGACTGACTTATAAAGACTGTGAAGATTACAGTGACGCTCCACAAACTAGCGGAAGATCTGAGCATTTCACACAGCAGCTGTGGATGCAAACAGTATCTCACACTCACATCCACATACAGTCAAGCAGATACCTGCTCTGATGTCATCCGCATGTGTTTTCCTCTGGACTGACAGAAATCCCACAGCATCTGACTCAAAGAGTGAGTTTCTCCTGCTACTTTTCTTAAAAACATCAAACGGTTTGAGAAGTGTTCAGGTTTGAGTATGATCTCTCACCTGTAACTCCTTACAGATCATTCTAGACACTCTAAAATATCTACAAATACGCTGTGACTGAAAAGAGGAGATTTTTATCATAAGTAGCACAGGTATATTTGTAGCAATAGCCAACAATACGTTGTATGGGTCAAAATGATCATTTTTTTCTTTTATGCCAAAATTCAATAGGATATTAAGTAAAGATCATGTTCCATAAAGATATTTTGTAAATATCCTACCATAAATATATCGAAACTTAATTTCTGATTAGTAATATGCATTGCTACAAACTTCATTTGAGCAACTTTAAAGGCAATTTTCTCAATATTTGTATTTATTTATTTATTAATTTTTTGCACCCTCAGATTCCAGATTTGTATCTCAACCAAATATTGTCCTATCCTAATAAAAAATAAATAAATGGAAAGCTTATTTATTCAGCTTTTAGATAATGTATAAAGCTCAAAATTACCCTTATGACTGCTTTTGAGGTGCAGGGTCACAAATGCTATGTGATCAAATCAGTAGTTCTAAATTCTGATTGGACGAGCTGCTGTTTGAGGTCGTTATAATACTGATGACACTGATGCTGCGTTGCTTGGCAACCAAAAACTGCTACAGTTACACATATGAATTACATTGCTTGGAATTATGATTATGATTAATAATAAATGTTACTTATTAAAGCATTAGTGCCCATTTAAA
Source organism: Labeo rohita (assembly GCF_022985175.1). Lineage (NCBI taxonomy): Eukaryota > Metazoa > Chordata > Actinopteri > Cypriniformes > Cyprinidae > Labeo > Labeo rohita. The sequence continues at coordinate 746,337 of NC_066874.1, read as the reverse complement.
ATAAGATATATTGTAAAACATATGTTTCAATGTTGTAAATAAAACAAAGATTATTGTAGTAACCTACATGTTACAAAAAATACAATTTAAGTGTTTCTGGTTTAGAATTTTCAGCATACTATAACTTCATTAAAGCAGCTGATGAAGAAAACTCTACAGCATCATTCAGTCAAAATCTTCACACAGCTCTTTTGTTGTTTTGAGGGCAAAATGAACTCTGAGATTTTTCAAAAATTAAAAAAAAAAAAAAATCTCCAGAGATTCTCCAAACACAGCAGCATTAGTAATGACATGAGTGTGAGCAAATAGTTTCAGGTGAACTTTCCTTTAAAATAACATGAACTGATGGTGTTCTTCTACATTCTGTTTATTGTTTAGTTGTGTAAGTGTGTGTAGAAGGTGAGTGATCAGTGTGTGTGTGTGTGTGTGTGTGAAGTCGCAGAGCTCATGGTGTGGACAGAAGCACAGATTGCAGTGTTGACAGTGAATCTGGGCTTTTCTCTGAGAATCGTGGCACCTTCTCTCTCTCTATCTTTCTTTCTCTCTCTCTCTCTCGTTTTTGGCATAACTTTCTGCAATCTGTGACGCGATCAGGCACCCGGGCGTTACACACACACACACACACACAGGGACAATAGAAAGAGAGTAATACGCAGCCAGCACCATGCGTACTGTACACCATTCATCCGTCCATCAGTCTGTCTCATGTAACTTTTGTTCTAAGCGGATTGCTGAAGATTCTTTCCATGAATTACTGGTACTAACACATAAATAATCACCCCTGCATTTCCTCAGTTTTATCACACACTGTAGTGTTGACTGTATTCATGATCAACCAGTTATTCCATAATGCGTGTGTGATGGAGGATACTGGCAACCGTTCTGTCAGAGATTCTGCTGTACTGTCTACAGATAGAACTGAAGTCAAACAGTCCAGGAAGAACTTGATATTAAACATGTTTGTTAGACATGAGTTTAGTTGTTTAAAATAGAATTCAGCTGATGAGCAACATGACTAATTGATTTTAAATGAATATATGTCAAATCTCATCTTGTGTTTTGTGTCCATCATGCTGTGAAAAAAAAAGAACAACAACATTGTTTTTTATAAATTAATAAATGTTATATAATAACATAATTTATGGTAATTATATGGTAATTATTATATTTATTTATATATATAATTAATGTATTTATAATAATTTATGTATTTAGTATAACTTGAAACAAAATAATGTTTTCATATATTATTATAATATTTTGTCTTTATAATAAAAATTATGTTTTATGTTAATTTACTGGATAAAAATAGGCATTTAGGAATTTCTAAATGGTTATATAAAATATTTTCTTTTTACACTAAATTTCCAGTGTGAATATTGTGTAATGTTACTGTCACAGTAATATAAAAACATTAAAAGCACATCAACTGGTTACCAGAGTTATAATAAAATCCGATAGGATATATCATATATAATATATAGAAAGATTATCAATAATAATTGAAAAAAAACATTTGTTTGCTAGTTACAGCAAATTACACAAATGTCCCAAATTATGACAGTAACACAAAAACAATCCAACTTCAAAAATGAAAAGTTCATGTAATTTTGAGGTTGACGTTCAATGTTCTATAAAACTTCTCCTTTCACTAATTAAAAAAAAAACATCTTCCAGAAAAAAGATTTTCCAAACACTCATTTTCATACTAAATACTAAACGGCGGTCGGCTGCAGACCTGCCAAAGCCCTGTGCTAGTCCTCTCCTAACTTTATTTAAAGTTTTCCAGATGTAAAGTTCTGAAGATGATGTGTTTGGACTTTCTCAAGTTCCTTAAGTGAAATCTGCGAGGACGACTCTTCTCTTATCTGCCTTCTCTTCAGCCTCATAATCAGACGTATCAAAGTGAAATTCTCACTCCAGAATAATCAGCTTCCATCAGATACGGGCCTGCTGGCTGCGGGTGAAAGCGCGCGGAGCTGCGATGTGCACATTAGCCGAGCAGGAAGAGCCGCGTGCAGCTTTAACATCCTAATCAGGCGTCCTCACTGAGACTATTGTCTGCAGCGCTGCAAAAAAACACTTTATGGGAAATGAATGCAAATGCTGCAGGATGCCAGAAACATTTCACACAAATGGAGAAGTGCTTCATTGCTGTTGACAGAGGTCCAAAAACACGCGCTCTGTGTGTGTGTGTGTGTGCGCGCAAAATACAACAATAAAAGCGAGGCAGGGAGAAGGTTTAGGACTGATGCGTTGAGGAAAGCGTCTAGTCTACTAAAAAGGAACGGAAATGAAAACGTTCAGCGAGACCACCAGTGTTTTTGGCAAAGTCTTTTGCGTATTTGTGTATAAAAATCTGCTGCTTTTGATACTTTCAGTCATTTTACAGCCGATGCGATTCAGATGAAAGTAAAGCATTTTCCTGAGCAGGTGTTTTGGAGTGTGTGTGTGTGTGTGTGTGTGTGTGTCAGGTTTTGAGTGTGGTTAATCAGGAAGGTCAAATCTTCAAAGTGAACATCTGGCTGCAGAATCTGTGCCGTTATGAAGCTCTAGAGAGTCTGATGTCTTTTCAGACACAGCGTGAATGGTGTGAGAACTGCTTCTGTGAACTCAAACCTGCTTCACAGAACATTCACAGTCCAGAACTCACCGGTTTAACGTGACCCATGGAGCACGACCGCGAATCTCAGCACTCACAGCTCTGACACTGTTTTTCCCTATGTATGACCTAAATCAACATTATAAAGTCTGACTTGAAGCAAAAATAAAATGCTTAAAAAAATACAAGTGTGATGCATGCATATAATAGTAATGAATCAGATGCTTCACTTTGACTAATAAAGATGATTGTTAAAATAGCATTAACAATTCTTCTACACATCTGCATATAGAAGTATTTTACAAGCTCAGAGTGCATGCAAAGTCTGTTTTCAACACAGGTTAGCAAAATAAAAAAGGAATTACAATTTTCTATTTTACAAAACTTGTTTTATGCAATTATCAGAATTCTTCAGAATTCACTTGTTTCACCACTTTTTAAAAAAAATTAAAAAGCTATTCATGAGTTTTTATCATTTATCAGATTTTTAACTTTTAATTCCCCTCAGAATTGCAAGATATAGGGTACAACGGGGCTAAAGGCACACCTTAAGAAAAAACGTGCTGTTCACAGTGCGTAAAATGTGTAATTGCAGAAAAATATATATATATATGTTTTGTATTGAACATTTATGGAGCAACGGATTTTGGGTGACAATAAATCATACAAGTCGTTTATTTTGTTTTAAAATCTTATGAATATATAAGGTGGCAATGGGGGACCTTTTACCCTACACACAAAAGGGGCAAAAGGCACACAGTATTGATATAAATACTTCAGCTAAAATAATGTGTGTGTTTTTTGTTTTTTTTTAATGTCTGAGCTAAAACTTGTTTAAAACAATCACTTTAACAATGCCCATTTTCCACAAGTTGATATGATTCTTTAGGGTCTTAATGAAACCTCTATAATATACTTTGGTTAAAATTTCTCAACGGTAGCGTAAATAACACCTTTTTTACCTTGCTCAGCTCTGTACAAATCATCCTGTTCTGGTTTGAGGCTGCTTTAAATGTTAATGAGCTCTGCTCGCCCCGCCCCTCTCTTCTCTCTGTGGAGTGACAAGCCTGTTTACTTTAGCCGCATTTAGCCGCTAAACTTGCTAACTAGCACATTATTAGGAAAGGTGACTGCAGATTACAAAGATTAAAAAAAAAACCCTTATACTCACTTCTGCTGTAAGTGAAGCTGGATCACGAATGATTCACGCCAACATAGACGGATATATGTAGATCGGGAGGCGCATTCCCTTCACAAACAAACGTAATCCACTGCATCTTCAGCGGACACACAACACTTCAATCGCTCAGTCTGAGATATTCTTGTTTAATTTACATCCCTGCTCCGGCACTGAAACAATGGAGGTCGGACTGTTATAACTGATCCGAGGTAAGACGCTCATGTCAATCAACTATCGTGGGAGCGGCCTCTGGTGTGACGCCACAATGACAGGCATCTGAGAACGGCTCAATTTGAAAAAGAGAATATTATTTTTACAGATTAATTAAAAACCACTGCATGGATTTTTTTCATTATAGGGTAGATTTGTACATACACTGCCAACACACATTAATGTTCAAACAACATGCATGTAAAAGTGAATGTAAAAGCCCTTTAAACAAAAGACATTGGTCTCAAAATGCATTCATTTTAGCAATTCTCATTTGCTACTTAAATCTACAACTAAAAAAAAAAAAAAAGATTAGGTAGGCACAGAATCAACTTTGCCCTGCTGCCAGTGTTCACATTAAGAATCAGACAAATTTGCACGTGCATCTTGAAAAGCGAATGTTTTGGAAAGTGCTATGCCACGTTTTTGTGCCATCTAGTGGTTTAGAGGAAAATAATATCAAAGGTGCCTTTTTGTACCCTAAACTCAAAATTTGGAATTTTCCCTCAAATCTGAGTTTGTCTCACAATTCCAGCTATTCACTTTTTTTCCAGCTTGACTTTTTTTACTCATATTTGTTAGTTAATAAAATATAAACAGGTAACTGCAACTTTTTATCTTACAAAATATCTCGCAATGACGTTTTTCCTCGGAATTCCATGATTATATCTTACAATTCAGCTTTTTTGTTTGTTTATTTTTCTACCTCAGAATAAAAAAAATATTGTTGTGACTTTTTTTTCTGAATTCTGACTTTCACACAATTGCGACCCTGGACCACAAAACCTGTCATAAGTAGCATGGGTATATTTGTAGCAGTAGCCAAAAATACATTGTATGTGTCAAAAATTATTGTTCTTTTCTTGTATGCCAAAAATGATTAGGATATTATGTAATTATCATATTCCATTAAGATATTTTGTAAATTTCCTAATGTAAATATAATCTTTAATCAGTAATATGCATTGCTAAGAACTTCATTTGGACAACTTTATAGGTGATTTTCTCAGTATTTAGATTTTTTTTTTTAAACCCTCAGATTCCAGATTTTCAAATAGTTGCATCTCAGACAAATATTGTCCTATCCTAACAAACCATACATCAATGGGAAGCTTATTTATTCAGCTTTCAGATTATACATAACTCTCAATTTAAAACAGAAAAGAAAAAGAAGACCTTTATGACTGGTTTTGTGATCCAGGGTCACAATTGTGAGGTGATGATTTACATTTCTAAATGTAAAAAAAAAAAATAATAATAAAAAACATGGTAAAACCACAATAGCCTACTTTTCAGCACTAAGTTCGGGATGATGAACCTAAGAGCTGAATGTGATAAGATAAAACATGAGATATGTTGCATTGCCACAGTGCTGCCGGGTTGTGCTGCAGGAAGTGGCGCGCTGCATTGTTGCATGTCTAAGCCGTCTGCCGCTTCTCACATCCAGAGATGATTTCATATTCGAGAGATACGAAAGCATCTGCTGTTCCCATAACAGCGGCGAAATGCGCGTTTACGACGCGAAACTCGATCTGCTGCCCACCTGGACGACAGGACGGACAGGTGGCACCTCTGACTCCAGCAGCTCGAGCGTCGCGCGCGCGCATGTGTGTGTGAAATGAGCGCGTGCTTTCATCTGTGCGCGTGAGAACGCGAGAGGTTAGTTTTTGGATCTATTAACACCTGTCGTGCTAAAATTCGCGTTGCTGGGATTGTAAATCAGCTCCGGGGAGAAGCGTGTGCCAAAGAGAGAGAGAGAGAGAATGGAGAGGGAGAGTTTCTCCGCTCACAGGAGCCAGACTCGCTGTCCAGCGAACCTCTGATCTTCTGGCGCTGATTCCAGGTCAGATGTAGAACACGAACTACGGCATGTTGCTCTCAGCGTCCCCGCACCTGCGCGCAACACCTGAATCTGCTGTTACTTCGTTCGCTCATTCACATGCGACATTAAAACCGGCACGAGCAGCTCAAAGCACAAAACACAAACACTGAGGCGGAAGTGCCTGTTTCTCCACGTGATCCTCATAAAGCTGCACTTCAACATTTATACTGCTCGTGTGTGTGTCTGTGCTGCTCATCTGTTGCTCACATAAAATGACAAAAAAAAAAAAACAAAAAAAAAAAAAAACCCTGATCATATGGGATATTAAATGACATCTGAGTCTGATGGCATCGATGCTGCCGCTTTCACAATAAACATACTTAATATTTCATATTGGACATGAAAGATTAACTGATGGATTTAATTTAGGTTAATGAAAGGCACAGCAGATCTGAATGAATCTCATGTCAAAAATCTCCCAAAATAAATGAAATGAAATACATACATACATACATAAAATGGAGTCTACTTTTAAGACCAGACTTTGTAAGCATATTTTTCCACAGAAATAGTAAAACTGATGTTAAATTGTTTTTTTAAATTAAGTCACAAACATATTTTCATAACATAATTTTTATATTTGCATAACAGTTTTTAAATTTTAAAATAATTTCACATTTAGATTTTTAAATACAATTCTTATTATATATATATATATATATATTCATTAATTAATTTAAATCAACATAAATTAAGCTGAGAACAAACACTACCATGAAGTCAAATAATTCACTTTGCATCTGTGCAACTATTAATCGCATCCAAAATTGACGGTTTTGTTTACATAATATATGTGTGTGTAATGTATATATTTATTACGTATATATATAAATACTCACACATGCATGGATATGTTTGAGGAAAATGTATATATTTATATATAATATTTAATTATATCAATAAAAATATATACATGTAAATACATGTGAATATTTTTAAAATATATACTGTATGTGTGTGTATATATATAATAAACGTACATATATTTTGTAAACAAAAAGGCACAGCACTGTTTTTTCACATTACAGTATTTTTTTTTTCATTACAGTAATGAGAATTTGCAATGGAAATAACATAACAAGGTGAATGTATCTTGACTGGTTTCATGAGATTCTACAATTTTGAAATCATTTATTAATATTTATTAATTTATAGCGTGAAATTTAAAATTTTCTGTTTGAGTTTTGTGCAGCATCTCAATGGTTTAATTTGAGTTTTATTTCATGTCTCTTATTAGTTGAACATCATTTGGCTGGGTTTTCTTCATTTTGTCATGTGTAGAGATGCGTTTGGTGTGTAAACAGGGTCACGCTCCGAGCGGCTCCTGCACACACACCCTGAAGCCATGACTTCCTACTGCACGTATTCAGACTTTACATAATTGTGCAAAAATGTGAATTAAACTAAATGAACATCACCATCTAAGCCTGTTTCATTCAAAGCAGCTGAGATAGAATAGGAGCTGTGTGTGTGTGTGTGTTTCTGTTGGTGTATTTCTTACTCAACAACTCGTTTTAATCAACTGCGCAGAACAAAGACGAGAACAAAGAAAATACTAAGAATTATTTTGTAGCAAAGTGACATTTTCAGGCCAGTATGCTAATGTGGCGTCAGACGGGTGTAGGTGACTCTCGCGCCGTTAATGACTGAACACGGTTGCGTTAGAGGGAGAAGAGTTGAAAAAATGTCTCAAACTCGACATGTAAAGCCGTGCCATCTTCACTGCGGACAGAAAACTCTGAAAACTGCCATTAAATATCAAAAATGTTCCTTCATACTGCGTCTGGACCCTTTTGTGGGCACGGTTATAAATATTTCAGTATTTGGCACAGTAAAAAAATGATGAATAATATTTGTGGATGAGAATTTGCATTCAACTGTTAAATTAAAAATTAATTACTCAGATACATAAAGGAACAATATAACTTTGAAGCCTCCGAGATGGCAAAGTTAATTATTTCCAATTAGGAGCAAAATATCTTCAGAGATATTTCAGACCTTTTAATAGCATGGGATGAACCGCAGACAGAATAAAAGACTCTTTGTTGGTTTTCCAGCGCGTGAAAGATAGCACTTCATATCCAGAGCGTGTGCACGACACAATTAAAATCTATAATAAAGTATATTGGAATATAGAGGGAAGTGTGCTGATCACATAAGCTCATATTTAACATAAAACACACAGGCGCCGCATAATCAAACGGCCTCATAATGTGTTTGCCCTGACACTATCAGCCGGCTGGAATTCTGTTTATAAGCGGTTGTACTGGAGCTTTATGGGACACGCGTGTGTCTCGTGTGAGAGCTGATGTATCGTGAACAAGAGGAACGTCTGACCTTTGTACGGAAAACGGCGACTTTACACACTTCAATTTATGCACCGCAGTCTCCAGGCTGTATTTATTGAAATGCAACACAAGCAAGTTTGAGATGATCAAATAAATAAATAAGTACCTGTTCCTCCATGAGGATTGCATGTAAAACAACCTGAAGAGCGACCTGTGTGATACTGGTTTGGGCTGTTGTCCACATTTCACGTGAGTGTCACAGAATCGCCCATCTGAAAATGAACATGTCAAAACACCATCAGGCCATGCATTTACACACATGCACAAGTGCACACACATGTGAACAAGTACACATGCTCAAGTAAATGCATTCACAAGGACATAGATGCACAGGTACATACATGCGCAAGTACACAAGTGTACAAGAGCACAAATACATGCACAAGTGTACAATTACATGCATGCACAAGTACACACATGCACAAGAAAATACATACACAAGGACACAGAGGCACAGATACACAAGTGTGCAAATGCACAAGAACATACAAAAGTGAACATTTACATACATGCACAGGAAAAAGTACACATGCACAAGTAAATGCATGCACAAGGACATAGATGCACAAGTGTACAAGTGCACAAGAACATGCAAAATGCACATTTACACACATGCACAAGGACATACTGTACACACATGAACAAGTACACGTTCAAGTAAATGCATGCACAAGGACATAGATGCGCAAGTACACGTGCATAAGTACATACACACAATTACATGCATGCACAAGGGCATACTGTATACATTCAAGTGCACAAGTAAATACATACACAAGGACAGATGTACAAGGACATAGATGCACAAGTACACATGCATAAGTACATGCAGAAGGACACTGAAGCACAAATGCACAAATGCACAAATGTACAAGTGCACAAATGCATGCACAAGTGGACAATTACATACATGCACAAGTACAAGCTATACACACAAGTGCACAAGTAAATACATACACAAGGACACAGATGCACAAATACACAAGTGTACAAGAGCACAAGAACATGCAAAAGTGCACATTTACACACATGCATAACTAAATGCATGCACAAGGGCATAGATGCACAAATACACATGCAAAGTACATACATGTGCAACACAAGTGTACAAGTGCACAAATACACAAGTGCACATGAAGACGCAAAAATGCACATTTACATACATGGACAAGTGTATACATGCACGAATACACAAGTACAAACAAACAATCAAACCTCAGCAATCAAAAGGGCAGTAGAACTTCCTTCAGATATCATTAAGTCTCCTTAAACCAGATGTCTTGTTCAAGTAGCTTGCGATAAACATTTAGACAGTTTAACTTTAACATGTTCAGCAAGATTCTGAAGGGAAAACAGACTGTAGAAAAGAGTTATGCTATTATCTGTAATAGCATCTCCTGTGGAATCACTGCATGTAAATGACACACTATAAAAATATTATGTTCCTAAAGTTATACTTACCTTGATTTTATTTAGCTTTCTTTATATTTCATATTCTTTCTTTATATTTAACCTCAAGCACTTCACTGACACTCTTGTCTCTTTGATAAACATCTACACTAACTTCAGATCATTTTTTTTTTTTATATTTTAAAATAAAAAGTGTGAGACAAAAGTAAAAAGACTACAAAAGACGAAAACAAATATACATTAAAGACTTTAAAACTGAAAAAATAAATGTTTAAAATGCATAAAGGTGAACATTTTCCAAGAAAATGAGACACAGATGTGACTGTAGCTGGAGACTCATGTGTACAGTGTGTTTCAGGCCCTATAGAGACTGATCATGTATTTTATTCATTCAGAGTCATGTCAGATCGCTGGGAATTTGTACCTGACAACGACTTCTCAACTATTCCTAAAAAGCATCCAGTTATTTTGTGTCTGTCTCTCTTTGTCATGATCTGTTTTCAGCTGACAGGTAGCGTTTCATATAGCCAGCGCCGCGTGTCCGTGTCACTCCAGATCTGTCCTGTCTCACCGGCACGACCAGAGTGCTTTTTGATGAAGTCATTCATAAATTTTAATATAACGTGTATGAACTTGATGTACGGCCTCCCGGCTCATTAATATTGGAAGGGATCACCTTATGAAAAATAAAACTCAGGAGTATTTTTTTTCTGCTGGCGAAAAGCCGTGATGTATTACACGACTGTGAATCACGGCTCAGCTGGAAATATGATGGACAAACAGGCCATGAGTTCTTCATGACAGCCAGCGCTACTAAATATGACAGAGATCAGGGCCGTGGCTATCATTATAACTTAAAATGTTTGTCGGCCGTGCCGTAAGCTCTGCTCAAATACCTAGCAAACAGCCGTTCTGTCTGTCGTCCGTCCAAACGGAACCTCAGTGACTGATCTGGAGCGTTTTATTTAGCGTCGACTCCACAGATCGTACAAATGAAACACAGCTGAACTCACAACTTATTCTAATTGAGACTAAGATCAGTGTCAAAGCCAAGCTAATGCTGACTAATTATAAAACACACCTAACTGTGTAAATCTAGTCATTTTTAGTAAGTAATTTTAATGTGTTTTAGGGTTTATTTTAGCAAGTGCAACAATTATACTGAAAAAGGGGGGGAAAGTGTTTTGTTTGTGTTTTTGAAAAGTTTTCCATACAGATGACAATGTTGTTAAAACAATCTGTTAACACAAATCCAAAAAAAAAAAAAAAAAAAATTAAAAATGCTGTATTCATGTCAGGCCAGTAGTTGGCACACATATGCATTTCTACATAGTACATGTGCAAATGATGTCACCATTTTCACAAATTTGCATTTCTTTAGATTTCAAGAGACAAGATCGCTTTCAAAAACTTGCACTTTTCAACTCATTTCCAAAAGTTTGTTTTTAGGCCCCCAAAATGTTGTTGGCATTTTTAGTTAAAAACAGTGTCACATTAACACCCCCCCTTTTATATCATAAAAAACTTTAAAACTTTAAATGAAAAAAAAAAAAAAAAACTCAAACTTATATTACTTAGTTGCAATATTTCTCATTTTCATTTAGTTGTTTTTTTTATTATTACTGAAACAAATAAAATTACTAAAAACTTTATTTTACAAAAAAAAAAAAAAAAAAAAACATTTTTTATATTTTAATTACATATTCACAAAAAAAAATTACATAAAAAATAAAAAATGACAAAAACAACAACAACAACATTTCAAAAACTTTATTTAATCTCAGTGATACTAAAATAACTCATGTTTCTTAATTGTTATAATGCATCAATTTATACTGAATGTACTATAAAATTAATATTATGTTTTTTCTCTGAACTCATATGCCATGTTGTATTTTTGCAGTTGAGTAATATAAAAAAAACATTGGTATTGTATTTATAATGGTACATAACTAAATATATATAATATCCAAATCAATTTTCTTATTACATGTTTATGGTCTAATTGTGCAGTTATTAAAGAAAAAAAATATATACAGCCTGAGATGGTTTGCTGGTCTTCCAGCATGACTGACTGACGTGCACAAACCCCTCAAAAACCCTTCAGACCTGCCCAGGCTGGGAGACCAACCAAGACCAGCAAACCGGCTCAGGCTGTTTCCAGCAGGGATTACAGAAGTAACACGGCTTGTAGGACAGCGTATGCTGCATTTTGTTGGCTTGTTTTGTTTTTCCTGCTTCTTCGAGTAAAGATATAAAGTTTCTTTTCAAAACGTGTATTTGTAAAGTGTTCAGCCAGCCATTCATTTGATCTGAAAGCACATTTCAATGCAGCGTGGCAGCATGTGTGTGTGTGTGTGTGTGTGTGTGTGTCTGGTCCAGCACTCAGCTTTGACTCTGCGGCTCTGAGCCGGCCAGCCATGACTGCTTTTAACCTCCTCTGCTCTCACATCCTCCTGCCGCTCCATCTTTCTGTCCCTCACAGAAGCACTTAACCAGCGACATTTCCTGGAGCTGCTTAATCCTCTTTCAAAGAACTCTAACTAAGTTCAGGAAAGTGTGAATTACTGAAACAGCCCATTTCCAGGGATGCTCCACAGGAAGGGTTTGGATTCATTAGAAACAGAGAGTCAGAAATGGCACGTTAATTCTATAGATGCGTGTAAGAGGGGCAGACGACTCCACAGCGTCAGTAATGAATGTATGTGCTATTAGAGGCTACAGTAGGTGACTAACGCTCTCTCTCAAACTTTCTGCCAGGCATCGAACAGAAATGAGAAACACATTATCGTTCCATTAATTGATTTATGCTCTTTTAAAATGGAGGTCTCATAGAGATGCAGGAATTAGAGGCACTCTTGGGCCAATTAGAGCAGCAGCGGTTTCTTCCCGCAGCTCTTCCGTGCATCTCAATCACGGCCAATGCCCACAGGTGAAATGCCAAATCTGAAACACTCAGAGCGGCTCCTGCATCCTAAAACGCCCTGCGCTTCGCATCGGTCGCTGCCGCAGATGGAGGCGTTAGGACTGTTGAGACGCTGTCGCACCATTCTCGTGCTGCCACGACTTTAACAAAGACTCATCAACAAACATTAAAGAACCCGGGATGAACATCAGTACGTCAGATATCCTGTCTTTCTGTCTGTCTATCTATGTATTTAGCTATTCATTCTTCTATCTATCTATCTATCTGTCTGTCTGTCTGTTTATCCATCCTTCCGTCTGTCCATCATCCATGTATCAATCCATCCATCCATCCATCTCTCTGTCTGTCTGTCTCTATCTATCTATCATTCCAACCATCTGTCTATCTCTCTGTCTGTCTATCTATCATCTATCTATCCTTCCGTCTGTCCATCTATCTCTCTGTCTTTCTATCTATCCTCCATCTGTCCATCTGCATACCTATCTGTCCATCTATTTTTCCGTCTGTCTGTCCATCCATCCATCCTTCCATCTATGCTTCCATCTATCTATCTATCTATCTATCTATCTATCTATCTATCTTATCTATCTGTCTCTTTGTCTGTCTGTCTGTTTATCCATCCTTCCGTCTGTCCGTCTGTCCATCCATCCATGTATCAATCCATCCATCCAGCCATCTGTATATTTCTCTGTCCATCCGTCCATCTCCGTCTCTGTCTGTCCATCTATCCTTCCGTTTGTTTGTCTGTCTGTCTGTCTATTCATCCATCCATCCATCCATCTATGCTTCTATCTATCTATCTATCTATCTATCTATCTATCTGTCTCTTTGTCTGTCTGTCTGTTTATCCATCCTTCCGTCTGTCCATCTGTCCATTATCCATGTATCAATCCATCCATCCAGCCATCTGTCTATTTCTCTGTCCATCCGTCCATCTCTCTGTCTGTCTTTCTGTCTATCATCTATCTATCTATCTATCTATCTATCTATCTATCTATCTATCTATCTATCTATCTATCTATCTATCTATCTAACTTCCATCCGTCCATCTCTCTCTATCTATCATCTATCTATCCTTCCGTCTGTCCATCTATCTCTCTGTCTTTCTATCTATCCTCCATCTGTCCATCTGCATACCTATCTGTCCATCTATTTTTCCGTCTGTCTGTCCATCCATCCATCCTTCCATCTATGCTTCCATCTATCTATCTATCTATCTATCTATTTATCTATCTGTCTCTTTGTCTGTCTGTCTGTTTATCCATCCTTCCGTCTGTCCGTCTGTCCATCCATCCATGTATCAATCCATCCATCCAGCCATCTGTATATTTCTCTGTCCATCCGTCCATCTCCGTCTCTGTCTGTCCATCTATCCTTCCGTTTGTTTGTCTGTCTGTCTGTCTGTCTGTCTATTCATCCATCCATCCATCCATCTATGCTTCTATCTATCTATCTATCTATCTATCTATCTATCTATCTATCTGTCTCTTTGTCTGTCTGTTTATCCATCCTTCCGTCTGTCCATCTGTCCATTATCCATGTATCAATCCATCCATCCAGCCATCTGTCTATTTTTTCTGTCCATCCGTCCATCTCTCTGTCTGTCTTTCTGTCTATCATCTATCTATCTATCTATCTATCTATCTAACTTCCATCCGTCCATCTCTCTCTATCTATCATCTATCTATCCTTCCGTCTGTCCATCTATCTCTCTGTCTTTCTATCTATCCTCCATCAGTCCATCTGCATACCTATCTGTCCATCTATTTTTCTGTCTGTCTGTCCATCCATCCATCCTTCCATCTATCTATCTGTTTATCTATCTGTCTTTCTGTCTATCTATCTATCTATCTATCTATCTATCTATCTATCTATCTGCCTGTCTGTCTGTTCATCCATCTGTCTATCCCATCTCTCTCTCACTCTCTCTGTTTTTCTGCTCTCGTGTCGAGTGTTCAGAGAGTCTGGACAGATGGACAGCAGGTCTGGACACCTGTCATTTGTTTCTGTGTCTGTGTGGAAGTGAGAGATGTTTCTCAGAGCTGAGATCTCTTCAAACATTCAGACTGAACAGTCAATGAGATGCAAAATCATGCCTGAGCTTCTCTTTGAAATAATGGATTCCAATGCAAATCCAATGACCTTTAATTATTGTATAATTCTGTCAATGATCATAACCTGAAGCAACCATGACTAAATTTTACAATTAGCCTGTTTAACCTGCTGTATGAGTTTGACCTTTAGATGAGCACTGGCTGTTTCCATCTGAGCTCAGTGAGGACGGGGGGGTCTGTGTTCACCAGCCACCGAACGCCGGAAAACTCACAGAGAACGAGACTGCAGGTAGAGCAATATCAGATCACTGAAAACAAGACACAAAGCCTACAGCTCTGTTCCTTAAATGCACTTAACGCACGCTTGAGTTTAAACTGCATCAGAGAATGCAATTCACACAAAAACGATCATTCTGTCATCATTTACTCAGCCTCATGTTGTTCCAAACCTGTCTTTCTTTCTCCCACAAAAGAAGATATATTTAGAAAAATGTCTTTGTGGTTTTGGTTCATAAAATGTAAAAGTCAGCTACTTCTGCGGTGTCATTTCTGTACCAGTAGCAGCATTAAACAGAATTAAGAAAATAGTGAACATGTTTCTCCAATGACTCCCCCATCTGTCATTGGTCGGTCAAACATAGTAGTCCCGCCCCAAGCTCGTGTGATTGGTTAAGCCACAAGTTGACATGTTGGGCCGCTCAAACCAACACATTAGTGTTGTGAAAGCGTCACAGCGTTTTCACTGATTCTCATGAACATTAACTAGGGACGAGCTGAACGTCAGAACATCAGCTCCAACAACACATTTCTGCATTTGTGGGTAAGCAGAATCACTCTGATGAAGCTCTTTTACCGCTCAGAGGTGAAATCGTGTTTATCTCTGTCCATTTATCCCTGTACTGTATCTAAGCCACCACATTAACATCTGTCCTCTATTTACCCACCAAACCAGCTCCAATAAGCAGGTCTGTTCGCCGCAGCGAGGGCCAAATCTCCCAGCTGACTGACGTCGGGCAGATTTCCGCCACCGCTCCGATTCGTCGCTCTGCCGTAAAAACGTGATGCTCGTCAGGACACTCTATCGACGGGGCCGAAACCACACGAAACCTGCTCTCGCACACCTTCCCATCTTCGTCCGTCTGAAAGTTGTGATCTTCCTCACAGGCCTTTTTCTTTTTTCTAGGTGTCTTAATTACTCTGAGGAAGTGGCGTTCTGGCTGGCGGTCAGCTGCTGCGACGGGTCCATTTGCATGTCTGTGTAGTGAGAGGTTGGCAGCGTATCCTCCCGTCCAGATTGCGGCCCCTCTCCGCGGTGAGACCGCCTTGGAGGAGACTGCGTTGTGGGATTAGGGTTTTAGCAGCGAAGGTAAGTGTGACTACAAGCTTTGGCTGTCCATCTGCTCTCCTGCGGTACCCTGGCCAGCCTGAGCCGCCTGCAGCAAGGACCTGGCCTCCGTACCAACACACACATACACACACACACACACACGCATGCAGCCAAGAACCCTCTGCCTGCTGCTCGCAACCAAACACTCCATATGCACTAAAGTTTTTCTCTCTTTCACCCGCCTGCCGCCACCATCCTTTCCTTTTCTCTCCTTAATAAATAAGACATGAGCGTGTCTCCAGCAATAGAGGCGACGGGTTTAATTTGTAGGGCAGCAATGTTTGCCGGAGTCCTGAGGGATTTTTGCCCTTCCCGTCTCAAGCACACGCACACACACACACACACCTGATTCAGTGACGGTTCCTCATTCGCAATGAATTCAAATGGGTGCATTCACTGATGATTGTTTTAAAGGGATAGTACACATAATTTGCTCATCCTCTTGTCATTACAAAGCAGTACACTGAAAAAAATGATTAATGATGCATTTTAGATTCTTCTTGTTTATACTCAGTGATGGGAATAACGGCGTTATAAATAAACTGCGTTACTAATGGCGTTATTTTTTTCAGTAACGAGTATTCAAACTATTTACTGTTTCCCCCGTTACAACGCCATTACCATTACTGACAATAAACTGCGGTTAATATAATTTATTATATTATCATTTTATTTTTCAGTTCATCTGAATGGATGTGCAGTGTACATGTATTTGACGAACTGTAAACTCTAGTGTGAAGGCACACGACTAGCCGTCGTTTTGTCTCACACACGTGAAAAGAAAGATACAGAAAGATACAGTCTTATATACCATGCAGAATTGACACGCTACATGTAAACAATATTCGTTGCTGTATGTTCCTGTCAAAATAACAGAGTTCCCTTGGAATTCTTCAGCTTTTAAGAACTGCCGGTTTCTCCAGTAGTAGGCGGAACTAATACGCAAACGGCAAACTCATTGGCTGGCGCTCACCTATTCAGACAACGTGATTAATATTCATGAACCCAGCAGCGCATTAATCTTTAGTGAGTTTTATATTGTTATTAGTAGGAGAATTTGTGGTCGTTTTGTTTCCCCCCCCCCCTTTTTATAGAAACAATAATTTTTATACAAACAATATTTTAAGCACCACCACCATGCATTCATACATGGTTATTTTAAAGTTCTAATTACTAAAATGTAATGCTAAATTATCATAATGTCATATTATAACGCTTGACTGAGTGATGCAAGTGTACATTCAGACAATTAAAAAACTCTAAGCTTTAGATATCTTTCATTCATTTAATTGAACTTTCATTAATTTAACATATTTAATATTGGGGGCATCCAGGTTATTTGACATATTTGAACTTTTTTTTTAATTAATTTATTTATTTTTTTAAGCAACACAATAGTTACTTTCCCTGGTAATGAGTTACTTTTATAATGATGTAACTCAGTTACTAACTCAGTTACTATTTGTGAGAAGTAACTAGTAACTATAACTAATTACTTTTTTAAAGTAACATGCCCAGCACTGTTTATACTAAAACTTAAACCTTTTGATGAGTGCATTAAAGCAATACGTCAAAGTCCAGATATTACCTCTTTTCCTAGATATGAGCAAAGAAGGCTGTGCAAATAAATCTGCATTATTTATGCTTTTGTTATTTCCTTCAAAAAGATAAATAAATAAATAAATAAATAAATAAATAAAAATCACAGAAAGCTAACCTCTTATTGGCGTAAAACATTTGAAAATGGAGGGAAAAAACCTTATAATGAAATTAATGTTTTCTCTGATACTCGGTGACCACAATTATTAAATTCCAATGAGTAAAACTTGAAAAATCCTCACTCTTATTTTGTGGGGGAAAATCATACATTACAGAATATTTTTATTGATATATTTTAACTAAGCATCATCAAATGTGGTAATATTTGGCCTTTTTGAATGTTTTTTTTTTTAAATGTGACCCTGGACCACAGTCGTAAGTAGCACAAGTATATTTGTAGCAATGGCCAACAATGCATAGTATGGGTCAAAATTATTGATTTTTCTTTTATGCAAAAATCATTAGGATATGAGTAAAAAATTATGTTACGTTAAGATATTTTGTAAATTTCCTTCATTGCTAAGGACTTCATTTGGACAACATTTCAATTTTCTCAATATTTTTATTTTTTGTCACCCTCAAATTCCAGAATTTTAAATCTTTTCTCAGCCAAATATCCGAACAAACCATACATCAATGGAAAGCTTATTTATTCAGCTTTCAGATGTTATATAAATGTCAATGTCAAAAAATTGACCCTTATGACTGGTTTTGCGGTCCAGGGTCACAAATGTCACTGTTTGTCAGTACGGTATGTTAAAGCATAAGCGCAGTACTGAAACTGTCATCATTTCCCCATCAGTAAATAATGACAGAAAGCTTCATGCCGAAAGCTGAATAATCATACTTATTTGTAGAGAAGACAAAGACTAATAAAAATAGAAGGTTTGAGTCATTTCGATACGCCGCTCACCTTACAAACACTGTAAATATAGATGAGGGCCATGTGAGTTATTTAAGATGATACCTGTGGCCCCTGAGGGCCTCATCTCCGTCCAGATATATGAGAGGACTAAACAACAGCACAGAGAGAGAGAACACAGAAACATAAAGCTCTTTATTAGATTGTGTGCGTGGCGACTCGCAGCGCTCTATTCCTCAGCATTAATTATGTATGCTGTATTTCAGTAATGTAATCCTCAGGTGAGCTGCGAGTGATAGAACGTGTAATTTTGAGGTTTAATGTTGATGTAGTCGTGCGAGGGGACGCGGGGTCTCTGTATAAATCAGACACGGCGGTGTTTTTTCACGACGCGACACGGAATCTCTCGCGCTGGAGTTTACGGCGCTGGGTGACGTCCCTCGGAGGAAAACGCTTCACTTTGACCTTTGCGGCTGAATCGGTGTCGCCCTCCCACCGGGAAAAACGATATTTCACGTTACGTAAGAAAACTCTGTCAGAAAACACGCTCATCAGCATCTTTCTCTGACTGCCACGTCTACGTCGCATTTTCATCGCACAATATTTATGTGCAAATATGCAGGAAGATGATTGTTTTTCTGCTCGGATCCATCGTGTCTGCTCAATAAATCACACGCCAATGCGATTATAAAAACTCGATTTTAGCTAAATGTTTCTATTTGCATGAGAAAGTTGATTTGGCCAGGCTTTGTGTTTCTTTCTCGACACAGATCTTCACGTCGCACGCAATTACGCCGTCGTTCTGAAAATGATAACGGATGTGATGCACTTCAAATCCATCTACAATGTGACTCTTCTTGGTCAAATTATAAGCTCATGTTTTATATATATATTAGTCAGAGTTAATATTGTTTGCAGATGATATCAAAGGAACGGTAAAGTAATTAAGAACATTAAGAACTACAGCAGCGTCTTATGGATGATTCTGAGCAGCTTGGAAACACTCTTTGCCCTGGGCTTCTCTCTCTCTCTCTCTCTCTCTCTCGCTCTGCATATTTCTTCCCATATGTTTTCACAATATTTCCATTTCTAAATTAATGACCTCACAGGCGTGAGATGGAACAGAAACTCCGTCTTCAGGGTGTGAACAAGTTCACCTGCTGTTCTTCTGCTACAGAGAAACACTGTGGAGAATGAAGCTGGAGAACTCCAGCACTGATGGTTCCATAAAGAATCTTTAACATCCATGGAATCTTTCCATTGCACTAAAGGTTCTTTACAGTGGAAAAAAAAAACTTAGATTATTCAAAAAGGTTGTTTTGAGGAACCAAAAATGGTTCTTCTATTACACTGCTGCAAAAAAACCCTTTTGGAACCTCTTTAAGACTCTAAATACTCATTTTTTGTTTAATATGTTTCTAGGCGGTTTCCAGGGTGTTGCTAGGCAGCCACCACTACTAATAACAACAATAAACTCGACTGTGTGGATGGTTGAGTGTAAATACTCCATTCATGCGTCTCTTTGTGCGATTGCTGCCCACATGCTGCATTCAGATCATATAAATAAATCTGCCATTCTTCAGCAGATGGAGATACTACAGCACGCTGACGTCACACATACACACACACACACACACACACACACCAGCTGCTCCTGTCTCATAATAAATGTGTTTCATTTTGGCTTGTGTAATAAAATAAGCATTAGCTAAACACGGTAAAGCTGCATCATTGATCTGAGCAATCAGGAGCCGATCACATGACGCCAATTTCACACTAATTCACCTCACAGATTCACACGGCATAATAACTTCATTCACCTGCCACTGTGATTTTAGCACGAAGACAAACTGTACATTGATAACACAGTATGATTGCTGTGGAATTATTATTCCTCAATATTATTCCTGACAGTGTTGTTAACTAAAACTATTAAAGAGTTTTCATTATTACTTTATTAATGCTTATTGATACTTTATTAAATAGTTATTAATGAAAACCTTAACTTTAATATTAGATTAAAAAAAAAAAACTTTGTTTAAAAAAAATGTTGCCTTGGCAAGTACTGAATAATAGAACAAAATAAAAATATACAAAATACTCAAATAAAAGCTAAATGTTATATTATATTTTTAAAAAAACTAAAATTAAAAGGAAAACTGAAAATACAAAAATAAGCAAATTCAAATTATTAATAATTAATAAGTATATAATAAATATATAATACAAATATAAAAGCATAAAGTATATAAATAATAGTAAAATAACACAGATTTCCAGATAGATATAAAATTTTGTTTTGTTTTTTGTTTGTTTGTTTTTTACATTTTATATACACATTTCAATTGTGTCAGACTATAAAGTATAGAAAGTATAGAAATATCGACCTGAAAACATTGCATAACATCAGTGAAAGTCATTTTTAGGAATCATAAACAGGGTCCAAAATGATTTTTTCCACACCTGACAATGACAGCCATTAACACTTGAAAATCTATTTTGTTTATTTATTTATTAGTAATTTTATTTATTTATTGTAATTCTTCTATTTGTTTATTTCTTTATTATTTTTTATTTCTTTATTTATTTGTAAAAATATTCTAAAATAAGATTATTTAGCTTTCTTTTTTTCCTGTGCAAGTCTTTTTTTTTTTTTTTTTTAATTAAGCCATTGTTACGGTGCCTAATACATTTACTAGCCAACTGGCAAGCATCTTTTTCAACAGTTGGCCAAAACAAAAAATGTCAGACGTTCCTCAGGTAACACCTGCACACTGTCACAAGTTACAGTGACTTTGCTGTAACACACACCTGACACACACTCGGCTCGTCTGCAATCCGCACAAATCCGCTGCCGCTAAAGGTCAGACGTGCTGCTCGGGCCGACGCGGAGCCGTCCTGCGGTCCGTCCGAACGTGTTGGACATAATTACCCCACCTGCTCATCTGCTGCCCGCGGTCCTAAATAACAACCCCTCCCGAGCGTCTTTAACCTCGGCGCGTCTCACTGATGGCTGTCTTCACCCGTCTCGCTCTCTCTCGCTACCTAAGCGGCGCTGCTGATCAGACGGCTGCTGCATAAATTAGTCATCAACATTAGCATCAGGCGGCGTGTGCCACCAGTGCCAACTGCTCTCCGAGCGGCCATTAAAGGTCATGTTTTGATGACTGAATGCCACACAGACACCTTGGCTCCCGCGAGGAGGTTCCCCAGGTGCACGTGAAAGGTTAGAAATTACCTTCCATCTCGGCGGCTGCTGCCCAAGGAAATAATTAGAGGGGTTTTAGGAGCGCGAGGACGCTTCCCGTGGACGTGCGCGCCGGGCCTAATGGCCACACCGAGAGACGGCAGTCAAACGCTGTCACACCCCACTGGACAGACCCCAGTAACGACGACCGGCCTGTCACAGAGAGACGGAGAGAACAGCCGCTAATGTGTGCGGGTTAAAGGAGACGCACGCTCTCGGATTCAATCTGCTGTTTGCATCGAATCATTCACATGCAACTTCATTTACAAATCCTCAAGGCAAAGCAGCACTCAAGCTTTCTCGTAATATTTAATGTTTTTAAGACATTAAAAGAGTGCTCAATTAAGCAATAAGCTACTAGAGAGGCTATACTGCTATTGACCAGTCAAGCCCATCTGTTTTATAATACCATTAAAGCTGATAAATACAGTTAAAGAGCCTTGTAGTTCGCAGAAAAAAATTTGCATTAATGCATTTACAATAGAAGTACAGACCAGTGTTGTCTTTATGCTATCATAATTTTTATTGATATTTTGATTTGGGTATTGTTGTATTTTCAGTTTTCATTTCAATTTTAATGTAGTTTTTGTCATTTTTATTTGTTTGTGTTTTTTTACAGTTTTATATACACATTTCAACTGTCTCAGAATATAAAGAAAGTATAGAAATATCGACCTAAAAACATTGCATAACATCAAAAGTCATGAAAGTCATTTTAGGAATCATGAACAGGGTCCAAAATGAACTTTTCCCACACCTGACAATGGCAGCCATTAACACTTGAAAATGTTATTTATTTACTCTTTTGGTAATTTATGTATGTATGTATTTATTTATTTATAATGGCATTAAAGCTGATAAATACAGTTAAAGGCCCTTGTGGTTCGCTGTTGCTTAGCACAGAAAACAATTTGCATTAATGCATTTACATTGGAAGTACAAACCAGTGTTGTCATTATGCTATCATAATTTTTACTGATATTTTGAATTGGCTTTTATTGTTATATTTTCAGTTTTCATTTCAGTTTTAATTTAGTTTTTGTCATTTTTATTTGTTTGTGAGTTTATTTATTTATTTATTTAATTTCATTTAAATAAATTTTATTTAATCAAAAATGTATATTTTTTAAAATGGATTTATTTTTTAATTAGTTTCTTTCTTTTTTATTTGTTCTAAAATTTTGTTTTAGTTGAGTTTTAGTTATTTATTTCCAGTTAGTTTTTTGTTTCTAACATTTTTTTTCCATTTAAATTATTATTATTATTTTTTTTTTTAAATAATTTTCATCTATAATTTAATTTAGAGGCAAATATATTTTATATTTATGTTTAATCATATTTATCTTTTATTTTACATCATTATGCCTTAAACATTATTTCAATAAACAAAACGTAATAATAATACATTTTAATACATTTGGTTTTAGTTTTAGTTAATAATAACCCTGGAGCTAACAATAAATGTTAAATTAAACAGTTTCACATGTTTAATCACAATATTTACATATGTTTAAGGGCAAAACTCAATAAAAATGTGCATTTTGTGGCTTATAGTTTGTCTGTTCATTTTGAGCTGAGTATTTTTAATAGTCTACTACTAAAAGCTGATTTAAAATAAACGGTAAACAAATGTATATTCTTCCAGGAAAACAGGACAAACAATATTAATGACATCATCCTGCACTCATGGGCGTATCCCTGTTTTCGTCCAATCGAATGCTCTCCCCCCCCCCGAAAGTGAGACCACCCCCACAAACACATACATGACACACTTTTCAAGACAGTAGCCTGTGTGTTCACCTGCCTAAAAAAACAGACATACAACGGACAACTGAGGAACATTAAAGCTTAAATAAACTTGTTTCCTAAATAATAATTGGCGTTTCACAAAAATAGAGCTTCTTGGTTTTACTTTTAAACCCCCGAGGCACGCTGAATTACAGACCTTATTGTAAATGATTTTCCATGTTAATTGATATGATCTTGTTGCTGGAGCTAAACTCAGACTGAAGCCGTAGCGTTTCTTTAATTGGGAGAGAAATGCGCGTGATGCTGCTTATTTGTCATCCAGCTGCGAGAAGCGAAGACGCCGTGATGTATTCCAGGCCGGCAAATGTCAGAAATCCTGACACGGTTCCACATGGCCTAACTAAAGGTCCCGCTCTCTCTCTCTCTCTCGCACGACGAGCGAGCCGGGGAAAGATGCGTCATTTCCCAGAGAGGCCGCGCATCCGCCGCGAGACAGCCGCGTGTCAGAGGTTGAACCCGGCGGAGCAGGTGCGCGGCGGACGCGCGCGCTCCCTAAGGTGCTAAGTGTTGGGAGAAGACACGGAAACAATGGCTCTAAACATAGCAGCGGCATTCAGCGCGCCATAAAGATGTACTTAACTCCGGGCGCTGGGGATTGTGCCATTTATATTAGCGGCACCCCATCCTGCTCGCTAATGGCAGGGTTATTAACATAACAAACTTAAACGTTGGATGTAAATAATACGGTTTCAGGATGCACGCGCTCAGCTGACAGTATTTAGGCACGAGCTCAACATCTGTTTATGAACACTGGCTCTAATGATATCACTCCATATCATTAAGGGTGGCACGGCGCACAGGTGCAGCTGCGCGAGGGAGAGAGAGAGGAAAACGCCAGCGTCCCCCTCCCTCCGGCTCCCAAACCCATCATTAGGACAATTTTCCTCGCGCGCAGATCGGCAGGCCTGTGATTTGAATCTGTGGATCACCTGTAATAGTAGTTTTTAGCGCTCATCTGATTCCATACATTTAGCGGGTAAACGGCAGCGCCGGCCCGCAGCCTGAAAGCGCATTTGTGTCGCCAGCTGCAGCCGGAACTCTTTTTAGCCGCTGACGCCGCTGATGGTTTTTACAGACCCTGCCCGTCATATCTCCGTTTCCTTGCGCTTAGATGCTCGCAATTACGCTAATTATTGATTTTTCTTGCCGGAACAATGACAAGGAACCCCGGTTTCTCCGGGTGCGCAGGTTTGCCCCCGTGATTGGCGCCGGCGTAATTAACGGGGCGGATCTTTATGATCGTCATCTCTCTATGGGATGTAAACAAATTAAACTATTTTGACAATATGGCAAGATTCCTCCAAGACTGGACACACCGAGTCAATCCCTGCTTTTCTCATCTGCAGAGAACTTTCCAAACGAGATAAAAACGTCCAACTTTGCTTTCAGTGTTCATTGATTTACTGCAGCCTTCACTGATCGCGTTTGCACAGAAATGCTGTCGCTGTATTAGCAGTGGGAAACAATTCTACAACGTGGGAGTCTAACTGTTATTGATCGTACGTTATAATTGTGAGCGTTGGCTTCCTGTGTGCCACTGGAGAAAAGTAAATACAGCTCGGAATACATAGCCGGTCTGATGGGCAAAAAAAAAAGACATTTCCCATCAGAAAAGCGTACATTTTGGTCATCAGTTGTTTGATAAAGAGAGAGAAACAAAACCGTTCAAAAGTCTGGGTACAGACAAAATACAGTAAACATAGTGAAAAATTTGTCCATTATAAAATAACTCTTTTCAGTGTGAATATCTGTTAAAATGCAATGAATTGCTGTGATCAAAGCTGCATTTCAGCATCATTACTCCAGTCTTCAGTGTCACATGATCCTTCAGAAATCATTCTAATATGCTGCTCAGGAAACATTTCTGATTATTAGCCATGTTGAAAACAATTGTGCTACCCAATATTTCTGTGGAAACTGATGCATTTCATTTTTCAGGATCAACACGTTCTCACTCTTAACTCGTCACATGTTGACGCTTGGTCAGGCCCCTTTAGCGTCATTTTTCGACGTGCAGGGTCCTCCAGTACTTTACATAAGAAATCTTTGGCGTCAAGCCTTGGTTGTGAAATGCTGTTGGCTCTTGGGTGTCTCGTGATCGATTGCGTCATGCTAATGTTTGGGAGTATCTTTTTGAGCGTGTTAACGGAGCGGGATCATTTTTTAGCAACTAAAACCTTCTATTATTCGCATAAAGATATCGTACGGCTTCAGAAGACTCTGAATTCAACGGGACTTGTTTGTATTGCTTTTATACTGCTTGTTTATGGACAGTTTTTGCAATAAATACCTGTGACTGTACTTATATTTGCCTGTTGCGTGTTTTATATTGTTCAGAAGTGGGTACACTGTAAAAAAAAAATTGTTGAGTCAGCTTAAAATAATTTGTTCCCTGCTGCCTTAAAATTTTTAAGTTCAACTAAAATAAGTTTATTCAACTTGAAATGTTAAGTTGGACTAAGTAACAACTTAGATATTTGTGTTTGCTAAACTTAACAGATGGGTAAGTAACCCAGCTGCCTTAACATTTTCAGTTAATTCAACTCAAATATCTAAGTTATCACTTAGTATAATTTAACGTTTCAAGTTGAATAAACTTTTTTGAGTTGACTGAACTTAAAATTTTAAGGCAGCCAGGTTACAAATTATTTTAAGTTGACTCAACAAATTGTTTTTTACAGTGTAGGTTTAGGGTAGGGTTAGGTGCCCCAATGAAAGTATACATTTATATAAAATAATTTCTGTTTTTACAAATGCATGCAAACCATTAAATTAAGACAAACAACTGAAAACAACGGAGGACGCTGTGCGTCGAAAAATGACGCCTAGGGGTCCTGACCAAGCGTCACCATGTGACGAGTTGCGAGTGAGATGAATGGAAAATTCAAAAGATTAACATTTATTTCAAATTGAAATCTTTTGTAACATTATAAATGTGACTTTTGATTCCTTTAATCCATCCTTGCTGAATAAAAGTATTAATTTCTTTCAAAAAACACAAACTTTTGAGCAATAGTGTATGAAATGGCCACAACACATCTTAAAAACTTACAAGTAGGATCCTAGAAAGACTTCATAGCCGTGTTAGATTGAAAACCAACACAGTTGTTTGGTTTTGTGTTATTATGTGGCGCTTTTTTGGAAAACATTCATCAAAAGTAGTTTTCTGTGCTTTTCTTTAGGTGTTTGCTGACCCAGGAAGTGCTTGATGTGAGACTGTGGCTTCAGGGTTATGTGTATTTTTCTCTTCGCTCTCCCTGCAAAGACGCAATCTTCTCGGAGAACTTCTATCAGAACGTGATGACATTTGGGTGGCTTTTCTATTGAAAGTCGTGCGAGCAAACTCTTATTTTCCACTCCAGGACTCTGGTAATGGACAGACAGCAGCGGTCCGTGAGCCGTCCTGCCTGCGGGCGCGTCACGCGGCTAATGAAAGCGACAAACATTAGCAGACCCCGCGCTCACCCCGACCTCTCTCTGCCCAACAACACCATCTATTAGCGCGGCGGCATTCGTCACGCAGAGGGCGGCGGATCCGTCCTCCACTCCGCCAGTGACCTGCGTTACGATAATCGCGCGTGTCTATTAAAATGCAATGATGGGCCAATGTCACGGGACGTTTCTCTGACACCGATATTACTCGCGACAGATCTCGCTTTGACTCAAGGTGTCTTTCGGGCGCCTCTGGCGAACGGCAGAGCTGGAGCGACGCTCTCATACGAACCCGATGAAAAGTGACGCGACGCGTACGGCGTCGAGAAAGATCTGAGGCCGCGGCGCCACCTGAGGAAAGAAGAGAAAGAAACCGGCGAGAGGGGAAAAAAACACAATCTGCCATCCGAGGCCCCGCCGACACATCAGCCCTAACAAGTGTTTTTTATCAAACGTGGCGCGGGCGCCTTTGTTATTTCTCTTTCACCAGTAAATTACACTTTTAGGATTTATTAAGACACAAAACAATTTTCAAATAGTGGGTCCAAAGCCTCAGTGGAAAAGCACTCATTACTTCTTAGCCCGAGGCGCTGTTTCCTCCGCTACCGAATTCGTCTCTCTCTCTCTCCCTCTCCGTCCGATGCTGTCGTGTCACAGCGGTTTGTTGAAAGTGGAGATGTGTTTCTACTCTCAGCAGGTGCTTCTTAAACTCTCGTCAATAATTGAAGAGGGAGGCATGTTAGAAAACGCGGCGCCTTTTGACATCACACATATTTCTGCTTTCATGCGTTCTTCTTTTGTTTTATTCATCCCGCTTCGCCAGAATCCTTATGTACGACAAAAGATGCATTTGTTGCCTTGAAGTCGGGTGACGTGTTTGATTTCTGAGCTGTGGTCACTATCGGGTCATGTATATTTCTGGTGTGATTTCGGCGGGTCCCCGGAGATCTCACGCTGGGCCGCTGTCCGCGATGCATTAATCATGTCCGAATCCTCGAGACAAAGGGCCGCGCGTTTCTCGTCTGCATGTGAAATGATGCGACGCGGGCCTGCCACGAGGCCGCGTGACTCCATCGCGCCGGTTAAACTCTCAAACGTGCTCTTTGATGGGCTTTAATGAGATGTCAGCGCCCAGACGAATTTCTCCGCTGTCCAGGAAAACAGGCCGCGGAGCACGAAGCCGCATCTCTGCGATTTGCTTAAAAACACACCTATCACAGCGTCAGTAGTGTGACGTTGATCAAGCAGGATTTGAGTCAAACCGATACAATGAGCCACTAGACTGAAACTCAACCACACCTTTGTCTCTGGATCTCAGAGATCAGAACCGTGAGTCAAACCTGCTTCTCATCAGCTTCTACAAAATCTGATTTTCTTACCTCAGGCCTGAAGTTTTCAGTGCTGTAACTGCCACAGATCACCTTCTTTAGGAGATTTGATTAAGCTTCTGTGACTCTTTTCCACTTAAAAGAAAAAAAAAATCTAAACATTTTTGAAACTAAATAAATTTACATGGGAATAAGATTTGTTTTCATAGATCTTGAACAGAAATAGGCTATATTTTCTTAAACTGCATTGGTTTAACTATTTTTACTTAAAACTTTCAAAAACTGCAAGCCATGTATATACATTCCTTGAAATATTAATATCACCATTGATTTTTGAGTAAATTAACATGTTTTGAGAATTTTTAGATGTTGAACCTGGAAAAAACACTAATTAAAATCAGGATTTTTGCAGTGTTTGCTGTTCTCACCATAATCCTAAATACTGTAAATGCGCCCTTGTCAATGATTAATGGTTATTTATCATCGCTAACACTAAAGCGCATCTTATTTCAACTCTGTTACAGTAAATTTGGAATTTATATAATTTCTAATTCTTTAAATAATATATGGTAGCATAACTCATTTTTAAAGCCCTTGAATCACACATAAAAAAGTCATAGTAACTGAAACCTATGTAATACATGTTTTATTTTGACAATAATTGTTCTTTTGTATGTGTAAGCTATCTCAAATACTTTTATTTAAGTTTTGTCAAGGATCCAGTGCCCAAACAAATGAATCATTATTAACTGAAGTCATTTGTTGATTTGAGTTTATCTTTCAGGCCACCATCATTACAATTTCCAGGTCTGAAGTTGCAAATCTTACAGCACACCACATTATTCACAGACAATATTTTGATTACTGTCACTTTTCTTAAAACAGATTTAAATCTATTGTGCTTAACAAGTGTAAACATTAAAAAAAAAAAGATAAAGACAGGGAAAGAAACTTACCTCTGACTGAATCTTTGAGTGATGATGTCACTTTCTTAAAGACACTGAAAGATCAAACAATCAGAGTTTAAAAAAGAAAGTGCAGGACAGAAAATGACACCGAAAGCATTATGCTATAATTTAGCCAAAAGCTAAATTTAAGTAGAGTTTATTTGTATTATTTTTTCTATCAAAATGTAATGTTGTTGCTGATAAATGCATGATCTTCTGATGTAAAAAAAAAAAAAATAAGAAAAAAAAAAAATAATAATAATCATGACATTTCTGTTGCATTACAAATGAATGTTGAAGAGTTGAATATGTTGAGTAATGTGAATAAGTTAATTATTTGTGTAGCATATCATGATGTTTATTTTTACACTAAATAAATCCACCATGATAATAAAAAAATAATAATTATTATAACATTAAAATAAAATAAACAGTATAAAACATAAGTGCTAGCCACTGCAGAATAAATCAGTTAAAAAAAATGTAATTATAATTATTCATTTTTAAACGATAGATTAAAATATAGGTTTGAACAGAGTTGATTCTTCTGCTTTGTGTCTGAAAGACAAAACTAACATGTCACTGTCTGTCTGAATATCTGCACTGGAAGCAACAGAATTACTGACTGTGTGTGTGTGAGTGTGTGTGTGTTTGGTGTAAATGCCAACATGCCTCTCTCTCTCTCCTGATCAGTATTCCTGGTCTGTTAATTAGCGTTGGAATATTCCGGCCGTTACTTTTCTGACAGGTGCAGTCGGTCTGCTGGGGTCCAAGACTCTGAAAGACTCGACACGAGAAAGATTCTCAAACACACACACACTGAACGTGTTAATTTCATCCCCCATCTGTTATTACATAATCACTGCCAATGTGTCTCTGCTAAAGACAGCAGAAAAAAAACACACTCAATACAGACAGACAGAACATGAGAGACAGACAGAACTGGTCATGAGCAGGAGACGCTGCTTCCGGTCAAGGTCTTTGCACTGCTTTTTTGGCTGTGATATCAAAATAAACAGCTTTAAAATGTCATTTTTACACATGGATGCAATTCTTTAACAAAAGAGAGAAAATAAAAGGGGAAAAAAAGCAGAATTAATAACAAAAATGGATATTTTAGATATGTTTAGTGGGGGGAAAAAACAAGCTTTGGCAGCCTTTGAGTGTATTTATCGTCAGTTGTGGGAAAAACTCAAAGTATAATCTCAAAGGTCAAGAGGTCACTGACACACACATGGCAAAAAATAAATAAATAAATAAAAATAAATAAATATATGGAAATATTTTTAAATATATTTTAAAAATAAGCAAAAATGTATATTTGTTTAAATATATTTCCAAATATTTTTACGTAAATATATTTTCTACCAGTATATTTTTGTATATGGTATATAAATATATTTTTAGAAGCATTTAAAAGTATATTTCACCCTCTATTTATTTGAATCCAAAAACATACTTATTATTATTATACATTTTATTTATAGGCGCCTTTCATGGCACTCAAGGACATCTTACAAAGTCCAAAACAGAGTGAAACAATAATATTAAACAATAAAAGTTAATACAACAAACAGACATAAAATCACATAAAAACCTGCCTAAACAAATAAGTTTTAAAAACCGCAAGACTTGAACTATTGCAAACTTCTTCAAGAAGTGCCTTTCTATAAAAGTTATTTGTTGTCTATAAGGAGTGGATAGCAAAGGCTACTATAAGACTGGAATTTTATTTATTTATTTATTTTTTATTTTATTTTAAATATAAAGAGTTAAAACTAAATAGATTTTTAATTTAATAAGGTAATTTTATTTCATTGTTTACAACACATATTTGCAATATATTTAAATTATATTTTAGGCACTTTTTTTTTTTTTTTTACAGCAAAAGGAGCTCCTGACAGGAAGTAGTGAATGTTTTTGCAGCTCTGCAGCGCAAGAGTAAAGGTTGTAAATGTGGCGTTCCTGTGTAAATTCCTCCCGATCGCAGCGCTGCCAGTGTACACAGCGCTGGTCCGCTCACGCCCGGCCGGACGTCGTGTACTTTGGGCCGGAGAGGATCCGATCCGCCCCGCAGGCTCTGACGCGGCCCGACGTGGGAACGCTCGCTGTAATCGTTTGTTCAATTATTTTTCTTGGACGCTGCACCTGAACTCAAGCACAGAAGATTCCAGATTCACGTAAAGCGGCGGCGCCGCGGGGCCTTCAGCGCGAGGAGGTGTAAGACTCGACGTGACACTGACGAGGCTCTCGGGGAGTAATTTTCACCGTATTCTTCTGCCTGTTTGACCTCCGCTTGACAAGCTCCCAAAGCATTTTGTCTGTTGTATTTTACCATCGGACGGATCAAAGACCATAACAGCCGCTTACAGAGGAGAGAGGAAACAGAGAGGATGTTACCTACACACACACACGTCTGAAGAGTTTAACATGTCATGCATAAAGGCCTCAGATGTTCATAAATGGCCCAAATTGCCGTGCTGTTGACCTCCTGCTCTACGGCTTGCGTTTCTAACCTGAATTCCCTCATGGTTCACACAGTCGTTAGAGGCTTTTCTGTGTCTATCTTCATTTTATTCTTCAATTATAAAACAGTTCAGACTCCAAATTCTGAGGAGGCATGTGGTAAAACGGCAATAAACGCAAACGAGCGCACATTAAAGTCTATGTTAATGCACAGAGTGACAACTATAAACAGCAGCCACAGTCAAATGAATCTTTCATTCCAAATATTATTATTAATAAATATCATTATTTATTGAAATATTATGTTTTACAAATGCAAGCACAAATGACAAAAAATTTACAAACCCTTAAATAATTAATTACCAAAATGATTTTAGGCACTAATTGAACTTGGGCTAAATACACACTTGTACAGCCTGTCATGGTTTATTGGTTTATTAAAGTCTAATGTCAATTAAATATCTTAAATTAATTAAATAAAAATAAATAAATAAATAAATAATTATTAATATACAATATTATATATAATATTTACAATAATAATGATACTTTCATTTTTACAATTTTAACGTAACTTGAAACTAGCAGTAGATGTTTTAGGTACTTAAAGTATTTATTTTTATTATTTCTATTACTAAAACTGCTTAAATACATATATTTGTACATAATATGATTAATATTTATTAATAATAAAAATGTTTATCCCATTATGATTTGTATTCATATGATAATTTATATAAATAATATTACTATTACTTTAATTTAAATATGATTCACATTTATTAAACAATGAAACATTTATTTAATTATTATTACTATATTAGTTGTAGTAATATTTCTATTTTTTTTTCTCATTTTAGAGTGCATTGAAACTAGCACTATATGTTTTTTATATTTACATTGCATATATTTTTTTTATTATTAGTTGTGTTTATAATAAATCTGTTTATTTAAATATGCTTTAGAATTACATTTATATTAATAATAATATTATTATTATTATTACTTTTTAAAATGCTTAATTTTTTTATTAATACTATTTTATAAATTTAGAGTAAATTGAAACTAGCACTATAATTAACTAAAGTACTTGAGTGTTATAAATAATATATAAATAAAAAAAGTGGTTACACTTTATTTTAAGGTGTCCTTGTTACAGTGTAATTATACATTTAAATACTGAGTAATAATTAACTACATGTACTTATTATATGGTTAGGGTTAGGATTAGGGTTTGCCTTGCACGTAATTATGTATAATTAATTGTTATTATAATAGTAAATACATGCAACTAGTAACAAGGACACCTTAAAATAACATTTTAATAATAACCAATATACTATACATTTCTTTTATAAACAAATGTATTTCTACGTATGACATATTGTGAGCATATTTTTGTCATCTTCAGCGGGGCTCATGAATGAAGCCGGTACAATCTGTGGGTCTGCGCTCAAATTATTCATTCGGTCACAGAGAACGACACCCGTGAGGTGAAACACAGAGAATCAGTGGGACGGTACAGTCACCGGATTCCTCTTTTCTCTCTGCTGTTTTTTCCCGGCAGTGCAGCTGTCTAAATGAGACGGATTAAGTTAACTAGCTGTGTTAGGAAACAGCGGTGCGGATTAGAGCGTCGGTCGGACACCCGGAGCATTCATGCAGCCACTGCAAACCCTTAAACCGCCATCACAGGCCACTGACTCCAACACACACACACACACACACACACAGAGAGAGAGACAGACAGGTGGCCGATCTCTGCAGAGAGAGTGAATTCACAAACACCTGCTTGTGAAAGACGAGCTCATATTTGGACAGATTGGATTTGTGCAGCTCATGCGTGGCATTAGTGACACGACCGCGGCCTTTCACACGCTGCTCACATTCACACTGGAGTATGCAGCGAACACACGGATGTCTGCTTCACACGGCATTCCTACAGGAAACTAACACACAACCACAAGACTTCAGCACTGCACATGATCACATCAGACTAGAGAACTGCTCACTAACCTTGTTTAAGTTACCCAGTATTTCATCTGTCAGGATCATCATGGCAGAAATTTCACCAGCAGTTGCACAGCTGAAAGAACAAATCAGACATATTACAACTCAAATAAACATTTACTGAAGATATTATGTTGCAAATGCTTTAAAAATATCATTGCACCATTAAGAATTTTAAGTGAAATCTATAAATTAAGTGAAATCTTGTTTTTTTAATTGGTTAATGAGTTAATGGTAAAACATATGGTGCCAGTACTTAATGACCATTAACTTTTTTTTTTACAAAACTGAAAAATATAAATAACTTCAATATTTTTGTTTTTAACCATCTGGACACTGATGCTATTATTGAACATTTCTGAAAATTTAAATAGCAGATTATTAAAAATGCTATATCTTTTATGATATTGCTGCATGCTGCCAAAGTTTTATAAATGCAATAAGTTTTAAAATACTTTCACCATTTCACTGTTTTAGGGATTAAATGTGACCCTGGACCACAAAACCAATCATAAGGGTCAATTTCTCATCACATGAATCTGATTGATGTATGTTTTGTTATGATAGGACAATATTTGGCCGAGATACAACTATTTGAAAATCTGGAATCTCAGGGTGCAAAAAAATCAAAATATTGAGAAAATCGCCTTTAAAGTTGTCCAAATGAAGTTCTTAGCAATGCATATTACTAATAAAAAATTACATTTTGATGTATTTACGGTATGAAATATCTTCATGGAACATGATCGTTACTTAATATCCTAATGATTTTTGGCATAAAAGAAAAATTAATAGTTTTGACCCGTACAATGTATTGTTGGCTATTGCTACAAATACACCTGCGATACTTGTGGTTCAGGGTCACAAATATACTTTGGCCAAAACCCCATTCTGATATTGTAAAATCAAGGTAATGCACAGCCTGCCATAGTTAAAGTCTTATATCAATGAACTATCTGTGTCGACTAATATTTAAGTAATAGTAATATTTTAATTAACGTTAATACTTGAATTTCTAATAATTATAGCTTACACTGAAATTAGCACTATATGTTTCAGGTACTGAAAACATTTTTTTTTTTTTTTTTTCAATTACTAATACTGTTTATAAATCTAGTCATATTATTTTTATTTCTGCATCTGGAACACTTGTGCTTATTGTGTTTTACTGTAAATGCAATTCCTGTTTTCATATGCAAAATCTCTTTGGAAATGAACAGCTTGACTGTTTACAAACAGGTTTTCTGAACACGCCCGCTGCCTATCACTGGCCAGTCAGACAGATAGTCCCGCCCCCAACTCACATGATTGGTTGAGTCAGAAGTCTCAGTGTTTCTCTCTACCAGTGACTGCCTTTGAACATTAAACTAAAAATCAGTTTACATTCAGTGTTCACCTTCAAGTTTTGTCTTCTGTGAAGAGAAAAGTTAGTGAATCACAGCAGCAAAATAAGACTGCGAATTACTGATTATGTGTGTTGTTTTGATCATACGTGTGTTTTAAAGTGATTTGCTCTCAAACTAAACTCCCTGGTTGTTTATTATCTCTCGAATATGAAGAGAATCTCTTGTTTCTCATGTTTCGTGTGCGGCTTGAGCCTGTGATGTGTGTGTGTGCTCGAGGGAAGCACCATTCAATTGTGTTTGTCAAGGCCTCTATTCCTCACGTCTCACACACTCTAACGTAGTGTCTCTCGCTCTGTCTCTCTCTCTCTCTCTCTCTCTCTCTCTCTCATGCTTCAACTGTTTTCTACTAACTTAAGTCTGTCAGCTAGAAAACACACAGAAAGAGTCCGTCACAAACTCTCGTTTCTCAATCCTCCAGGGTTGGGAATTCCGGCTCTCTCCGTCTTTATCCACAGCTAAACACTGACAGACCGCTGGACCGCGGCGGCGAGCGAGACAGGCTTACGGCCGTCTCAAAGAGGGGGAGGCGAGCGAACAAAGGCCGGCCTCTGGTGAGCCGCTGTGTTATCATGGGTTCACAGTTTTAAAATAAGAGAGAAAGCTCTCAAAACAGCCATCAGAGGGAAAAACACATCGTTCGAACTAACAAATCAGTCCGCAGAGGTCTGCAAGAGACAGAGAGACGGGCCTTAGATCGCCGCTCTGCATCTCTAGAGCTAATGAGAGCGGCTCCTCCTGACCGGAGCGCTTTACATCATGACACGAATCCCAGGATGACCGAGAGAAACTCTCATCTGAGTTCACTTCACAATCTGCTGTATAAATATTAAACACAAAGCACGCTGGCCTTCTCATTCCTAATCTAATGTTTGCAAAGTGTTACTTTCTGCAAAAATACTAAACACATGAAAGCAGGTTCGTTCTCAGGCGAGTCCACACGACATACTAGTCGGCGAATTCTGTCATTCAGCTGATGTGGATTTTATGGAGAGTTTTTCATCAGAATCTCAGCCAATTTGCATGTCCTCATTACATTTTGCTGGGATTTTATAAATAAAATTAAAAAAATATGACTTCTAATATTAAATGATTGCAATTAAAATGTTACGTTTATTCGTTTCTACATGCTGTCTACTAATTATAGGTGTGAAACTGTAATAAATCACACATATAATTAAGAAAAAATATGAATAACCTGTCATAATGTTTTGTGTTTACCGGAAATGATCTACTGTTCAAAAGTTTGGGGTCTGTAAGATTTGTTAATGTTTCTGAAAGAAGTCTCTTCTGCTCACCAAAGCTGCATTTAATTGATCAAAAATACAGTAAAATAGTAAAATAGTAGTACAATTTAAAATAAGTGTTTTCTATGTGAATGTGTGTTAAAATCTAATTTATTTCTGTGATCAAAGCTGTATTTTCAGCATCATTACTCCAGTCTTCAGTGTCACATGATCCTTCAGAAATCATTCTAATATGCTGATTTGCTGCTCAACAAAACATTTCTGATTATTATCAGTGTTGAAAACATTGTAATACATTTTATTTTTAAAAAGCAGAAATATTTTGTTACATTATAAATGTCTTAACTGTCACTTGATCAATTTAATGCATCCTAGATAAATAAAAAAAAAAATCTTACTGACCCCAAACAGTACTGTAAACACATTTCAGATTTACTCTGATGGGTTTAAATATGGTTTAGGGTTAGAAAAATATTTATTTTGGATCATATATAATATTTTCAGCACTAATTTGAATATTAAGAGGTGTTTTTCCCTCTTGGTGGAAAATGGTTTATGGTTTACTTAAATGAAATGCTAAAAATAAATAAATGTGAGGTTTCTGTTACAGTCCGCAGCGTTTCCTGAGAATGACTCACCGGTTTCATTTCTATCTGATCTCATCACATATCACTTCTCTCTCTCTGTGATGATTTTTACAGGATCATTCAGGGCACATTAACATCACAAACACAGCACAAAATGTAAAAACAATGACATGGAGACAGACAAAAGCTAAAGACAGACGGCTCAAAGGTGACGGCAGACAATAAGGTGAAAGCGGCCGGGGGTCGCGACCCCTCGTCTCCATAGCGGTGTCGTGGTGACAGCAGCATCCGGCGAGGATGCTTCGCTCGCGGAACGGACGAATCAAACAATGGCAGGACAGTGTGAGACTCAGGAAGAGCCGGTCGAGCCACGGAGATCTGTGCGAACGCCGAGGACCGCAGATGCTGCCGGATTGAGTGTGAGAAACGCAGCTGACCTCTGAGATCCAGAGGAGACGACGGCTTCGTCCCGCGGGGGGACGCGCCTGTGGACAGTTTGTTTAAGCTTGAAGGGCTTTTCACTTCAGTGCTGTATATATTTACTGTTCATAACGTAAACACGAGCGCTGGGACAACAGATCGCGTCAGCGAGACGCTGCTGCGCATGTCTGTCTGCCTGTCGCTAATGTGGCAAACTTTATTGCAAACACTGCCTTGAATGCACTCATATGCATAGATATCTGCGCTGAATATAGTGCCTAAAATGAACTCTTATCAAGTGCCAAATCCAAGTAAAAAGCAGCATTCACAAGTATCTGAAACCATGTTACTCGCCAGTATTGTTACAACCCCTGAGAACACGATGCGGTTTATCGCAATTATCGAATTAAGCTCATAATGTACCTTTGAAAATGCAACGTGTCAAAATCTGTCTAAATAAATAAATAAATAAATAAATAAATTCCCTGTAGTTTTCTGCCAAAATAAAAGCTCAATGGTTTAACGTTGCACTGTTGGTATAAAATAATAATAATACTAATAATAATGTTATTATATACATTTACTTTTTTATTAAATGTTTTACAGTTAAAAAAAAAAAATCCATTGCAACTGTACTGTTGGTATAAAATAATAATAATGATAATAATGTTATTATATACATTTATTTTTATTATTAAATGTTTTACAGTTCGGTACTATTATAGCAATATTTTTTTTTACTGATTTGTTTAACTTTATAATTTGATTTAATAAATAAATAAACAGGTAGATAAATAAAAACAAACAAACACATATTTATAATAATTCATTTCCCTGTGGTAGTATTGTAACTGTACTCTTGTTATATAATAATAATAATAATAATAATAAATCAACTATTATTATGAAATACCTTAAAGATTAATAATATTATAGTGACATTTCTTAACCGATGTGTTTCCAAAATGTCTGTTTTTGTTTGTTTGTTTGCTTTATTTTGTTTTTTGTTTTGTTTTGTTTTGCTTTGTTCTGTTGTTCTGTTTTTTTTTTTGTTTGGTTTTTTTTTGTACATTTTCATGGCCAGTAAAAATATTTATGCGCAGTACATTTTCTTAAGTCATTAGCAGATGATGTTAGTTTTAGGCCCCGTATGTATTCTAAAATCTGATTTATACTCAGAACGTCTCAAACTTCACATTTTCAGCGTTTTCCCGTGTGTTTGCTGTAGGTGACACAGGAAGCCATTGGAGGAGGACAGGAAGACAGGAAGCCTGTTGATGATGTGTTTACAGACCGATTGTTTCTCCGGAGCGCTCATGTTCACGTGTCTGTTCTGCTGTTCTCATACATTCACCCTGGAAAAAGTGTCTGTTTTCAGCTCCTGATGGCCGCCGATGATAACCGCCTACATCCTTCAGTAAAGCGCTCTCTCTCGGCCCGGTTTCCACGCCTGCCCGTGTTTGCTTTCTCCCCGTCTGGGGAATTCTCCTCACTGGGCTTGTTTGACAAAGTTTTCCTGCCTTTCTCCCGTTCAAATGTGCAGGTTCGAGTGTCTTTTATGACGTCCGGTGCAGATCCGCTCTCGTGGGTTTGATTCCCATCTGGAGTCCGGTGGAAAACACAGAAACAACCTGTGAAAGTGAGATCTTCCAGCACTGCACGGCCATCTGCGATTCTGGGCTTCAGCACTAGATGGCAGAACTGAGAACAACATGAACAACAAGTCAGAACACAGCAAATGACCCTTCACTTAAACAGGATGTGTGATTTAGGGGTCATTCCGACAGTTTAGTGGATTTTATGTCCTTATGAAACAATACTACATATTTTGCACAAAATCTTCATTAACTTTCATGCCATGCATAGACTACCCTGTTTAGAAAATAACAATAATACATCTTTAAAAAATCATAATTAATACCTTAATTAAGAATATCAATAAGTAATTAAAAAAATAAAATAAAATAAAAAACGTTTTGATGCACTTGACAAATTCCCAATAATTTTTACTTTAAAAAAAAGCTTAATTTCAAATGGGCCAGATCTTAAAATTGTGCTGTAATCTTAAGCATGTGCTGTAAATCACATGCCCTGCTAGAAGTGAAATAAATGTTTAGTCGGATTAACGGTTTTCCTCATTTTTAGCGTAAAACTCAACATGTCCACCTTGTTGAGTTTATAATGGAAATTAAAATGTTATATATCTAGAAAGGTTCTTGTTATATCTTCTGCTGTCTAGTAACGGGCTTAAATGGTTAAACGTCATAAAATGTCCTGTAACAGGGTGGACAGATTGAAATATTTGCTCAGGATTATTAGGTTATTGTTATAGTTTGAGGTCTGAGCTCCTGTAGTGTTTTCTGATAGATGTTTTCTATGGCCATAGCCAGGTTTTGAAAGTTAGAAAGTTGTGGTGCTATAATAACCCTTACAACTACATTATATACACTAGAAACACTTTAAACGAGACAGACATGTAGATGTTTGTGAAAGATGTTTTTTTTTTTTTTTTTTCTGCTTTGGAGGGATGATCATTTTTAAATTAAAATTTGTTAATACCTTACAGTAGTTAGGGGTGGATAATTTATCAGTTGTTTATTATTCATGCAACAATACATAATATAGTTACAGTTTGTTTTACTATTAACTATTGCTATATAGCTTATAACTTTGTCTAGTGCTTCTCTGAATGTTTATAGCATGATTTGTGAAAATGTAACGACTATACTGACATAGACTTCTTCAGTGTTTGCATATTTCGTTTCATTCTTTAAACCAATTTGTTCTACAGATTTTCAATGCTACTGTTTTTGACAGCATTTCTGACAGATAATATCATGGTATTTTTTCCATTTCTCTTACCGAATGTGATATTCTGTCCGCAATGACATGTCCGTGGGCTTTTATGATTACTGTCAGTTTAAGTGTTGCCAGATATTGCTATTAAAACAAACAAAAAACGAAAAATAAACAAAACTGAACCAAAATTATAAAAACAGTTCATTATAAATTATAAAAACAGCAAATAAGATAAAATAAAGTTATCACTGACCCTAAACTGCAACTTCCTACTTTATTAACTTTCTAAAGTGTCAAATTAAGACAAGTCCAAAAACGCTTATAATAGCTGGATCTGGCAACACGGAGGCTGCGCCCACGCCATCAACTCACAACTCTCTCTCTCTTAAACCTCCTTCTCACAGCGATCATTTTCATACCACAAACGCTAAACATTCTTGCAAACTGTCTAAACTGAATTATAAATGTCATGCACACATCCATATGAGGAGTTTAGCAGCAAATTATTTCAGAGAATACATTTTATATTTGAACATGAAAAATTTACTGAGGTACCGGTGACCTCACAGCTGGCTACAGGCCTGAGAATTTCTGCCTCTTATAAAACTAAAAAAGCACTGGATTTTTTAAACTTTGTTTTCACCAACTGCCTGAATATCAGGTAGCTGGATATGATCATATTTGTTTGATTTGACAATGGGTTTATGAGATTATTTGAACTAACAAATGTTGCGTCAGACCTGCTGTGCAGCACACGAGCTGTTCCTGACAGGAATATCGCTGTTAAAACTGCTTATTAATTCAATCACACAGGAAGTTAGCAGTGCAAACATCTAATGAGTGTTATGCAATCTGTATCAAGTCCATTTATGTATGATGCTTTAAATTGCTTTTTTAATTGTGTAGCCGCTGATTATGTCGCAAATTAGCCGCATTCAGACTAGCCACGCGCAGAAACGCAAGACTTTAACCAAACACACGAGCAACCGCTAATTAGCCTACGAACACTGACGGGACACAAATAATATCACTGCAAATCACTTTAAATATTCA
Source organism: Labeo rohita (assembly GCF_022985175.1). Taxonomy (NCBI): domain Eukaryota; kingdom Metazoa; phylum Chordata; class Actinopteri; order Cypriniformes; family Cyprinidae; genus Labeo; species Labeo rohita. Next base: position 705,129 of record NC_066874.1, on the reverse strand, counting down.
CGCCGGAGGGAGAAAAATCAATCAATCAATAAATAGATTTGAAAAATCTTAATGAGCCTTTGGCAAACACTTCTCTAAAGGCACCATGAATGAAGAAGAAGCTGCTAGAGGAAACGACATAATCAGAAATAATTCAGAGATACTGTGAGGATCAATCAGAACCAATCAAACCAACACAGGCTTTAAAATACAGATCAAAATGTCAAGAGCTTTCCTGAAAAAAAAAAAACAACTTTTACAACTAAGGTTATTACAGCAGTAAAACTGCTAAATTATATATATATATATATATATAATGAATAAAAATTATATATATATATATATATATATATATATATATATATAAATAAAATGACAAAAAACAAAAACAAATTACTGTAAACTTCAGCTAAAATGAAAATGAAAATGGAAAATATAAAAATATAGACTAATGCAAAATCTAAATAAAAAAATATTAGAAATAAAAAATTACTAGAAATAAATGTTAACTAAATTAAAAATAAGAAGAAGAAGAAAAAGAAAAAGAAAAAGAAAAAGAAGAAGAATTTTTTCAAATGCTTGCCAAGGCAACATTTCGAGTTTAGTTTAGTTTAACTTAACTCTAAAATAACTAAAACCGAACAATAAATAAATAAATAAATAAATACTATGCTACTTAAGAAAAAATGACAAAAAAACACAGCAAAATTACAAAAAAAAAATTAACTAAAATGACAATAAAAATAGAATATATAAGAAAAACTGATTTAAACTATTAGTAAAAATTGTAATGGTATTTCAGTGATAGTAAATGAATACTGGTTGAGTGCATGAACTTTCATTGGGGTCACTGGAGGGACAGAGAGTTCTGGAGCACAGAATCGGTTCACATGCTCAGAGAGTCTTTTTCTACGTCTTTTGTCCAGCGTCTGGACGGACGCGTCTTACGAAGGTCTGTGACTCTTAAATCACACTCTGTGACTCCAGACCCCTTCGCCGCGGAGCCGCTTTTGCCACAAGTTTCGCTGCAAACAATTAATCCTGCTGTTGACTGACAATGTTGTCAGAACGCAGGACGGCTTTATGGCGTTATTACAAGCGTTTCCCTGTCCGTGGCACTTTGGATTATTTGAGATTATGTTGTAATCCTCATAAATCCTCATTGCATTAAGATTTGTCCAAATGCAGCGCGGTAAAGCAGCGCCGGGCTCTGATGAAGTCTTAAGCATGTTATGAGATCGCACGTCTGTCGTCACTTGCCCTCCATTATTTATTCTTGAAAGACGTCGCTGCTGTCACCGAATCAAGCGCTGGGCTGATTTATCAGTTGTTCAGGAGGGCCGGAGAGATTAGGAGGAAACAAATGTCCCCATAAATCAGCATCAGACGCTCTTTTCCTGCTCTTCACGCGTGTCTTCATCAAGAGCGCAAATTACACACGGACGGACCCTGACGGACCGCGGCATCTGATCTGCACATTCGCTCTCCTTCTGAATGTTCACATTCATTTTCTCAACATCTTTGAGATCTTTGCTCTGAGGATGAATTTCTCTTTCTCTTGCTCGTTGCTTCCTGGATTAATCCTGAGAAAAGACAGAAAAATAAGAACTAATATTTACTACATTTACAAGAACTTTTAACACACAAGTTAAAAGACCAGTTCATCCAAAATTTAACATTCCTAACCTGTATGATTTACTTTCTTCTCCAAAAGTCATACAAACGGTATATATATATATATAAATACAAAAACAAAGTCTATGTTAAATCAAGGCAAAGCAAGAAATGTCTGCTTTCTTCACAAAAATCTGTTTTGAATTCAGTTTACCTGCTTTCTCAAGAAGAGACCATTAATCAAATTTCAGGCAAATTTATTAAACACAAAATATGTTTTATTTTTATGCTATTTATTTCTAATCCTGGCTAAATCTGGTATGTTTAACATTGATTTTATGTATAAATGTGTATTGTCCCTTATAAATAAAATAAAATAAAATAAAATATTTAAACAAAAAAGATACATGTAAGGTTTTATAAATGCTGTATTTGATTTTTTTTTTTTAAATAATTTTATATCATTATATATTTCTTCTATTTATGAATTCATTTTACTTAAAGTCTACAATAACACGATGGCTTTTGCCACTTTTTTATTTTTTATTTTTAACCTGCTTTCTTAAGAAAAGAGAACATTTTTATTTATGAAACACGATATGAATATTTATTTCTAATGTTCTATGATGAAAATTAGCCACCCTAGCCAAATCCACCATCTTTATAATAAAATAAAAGCACACACACACATACAAAAAATGTAAACAACATTATTTATTTATTTATTTATCTTACTTGATTCATGTGCCAGCCCAAATGTCTGTAAAACAAGAGAGAGAATGATTTTTAAAAATGTACTAGTTTATTAGATGCATTAACTGGTGATTGTGGTTTAACGTGATTTGTGTAAGTTAGTTCCTTATAACCTGAATAGCGAGTTTATCTAAAATGACGCTTTTTTGTCTTCTTTAGTCAGTCGTAACCTCACGCAGCATCAGAAATCTCTCTGGCAAATGCAAACAGAGCATCTTGTGTGACTTTGTGCATGTGCTGCCCTTGTCTTTGAGAACTAGTTGTCAGGGGAAACTAGGTTACAGTTTGTTCTAAGGACATGTGACCCCGTGACCTTGGCTGCGTTCCCGCTCTTGGAGCGGCGCGGCGTGTCAGTCGTCTTCCTCTGGCCGTGACGCGTCGGCCTCCAGCGCACACGTACCGGTCAGAGAGCAGCGGCCGCCTAGAGAGCCCGTCACACACCCGTCTGCCGCCGCAGCAGCTCCTCTGGCGGTTTGAGGACGAGCGCAAGTTTCACTGAGTTTGTGCTTTCCTACAATGCACCGCGGCTCCATCCGAAGCGTTCAGGGGTCAAACCCCTCCGCGCCGCTGCTCTAAACATGGAGATGTTTCTGCCGTCTCAACTTTGTTTAATCTACGATTTCAACACTTGAGAATTTAGCAGGAAACAATGGCCACATATTTGGAGATTGTTGACAGTGTGCTAGTATTTCTGGAGTTTACAGGCCTCATGCGCACATGCCATAACACAGCGCCGCTCCGTCAACAGATGTAAACAAAACACTTTTTACACCGAGGAGAGTGTTTGAGAGATTCTCGCTCTTAAAAACAGCGGATTCTGAAAAATCCTCCGGAGCCAAACTCACGACACCAGGACGGCCTCAGATAAGATGTTTATACGGGCTCCTCTGACAGACCCACCTCACAGAAAACCTGCCATTCAGAACCAACAAACAAAGAGCCAGAGCAGCTGGAGCGTCACACACCGATGGACTTTTACTGCTCTCGGCTACATTAACGCCACTACAACCACAAAGTCTTCCCAGCTCACAAATAGTGTTTCAAGCATTCAGTTTAAAAAAACTTTTTTCTTTTTTTCCCCCTGGAAATATATACAAACCTTAAGGGAACATTCCATTTGATCATTTTGCAAACATTACGGGAATGTTACATTTGAATGTTCCACTTTTGAATAAATGTTACTTTTTAATGTTCTAGATTTGAATAAATGTTACTTTTGAATGTTCTCTTTGAATAAATGTTACTTTTGAATGTTCTCTGAACATTATAAATCAAGTAGTTATATTTTTTATTTAAAAAAAAAAAAAAAAAAATCCAGCTAAAATGTTTAAGAAAACATTCCATGAACGATGTATAAGTAACAATTTGATGCTAACATTTTTAGAACATTATTAAAGACTAGATCATTTTGAACAAATGTTCTATTAACGTTACTGAAAGAAAATTTGTTAACAAATTTGAACAGAACGTTCTGATAACATTCCCTGTTAGCTGGGATTGTCTTGTTAGCTAGTCTTGCCTAGAAGTTAAAGTGTGAAAACTATTCAAATGTGAAAATATTATACATTCATGCACTTAGCAGATGCTTTTATCCAAAAACAAAATCGAAACAAAAGCAATTGGTCAAAGAGCCAACAATACTCATAATACACAATGCCAGATAAAGAGCATTAGATTTGGAAGCAAACTAGAGAAGAGTAGAAATTTTGTAAAGAATCATTGCTCAGTGGTTGCTAGGGTGTTCTGACAGGTTGCTAATGTGATGTTAGACTGTTGGCACGGCATTCTGACTGGTTGCTAAGGCATTGCTACACTGGGTCTAGCTCAGTGGTTCTTAACTAGTAGCTGGTTGCATAAACTGCTTAGACAAGTCTTTAAAAGTCTAATTTTAGTTTTCTTCATAACTGGTCACAACTTTATAAAGTTAGTTGCAAAAACATAGACTGGCTCAATTTGCATCAGAAAAGTAAAACTGATTACCTCTCGGTTAACTGCTAGTTGGTCAAACTAGTTGGTAAAACACAGTCTATGTTTATGCAACTGGCACCAGGAGACCTGGGTTCACTAGGGGACCTCAGCAAATTTCTCAAATAATTTCAAATATACCATTGCCAGTAGCTACTAAGTTTCCCACTGCACTGTAAAAAATAAAAAACACAATTTGTTGAGTCAGCTTAAAATAATTTGTTACCCTGTTGCCTTAAAATTTTAAGTTCAGTCAACTAAAATAAGTTTAGTCAACTTGAAATGTTTAGTTGTACTAAGTAACAACTTAGATATTTGTGTTTGCTAAACTTAACAGATGGGTAAGTAACCCAGCTGCCTTAAAATTTTAAGTTGATTCAACTCAAATATCTAAGTTGTCACATAGTATAATTTAACATTTCAAGTTGAATAAACTTTTTTTTGAGTTGACTGAACTTAAAATTTTAAGGCAGCCAGGTTACAAATTATTTTAAGTTGACTCAACAAATTGTTTTTTACAGTGTGATAGGCCGGCAGTGCATCTGTATACACACTCTCATCACATGGCGGGTGACTCACTTTCCTCACGCAGCAACATTTAAGATAATATAGAAATAGTTTTCCTTGTGAATCAAAATGACTTATAATACAAAGTCTTGTTTTCTAAACATTGTCTAAAAATTAAGTGAGTTTACGCTTAAAACAAGAAGAAAAAAGTCTCTCAATGGGGTCTGAAAGAAATAAAATAGTTTTCCCTTTGAAATGATTATTTTTCTTACTGTTTTAAGCAAAAACGTACTTAATTTTTCAATCTTCCTGAAAATAAGACTTAAAATCTAACAGGCCTAATAGTCATTTGACTTCTTAAGTAAATGTATCTTGATTTAAGAATGCTTATTTAGAATGGAAAAAGCACTTACATACTGAGGAAATACCATTTTTTGCCATGTAGAGCAGGTCATTTAGTGTGTTTGAGGGGTTTGATCAAATCACAGAGGATTAGTACTGATGAATGACTTCAGCACTAGATTGTTTGTGATAGTATTTAGGAATTCAGCAACATAAGTCATGTTTGTTTGTTTGATTACATGTATGTGTGTGTAGAAATCTGCCCTTAGAGAGATAGACAGACAGACAGACAGACAGGCACCTAGCATTGTCAAACATCATGCCTCTTTTTCGAGCGTGTCTGAAGTTTATAAAGTGGTGTAACTGGAGCTGGCATCACAGTCACCCATCAACATCAGCAGCGTGAGCCGACCCGGATTCCACACGGACCACATCAAACCGGGCAGAACCGCACGTCCGTACGGCACCGCATAAATCCCGGCTCGGCCGGCGCGGCGTTGAAAGGCCCTGACCGGCGCGCCGTGATTGATTCGGCGGCGGACGCGCGCTGAGAAACACACGGAACGTTCCCAAAGTTAAAATAAACAGCTTGGGAAAGGTTGTAAAATACACTTCTTTAGCTGTATAAACAGGTTGGCCGTGTAAACTGTGTACGCAGACGTCAGCTGCCTCCCTTCAGCTCTTAAACGGCTAATATTGCAAACAGCGTTTCCACTGAGATCATTTATTCTATTCCTGCATAAACACAAAGAGGCGATTTCATAAAGGTAACAATTGAGTTTGTGTATGATTGACCCGCACAATTTACACAAAAACCTCTTGCTCAAAATATTTACGTCTGTCTCTCGGCGAGAGGAGGACGAGAGCGAGCGAGATTACTGGATTGTTCTGCCGTTGTTTGTCCGTGCGAACGGGAGAACGGTGACAGGTGGCCGTGTGATTGGTGAAGGCTGGAGACGCATAAACAGCTCGAGAGAGAACCGGTTCGGCTGGACGCGCTTCGCCGGCGCTTCAGAAGGCCTCGATGTGGTATTTACACAAACTCGGGCTGATTTGTTACCTGCTGCGTGTCATAATCGAGCGGATCACGGCCCGTGTTTCATTTAGACAGAAGTAAACGTTCCCGTTTGTCCCGTATGTCGGCCGTCGGGATTCGTTAAGAGCACCCCCCGCAATTTCTTATATTGTCAATTGGGAAAATTGCGCATTTTAGGAGGCCGCGTTCCGAGAACAAATGTGATAGTGTGAGTATTAATCAAACAATAACAAAGGCGTGTGAAATGAGTTAGAGAGAACTAGACTGATTGCTTTAATTACTCGTGCCGTAAAATATTTTTCCAGAACAAAAGACGCTGCTTTTGTGCTGAGTTCGGATTGGATTTCTGCACTTCTTCTCTTAACGGCTGTAATTACGGGAAACGGCATGCTGGGAGCACAAAGACCCTGAACACCCACAACACACACTGCTCTCTCTCTCTCTGTGTTTAGTATTAAAACCACAATTAGCACATGAATCTGCTTGTGTTTAGGGATGCATCTCTATAAAAGCGTATTTCTGCACTGGCCAAACTCAGATTTTTCAACTTTATTCATTATAACTTGCTTATTTACACAAACAGGATGTTGATAAAGGGCTAAAGTTGGTGTTTATTCAGTGAGGGATTGACAGTGTACATGAGGACATCAATTTTGTTATTTGCATTTATGCTTTTGGCTGATGCAAGCATTTATCCAAAGTGACCTGCGCTGCATTCAGGTATGAGTTCACGAATTCCTTGACAATCAAACCCATGACCTGTTGTTAACACCATGCTCTACTGGCTCAGTCTTTTGAAAAGTCTGAATTGTCACGCTAATGTAGCGTTATTTGTTTAAACAGGGTTAACATTTCAAAATAACACCACAAAGTCACTTCCTGGATAATGATGCTGTTCAGGAACTGCTGGAGATATGAGGAAACAAGATAAAAAGTATATATTTATATGAATTAAAACAATGTTCTCAAGAGAGCACGTTTAGTTTGGAACACTTCACTTAGAAAATTGAAGAAATATTTCTGAATAAAATGTTAGTTTAGTAGTGAAATCATTTAGAAATTCACCCCAACATTCACTTCACTGTCATACTACACTGTAAAAAAACAAATCGTAAAGATTACAGTAAAAAAAACGGCAGCTGTGGTTGCCTGAATTTTACTGTAAAAATACGATAGCAATGTTTTACGGTTTTCACTAACCCTAACCCTAAATTCATGGCCATATTTTACAGTGTGTGATGAAAGAATCCTAAAATAACTGATATCTTAAGTGAGTGCAATATAAACTCAGAATTTCAAGAGACTTGTGAGATATAAATGCAGAATTGAGAGATATAAACTTAGAATTACAAAATACAAATGCAAAATTGTGAGATATAAACTCGTAATTGAAGATATAAACCCGGAATTATGAAATATAAACTCAGAATTATGAGATAGAAACTCGGAATTGCGAGATAAAACCTCAGAATTGCAAGATAAAAACTCTAAATTGCGAGATATATACTCGGAATTGCGAGATATACACTCGGAATTGCGAAATAAAACCTCGGAATTGCAAGATAAAAACTCTGAATTGCGAGATATACACTCGGAATTCCGAAATAAAACCTCAGAATTGCAAGATAAAAACTCAGAATTGCGAGATAAAAACTCGGAATTGCGAGATAAAAACTCAAAATTGCAAGATAAAAACTCAAAATTGCGAGATATAAACCTGGAATTGCGAGAAAAAACTTGGAATTGCGAGATAAAAATTCGGAATTGCAAGATAAAAACTCGGAATTGCGAGATAAAAACTCAGAATTGCGAGATATACACTCGGAATTCCGAAATAAAACCTCGGAATTGCAGGATAAAAACTCAGAATTATGAGATATAAACTCAGAATTGCGAGATATAAACCTGGAATTGCGAGATATGAACTCGGAATTGTGAGATAAAAACTCAGAATTGTGAGATATAAACTCCGACTGGCAAGATATAAACTTGATATTGAAAGAGAAAAACTTGGAATTGTGAGATAAAAAATTTGGAATTGCAAGATAAAAACTCGGAATTGCAAGATAAAAACTCAGAATTGCGAGATAAAAACTCGGAATTGCGAGATAAAAACTCAGAATTGCAAGATATGAACTCGGAATTGTGAGATATAAACTCAGAATTGCGAGATATAAACCTGGAATTGCGAGATATGAACTCGGAATTGTGAGATATAAACCCAGAATTATGAGATATAAACTCCGACTGGCAAGATATAAACTTGATATTGAAAGATAAAAACTTGGAATTGCGAGATAAAAATTCGGAATTGCAAGATAAAAACTCAGAATTGCGAGATATAAACTCAGAATGGCAAGATATAAACTCGAAATTGCGAGATAATGAATCGGAATTATAAAAATATAAACTCGGATTGGCGGGATATAAACTTGGAATTGCGAGATAAAAACTTGGTATTGCTAGATAAAAATGTGGAATTATGAGGATATAAACAGAATTACAAGATATAAACTCAAAATTGTGAGATATAAACTCAAAATTGTGAGATATAAACTTGGAATTGCGAGATATAGTCAGCCCCGATAGCCTTGTGGGCAGCGCGCCAACATACAGCGCCGTTGCACTCCGGGCGTCCCGTGTTTGAATTTCGACTTGAGGACCTTTCCTGATCCCGCCCTCATCTCTCTCTCCCACTTTGCTTCCTGTCACGTCTGATCTGTCCTGTCATAAAAAACAAATGCAAAAATACAAAAAAAAAAAAAGGAATTCTGAGATATAAACTCAGAATTGCAAAATATAAATATATATAAATTGTGAAGGTTGCAATAACTTTATTTATTTCTTTATTTTCTATGGCAGAAACAAGCTTCCACACAGCATAGTAGGAATGTGTCCTTACATTGACACTCACTCACCTTGTGTGTAGTCAGTCATTAAACAGGAGTAATTACAGGCGCTCGGTGATATAAAGGCTTTGTTGCGCTGACACGCAGTGGTCAGTCCACGCGCACACGCACGCACGCGCACGCACTGAGCCGCTGAAACCCCTGGATTAAAATCGCTCTCTTAAAGTCTCTCGGCGCTCGTAAACACGCTGATGAGCTTCTAAAGGGATCAGACTCAAAGACGGTTAATTTGCCCCTTTGGTGGGTGACAGACGGGCCGCGGCGGGTGTTTGCTGCAGTATCTCAGTGTCAACTTAAATACTATATGCTGAGGATCACATTTAGATTCATCTCTGCAAAGGTACTTAAGACGATATTGTTTAAAGGGGCCATTTACGCCCAAAGCCACGGACCCGTCGCGCCTGACACCGGCAGAATTAATTGGTTACATCAGTCATTCAACAGTTTAAAGGGGGAAAAATATGCAATTTAAATCTTGAATTTAAATTGCATATTAAAGTGTAATACCACGTTTCATTACTTAAAGTTCAGATGGTTTTTGAGCAACCTAATACTTTTAAAAGCCGCCGGATCGCAGGGTGAAACTCATCATAGGTGACTCGCGTGAGAGCGTGCATGACGGACGGCGCGCCTGTTATTTATGACGGGGGTCAGTGTGGAGATCTGGGAGGGTAAATGTCACGTATTGATCGCCACTGATTGATCCGTGGCTACAGTCATTGACATTCTCTCCCCTTACAGCACCATGTGTGTGTGTTGTACCTTCAGCAGAAGATGTGCCAGGAATTTTCTCACTTTCTGGGAAGCGGCGCATGCCTGAAAATGATCCACATGTTTCTGGAAATAGAACTGCTGGAAGATCTTAAATTAACTAATTCAGAAATCAAATTTGTTTTATAACAACATTTGTTTGTTTACTACCAATATAGCCCAAGATTCATGTGGTGTAACTTGACTGTGTCAGAAAACAAAATAACACACACATACACACCTAAAAAAAGAAGATATGGCAAAGATATCAGTGTCTGAAAAAAAAAAACTTTTAAAGAAAAAAAAAAAGTTTAAAATTGCTCGTTTTTGACACGTTTTTGTCTCCGAAACTCCAAAAATGTACAAAGCAACATCGCCAACTACTGGCCTGGCATGAATAACACAGTGCTTTTAGATGTTTTCATCGATCCGTTGGGAACAGGGATTGTTGTGACAACATTGTCATCCATATGTGGAACTTTTCAAAAATGCAAAGAAAAAAATTTCATTTTTTAGTATATCATTGTTGTGTAAACATACGCTTAGTTGTATCACAGACACAAATAATACTTTTGTAATATAGTTATGAATAGCATACTAGCACGCTCCATATAGTTTGGAACTATTAAAAGTAGTGTATTCTAAATTTAGCCCAAACTTGCTGGTCAGCTATGGAGGAAAAGACTTGACTGGACAAAAAATGAGTAAATGCCTCACAAATGATGTATATTTGCTATAAGTTTGTTTTGTCACCTTTTAGTAGTTTAGTACTATAATAGAGCTAAAGGCTACAGATTTTTTTGTTCACTGAATCAATCTTTAAAGTCTGCATAAAAAAAAAGCAAAATTGCAGTTGTTTTACTGCCCTTGTGTATATATGAGTCAAACAGCTTCTGGAACGAGAAAAAAAAAAAATTGATTTGGACTGATTTAGTCGACTGGAAATTCGCTGGATAAGAGGGACTGAAAGTCATCTGGATGTGATAAAAACTATGATTTGTCCATTTTGATTGTTGAAGTCTTTTGGCTCAAACTGCAGATGAAGATCACAGAAACAGATTGTGGTGATATTTGACAAGTTCTACTAGAGTTCGGTCAAGCTTAATCATATTACCAGCGATGAGCACAAACTCACATCTGCAGCTGTATCATGAAACTTAGGTCCAAAAATTAAAATAAAAGAAAGCAAGAGTGTTTTTAGAGCCGTTTCCCACTCAAACAGAAGAGTAGAGCACACAGCTAGGTTGCCAACTCCATGATTTTCGACTACTTTTGCAGCTGGTTAATGATTTGCTGTATTGCATAAAATGTATTGGACTGAAATGAAAATATTTGACCTATTTTACATTCATTCTACCAATGTTAAAACTGCATGAGATGAGTTTTGTGAGTATTTGAGCTCCTTTTTAAAATAGACTGCATTTATTGTTACTACTGTAAAGCGATTTTCAAGTTGAAACAGTTTGTAGCGCATAAAAGTGACTATAAAATGTGTATTTTGGGTATGGGAGTGGCAAGAGTTCTGATATTTAGCATAGGGTCATTGGGAGAGTTTGTGCTATTTTTGATTGGCCACAAGGCTAGTTTTGTTACACAGATCTGGCAACCCTGGTACACATACCTGTTAGTTCATGCATTCCTTTGGAATCGAACCCCACCTTGGCGTTGCAAGCGCTGTGCTCTATAGTCTGACCTACAGGAATGGTAAACAAAGGATCACTTATTGTGATTTTGATTATCTAGTAACCGTTTTTTTTAAGCAGCAGATTTTCACAATAAAATAGCAGGTGTTGTAGAAACTTTGTTTGGACGAAATGAGAAAGTAACCCGAGCGCACTTTGATTTCATGCTGACTTTAAAAACAGCCGTAAGTGAACTCAAGCACACGTCTCTCTCTGTCTCTCGTCCAAAGCGCCCGTAACTGTCTCTCTCTCTCTTTCATTCGCTGTAACTAAGCGCGCATCTGTGTCCGTGTGCGCGCCGGCGGGGCCGCTCGCGCTGCAGGTGACAGCTCTCCTCCAACGCGCCCGTGAGCGACTCGGAGCGCGCCGTTGTCCCCGCACGTCTCGCACAGTTAGAGGTGATTTGCAGTGACGTGTGCTTGGAGTGCACCTTCCCAGTCCACTGTCAGCTCAATGCGACCTGGCAGGTCCACACGCGCGCACGCTCGCGCGCGGCCCTGACAGCTCCGCGCGGCGGGAAAGCAGAACGGGAACACGTTGTCAGTCGCCCGAAACCGCGGCTCTCTTTGCCTGGGCCGCAATGTCACGGCAAGAGCTGGCGGGCGGTCGCGGAGGTGAGTGAAACTTCCTCATCTGATGTTGCTACAAGGTGAGTTTCAGCTGCCGCCGCGACTCATTCTCTCTTTGAGCTTTCGCAGGTCTGGCATGCCAGCGTGCTGTCGCTGTCTCTCTCTCTCTCTCTCACACACACACACACACACACACACACACACAAACACACGCATTTGCTATTTTCAGGCTGTTTTCCTCTCAGTTTACCACACGTACCTTCACTAAAGAGGTGCTTTAGTGCGAGCGAGAGCAGAAGGTGCGTTTCAGCCTGCGGCGTGAGCGCGCGCCTCCATCTCTCTCTCTGTCTCAGGTAAGCGCGTGTCCGCCGGCGGAGCGTCTGCGTGCGCCAGTAAATGTTTACTGACCGCGTGAGTTTGTACATGTTTCCCTGGGCTTTTCCCCACTGAGGTGTGAAACATTTACCTGTTCACTTATCCCAGACACACAATGAAACATTAGCCCTGAGTGTGTGTGTGTGGCCTCTGTAATACAGTTTATCACCTCTTGTTTCACAGTGAATGCATGTGTCAGTGAACAGGCCCACTGCATAATAATAACATGCCACCAAGGATCCATGATATAATAAAGGATAATTAATGGCAAATGATGATGTATACTTTAAATATTTCAGTGTTTCAAAAGTTCGGTCATCAGGTAAATAAGGACTGATACAGTGTAAAAACCACACTGTGTAAATGATTCAGTGACTTCTTTGAAGATTTTTTGGTCAGTGATTTTCTGCTGAGGTTTGTCTTGCACAACACACATCTGGCACCAGTAACAGGCTAAACGTCATCTTAAAGACATATTAAACACTTAAGCTTAATGTGACAAACTTATGCTACAGTGGGTACAGTACCATTCAAAAGTTTGGGGTTGATAAGATTTTTTTAATATATTTGAAAAAAGCCTTTTCTGCTCACAAAGGCTACATTTATTTGATCACAAGTACAGTAAAAACAGCAAAATTGTGAAATATTATTAGTTTAAAATAGCTGTATGAATATCTGTTCAAATGTAATTGATTTATATCATCAAAGCTGAATTTTCAGCATCATTACTCCAGTCTTTAGTGTCACAAGATCCTTCAGAAATCATTCTAATAGACTAATTCTTAGTAATCAGAAGCTGCAAAAAAACACTGGTAACATATGGAGGGAAACAGGTAAAATACACGGAATAAAATAAAAATGTGCCTTTTGATGCCAGAATCAGAATGCAAATAAACGTTATAGATTATCTGTTCTCAAAGACGTCATTTGAAGCTAAACGCAGACGTTTAAACGGACAGACTATGGATGAAAACTGCTTTGATTACTTTTAAAACATAAATTTGATTTAGTCTACATAGTATTCACATGATGTTCGTGGGGGACGCATTGTATTAGCCCTACAGTTACAGCATGACGTAATATTTACATATTAACATTTTACATAACATTTACAACAATTTGACTTTTTCCTTACAAATGCATGTTTATATCTCCTAATTCGGACTTTATAACTCGATTTAACTCAATAATAGTGAGTTTGTCAATTCTCAGGGGGAAAAAGCCAGAGCTGAGCTGAAAAGAGAGTATGACGAGTTGGTTTTTCTTATCAGAATTGTGAGATTTAATCTCGGAATTGTGAGAATAAAGTCAGAATTTTGAAATATAAACTCAAATTTACCATTTCATATTCTTTTATTCCATGGCTCCTTTGACTGCTACTTGAAAACCGTCATTTTCTGCAACCAGATAAGCTTCGTCCACAAAAAATGGCATCACTGTTTGCAAACACTGAATTGGTCTATATGCTGATTTGCTGCTCAAGAAACATTTATGATTATTTATGATTATTATCAATGCTGAAAACAGTTGTGCTGCTCAATGTTTTTGTGGAAATTGTGATAAATGATATATTTTTTAGCAATCACAGATTAATAGAAAGTTCAAAAGAACAGCATTTATTTGAAACAGAAATCTTTTGCTACATTATAAATGTCTTTACTGTCACTTTTGATCAATTTAATGCATCCTTGATGAGTAAAAGTATTTTTTTTTAAATCATGCTGACCCAAACTTTTCAGAATTGTAAATGTAAAATAATGACTGTAGTATATATATATATATATATATATATATATATATATATATATGACATCTGCAGATCATGCACACACAAAAAAAGGTATTTTGAAAAACTGTTTTGTCAATACAATGGAAAGTCAATAGGGTCCAAATGAGAAAGATGAGAAAAATATTTATGATTGCCACTCCTTAAAAAAAAAAAAAAAAAAAAAAAAATGTTTTCTTCAACAGACAATGACACAGCAATCTATTACTCAAACCTGCATCAGTAGCTCATGTACAAACTTGTTAACATAGAATAAAATCACATACACAACATCACTGAAACTTACATTAGATTTAATGATTATATGTGTATGTAATTCCACTAAAATAAAAGTTTAAAGTAATATAAGAGCAGAGTTATGAAAAAAAAAAAAGAAGTAATCAGACAAATCACAAAAACTGGGAAATAAAAAATACAGTGCAGAAAATACAGAAATATTCCATTCTGAAATACTGTAATATTGTGGTGCTCTGAAACTCAGGTTGTCTGCAGTAATGCATTAAGTTTTTATCTGAATTTACAATAAAACAAAAAGTTAGCAATATACAGTCAGGGTGTGATCGTAAGAGACAGAGAGAGACAGTACACGTGTCAGGCGTGTGTAAACGCTAAACTGATGGTCAGTAATAACACTGAGGGTCTGGTGAGGGTCTCACACAATAAAGCTTCTATCAGAACTCATTCATCACGTCCTGAAGAGACTCTGAACTCATTCACATCTGATACACATCAGCGGGAGAGGAACACTGCACTTCCTCTACTACGACTCTGAGAACACACACACACATACAGATCAAAATACATACAATAAACAACTTATGCAAGCATCAGCAAATAAAACAAAAAATAGCATACAACTACACACAAACACACTATATCATAAGAAACTATTTTAACTCTCTACTGTACATAACCTATCACATTCTGTTTTCTAACTGCACACATTTGCACTGTGAATTTGCACAACCCGACGTGACAATTTTTAATGATAAAAACACTAAATCCAACCCAATAAACTCATGCACACCGTCAGCTGCCTGTAAAACTCACACATCATTTACATGACTCATGCAAATGCAGCAGCAAATGAATATTAATCTGTGATTGTGATGCAGATGTGCTTTGGATATGCAAATGACAGCACACGGTAGTGTGGCCTTCAGGATATCAGGAGCGGTGACCTCCACACGACCCCGCAGCTCAAACAACCACATGAAGTTACTACAGGGAAAACGCTACGGGAATCACATCACAACAACACAAACAGTCCTAGCAATACAATACAGTCCAGAACACATATGAAAATAGGGCGTGCACATGAAATGCGCTGGCAGTGTTGGGGGTAACACATTACAGGTAACGTGAGTTACATAATCAGATTACTTTTATCCCCCAGGTAACTAAAGTAATGCATTGCTTCTTATTTATTTATTTGTTTTTTCAAATAAGTACCACCAGTTCCTTTGTTTTCCCATGGATTGACTGACAGCTCTCCTGTCCTTATCTTGAAAGAAACTGGGAGTAAGTGCAGAAGCGTTGTGTGCGCTGTGTGAACATGATGTTACTGTAGTTCTAGACTAAATGTCAACATGCATTTACTTTGCTGCACAAAACAAATTCAGTATTTCTCAAAATTAATAAAAACAGTCAAATGCAAACTCAAAATATGATGCAAATCTGCAATAATTAAACATGTTAAATAACACAAATATCCTTTACGTATTTAATCACGTTTTATTAAACCAATATTTTTCTGCTGGCCTTTGATGATCAAATTCAACCATACTAATAAGTAAAAAAAAAAAAAAAAAAAAAAAAAACTTAAGATAAACATAACATTTGTGTTCCTTTTTCTTTCTTTTTTTTAATTGTTGAATTTTCCAAAAAAATATAACTTTTTATATTAAAAACAAACAAGCATGCCCAGTCAGGGTAAGAAAAAGTAACACAGAAGTAACATAACTTATGTAATTAGTTACTTTTTTAGGAAATAATGATATATTGTAATGCATTATGTTTTAAAGTAACTTTCCTACTATGTGTTGGTCTGTCTTTAACGTCAGATGTCATTTTTCTGAATTTACAACCTACAGGTCTAAAGGTGTTTTTATCCACTGAAAAAAACAAAACAAAACAAAAAAAAAACACAATTAGACAATTAGCTGAGTCAACTTAAAATAATTTGTTACCCGGGTAACAAATTATTTTAAGTTGTTTTTTTTTGTGTGTGTGTGTGTGTTTTTTTTTTTTTGTTTGTTTTTTTACAGTGTACACTTTTTACAGTCCACAGTGCACTTAACTTAAAATAAAGGTTTAAAAGGAGGTTTTAGCAGAAGATACATTTTTGGTTCCCCAAAGAACTTTCAAGGGAACAGTTCTTAAAAGAACCTTTTTGCAACGAATACTTAATAATCTGAAGAACCTTAAATAACCTTTTGTGGAACTTTTATTTTTAGGAGTGAATGGGAGCATTGTCCTCATCCTTTACATTGAAAACATGTAATGACGCCTTTAATCATTTAAAATAACTTATTATATTTTAAATACCTGGTTTCACAGACAGGGCTTAGACTATACCAGGATTAGGCCATAATTCAGAATGCTCCATAAAACTGATCAAAATCAGTCAAATGTAATTAAGAGAAACACATTTGACCACAAACTTTGGTTTTCAGTAATACGGTCCAGTCGTTCCAACTCAAATGTGCTGATATCAGGAGGTAGCGTGCACTTTTATAACTCATCTGGGACCTTTTACTCTGCAAATATCA
Source organism: Labeo rohita (assembly GCF_022985175.1). Lineage (NCBI taxonomy): Eukaryota > Metazoa > Chordata > Actinopteri > Cypriniformes > Cyprinidae > Labeo > Labeo rohita. The sequence continues at coordinate 688,091 of NC_066874.1, read as the reverse complement.
CTGAACAATAAAATCAAATCCAGCACATTCGTCTTTACTCTTATCAGATGAGCTTTATTGCTCTAAACAATTACTGTCCAATCATACGGGAGATAGGCGGAGGAAGTGGTGTCACCGGCGGGACAGTGAGGGATGAAGTCGTGTCAGGATGAAATATTGGGCCGCTCCGAACCCGAACGCCTCATGTATTGAGTTGGAACGATCCGATCGGTGCTGCTGGGGGTGACGTGACAAGACGGCCCTAAAACAGAGCCGTAATAGTGTTTGCTGGCTTATCTGAAAACATAAATCCAATAACACAAACCTCTCCACACTGTTTCATTATGTCGTCTAAAAGTTCCTCAAGACTTTCTGCTGTTTGCAGGAGTTTAGATCACTACAGTGTGATTTTTTTTTTCTCTCTTTTTTAGTTTTATATATATATATATATATTTTATTTTATTATTTTTTTTTTTTAATCAGTTTTTATATTTTTTCATTTTTATTTTAGTTGTTTGTCATTTTTAGTATTTCTTTATGTCAATCCATATAATTTTTATTACTTATTTCGGATTGAATTGTTTTAGTACATCAAGTTAAACTTAATGTAAAAGTTTTATATTTTATTTCAGTTAACATTTAATTCATTACAAGAAATGAAAATGGTTAGTTTTTAGTTTTTAGTTTTCATTTCTGTTTTAGTTTTCATTAACTATAATAACGCTGGATTACTCAAGGCCTTTAAACGAAGAGTTACAGATGTTTCTCAGAAGATCAAGGAAAGCTTGATTTCTCATATGAACACGTCATTTTCTGCACCTACTCTATGGTTTGTATCTTTTGTAGATTTTGATTTATTTTATAAATATTCAATACCAAATCTCACGAAATGACAGCACAATAATGCAGTGTTTGATCAGATCAATCAGACAGTCATTAGCAGATTATTTCGGCTCAGTTCACGTTGACATCGGGGTTGATCACAAACGCACGTCTCATATAAACATGACCCCAATTTTCGGAGCGCTGCAGAGCGGCATGAGATCTCAGAGCGGCGTACGGCTCCAGGTCACGAGAGAAAGAGAGAGAGAGAGACAAACAGCCCTCCTGCAGGCGGCCACTTTTACACACGCTCTATTATTCATACTGACAATATAATATAATCACTATTTTGTTTTATTGTAATCTTACTAGTGCATTGTCGTCCCGTGAGTGATTTCATGTTAAATATTTAATAAATTCAAATGAGCAACAGTCCACATATAAAATTAAATGTACTGTTGCAGAGTTTTGGATGCATCTACTAGCAAAACATTTTCACCATCATATACGGCCTATGCTGAATTAAATATTTGACCACTAGAGTTTACTCAGTTTATTAAAGGGATAGCTCACCCAAAAAAATAATCATTCTGCCATCATTTACTCTCCCTGAAGTCATTCCAAACCTGTATGACTGATTTTCAACTGCAAAACACAAGATATTTTGAAGAACATTGGCATCTAAACAGCTCTGGACCCCACTGACTTCAATTATATAAATTATACTACTATATAAATTTCATTTTTCAAAATATCTTTTGTGTTTTGCAGAAGAAATGCATGATGAGGTAAACTGTACCTTTAAGAAATAGGGGTTTCTTCATTTTTTACTTTCTCTACTTTCTCAAAATGTTTCATGTTTTTGTGAATGGGTCAAAGACGTTAAGATGTCCTCATCGAAAGAAATTTACCCAAGTGATTTTTATGTCCACAGAAAGCTCATTAAATGTAAGTAAAGTGTCTACTTTTAAGGTTTCAAATAAGTTTTTGGAGAATAAAATTTGGTTGAAATAATGTTACATTGTCATTCAGTGTAACACACTGCAAATTTAAAGCAGTATTACACTTATTGTTTTATGCTTAAACCCTTTTTCATCTTTGACCCGAATATAAACTTTTAATTGATCAGTTTTCGGATTTCTATGTCACTTTCCTTCCATCTTTTGTAAAATCCTAAAACCCTCGTTGACATCCTCCTCCAGGAAGTGACATCATTTTGGAAGGAAAACAGTAATTATATCAAGTTTTATCAAAGGATCTGATGAATTCAGGTTTTGTGATGTGAGTGGATTTGTGACTTTCTACATCTGCATATTTTGTCCAAATTCCACAAATCAGTTTGATGATATCAAAAAGAAAATATGAAAATGAACTTCCATCTGAGCTTCAGTGTCTTGCTTTAATGCCAAATAATGAAGTTGCAATGCATGTAAATTTCATAGAAATACTTAAATCTACAACATGCGATTCACGTGAGATGGAAATGCACTGAAAACACAATAATCTACAAACATCTCAGTGTGGTAAAGCCCGGGAGCACAGGAGAAATGACTATCATATGCAGCGCATAACTGGAGACATTTCCTGAGGGTCATCTGAACGTTGGAGAGCTCATCCATTGACCAGACGCGCAAAACATCACGACTGGTTTTCTCGAATCACCTGAGGCCACGTTCTGCATTACGGCACCAGAAACGGCCTGTTCCTCTCTCATCCGTGGCTTTCGCTCACGGTGTGTTTAAGGCAAGGTGACAGAGTCACGCACAAGAAAAATCCCGTAATTTCCAGAAGAGCCGGAGGTGGCCGGAGCCGGACGGTGGGCGTTTCTCCCGAGGAAAGGCAGAGATGAACTCTGACAATCCCTCCACCCCTACAGCGGCCTGCGCCCAAGATTACGATATTTCTTCTGAAAGCTCTTTTACTGAGGAGAGCGGCGACGAGCGCAGACGCAGCACTGCAGGAGGAGGATCTGTCTCCTGTTATTAAACACGCCACATACGGCCGGTCACAGATACCTCTGTAATATAGGTCACACAAACACACACACGCACGTCTCCGCCGGCCGCTCCACGGGCTGATGTGTGATGTCAGCGCGGTTCCGGGGTCACGGATTGGCTGGCAGGCTTGGACATGTGACAGCACTATGACTGTCTAACTGGATACTCAGAGACGGACTGAGTTGAACTGGCCACCTGTCCAGAAGGACAGAGAGACGGGCGGGAAGAGAGTGAGACAGATACTGAGTTCTGTCCTGAAACTCCGGAAGGCGCAGACTGATTGAGACTCATTCTGTTATAATCACATCACTACTCATATGGTGCAGCTGATTGGTTTCTTTTCACATCAGCAGCCAATGAGCTTGCTGCTCAAAATTTAAATACTTGGCCAGTGCTTGCTGTAGCAGATGCAGTGCACTTCAGAAACCCTCCTCCTTCCCCAGCTCCACCTGTTTAGATCTGCTACTGGGTAATTTAATGTATTTTATATATGGGATTCATTTCATGTTATTTCATATATATATCATTTGTGCAGCAGCAGTGTTTCTTACATGCTCACAGCAGCACGTCTGTGGAAGTAATGGCAGCAGCAGCAGATCTTTTTCTCCAAGACCAAACACATTAACATTGCCATGTACATTAGCATTCTAATCTGTGACACTCATAATATTCTGCTAAAACTCTGCAGGGCCTTTAAAAAAAAAGGACCAGTAAATGTTAAAAAATGTATTATATCTCTCAATCAAAGGGCCATAAAATGTCTTAAATTTGGAGAATGAAAAACAATATGGATGTTTTTTCTTCAAAAACTTCAAAAAGTGATGATTTGATTAAATAAATGTGGTTAGTGCATGTTTGACAGGATTGTGGTTTAATAGCTGTTTGCTGTCAGTGAACACTGCACATTTACACCTGACGAATACTTATGATGCAGCTTTGATAAACTGGCAATGTTTACATAGTTTTTTTTTTTATTATAGTATGTTGTAGATGGTTGTAAAATGCATGTTTAATGCCCCTCATCTTTTTGAGAACCCTGTAATAATCACTCTATTTTCTACACAATGTGAGTGCTGTTTGACCATGTATGAGTTCTCTCCCTTTCTGGCTTGATTGTGTCTGTGGGATTTTCCAGCTGTTTTATGATCGTGCAGGTGTAAATGGTGCATCTGATCAGTGCAGTATCAGCACACGCATGATGTGAGGAATCATTCAAACGCTGCAAATATGATGCACACACCACGTGTTAAAACTTACTGCTGGAGTTTGATGATGATTGACTTACTAAACAGCATTAATAATAAATTCTTACTTAACTTCAGATAAACTCTTCTTAAGTTTAGGATTTAAGCAATCATGGAAAAATTGCATAATGCGATTCAATCCGAAAGGAACTGTGATTATTGCTGTTAAAAGGTTAGTGGCGACAGAAATTTTCAGAGCAAATACAGATTCACACACAAATGTTTGAGATTATTTTAGTCTCTAAAATACAAAATATTAAAAATGAACAGTGACATGGTTTGAGTGCTGCCGTTTTTACAGTAAGCTTTAAACCAAAATGTATTGCTGATGTACATCTGAGCCATATGTAATATGAGAGAACCATCATTAAATTGGAAAAATTTTTATATCATTACATCATATTTTTACAACCCCATTTCCAGAAAAGTTGGAGTGTTTCATGAAATGCCATAAAATCAAGAATATGTTATCTGTTAATTGCTTTTAATTTTATTTATTTAATTGACTAAAGTACAAATAAAAAAATCCAATATTTTCACGTCCCAACTTTTAGTTTTATTTTGTAAATATTACCAAATTTAGATTTTTTAATGGCTGTAACACACTCTAAAAAAGTTGGGACAGAGGCATGTTTAACACTGCTACATCAACTTTCCTTTTAATTACAATGTTTAATTGTCTGGGAATTGAGGATACTAATACTTCAAGTTTTGCAAGCAAAATTGTTCTCCAAACTGGCTTGATAAAAAAAACTTCAGATGCAAAAAAGGATAATTTATATTATCATAATATAATATAATATAATTAATATATTTATATTTAATATATTAAATAATTTTATGGCATTTCATGAAACGTCCACACTTTTCTGGAATTGGGGTTGTATATCTTTTGCATGTGAATGTGAACACAAACCACACTGGCATTCATTCAGACAACAGCCACTGTATAAAGACAGTAGATTCTAGACTGAATTGTGTTTAGTACACATAAATGTCATTTCTAGGCAAGTTGTATATTTGATACATTTATAAAGCCAATAATGTGCAGTTTAGTGGAACAGCTTACCCATATTACAACAATATGCAGCACTGTATATTTACATTTATGCATTTCTACTCTTTTATGCAAAGTGGCTTACAAAAGAAGAAAGAAATTCTTTAAAGAACTGTAGAGGTTTAAAGTCTGTGTTTGAACAGAAAGTGACTTTCAGAAAAAAATGACACAGTGCTGAAGAACGACATGTGACAACTAGCCCCGCTCTTCTCTAATATAATCCAGTAAATCCTGTAAATTGGTCATTCTGATCTACAAACACCAGAAAATACATTAACTTGATTTGACACGAGCAGATCTACTGATGGATGATTCTAGAACATCTGAAATATAAACATTGTGTTGAATATTTCAGAATGAAGCGTCAGAGCTGGAGCAGCGGTTTGATGGTGCTGTTCTGACCCCTGCTGGGCTCTCACTGCACTGCACATTCACCGCCACTGACCGTGTGGAGGTATTTTTAGGCACCTTTGATCAGAGAGTGTGTGTGTGTGTGAGTATGAGAGAGCTCAAGGTCACGGCTGGTTTTATTTCCAGCATGTCTGTCGTTTGATCTGTGTCTCAGGATGACAAGGTAAAATACACACATACTCACGGCAGATGCACACAAACACACAGCAAACGCAGTGATCAAACACAGCAGACACATGTAGCGGGAAATAAACAGAGAATAAGCCCTCCAGTGAGACACACACACACACACACACACACACACCTTCTGCTCAGCAGGCGCTTGAGCTCCGGATGTTTCTTGCGATCGGTCAGTCTGAAGTCGCTTGGAGCGAAACACACGGGCAGATAAAAATAGTTTGAGATGTTTCGGTGTCGGTGTCAACAATCTGTCAGACTGTCAGACACCTGGTTACGACCCCCATCACATCACATGACCGTCACAGCGGGCCACGGGCGGCTTCACGACAACTTCAACACTGAGGAAACCTCAGGACCACACAAACCTGAGTTAGGTTGTTTGTTCAAATGAGATTGTTTTCCACACAACAACAGTTCAAAATAACCTAACTGTCCTAAAAACATCATAAAAGCATATGAACACATATTTGTGCACTGTATCCCCAAATACCTAGTGTGATGCTCTGAGAAACACAACCAAATGTAGATTCTCTGAAAATATCTCCCCTGCTGAGCCCAAAGTATCCATCCTATTGTAATTTCCTGCAGTTGTGTAAGACTTCCAATTCATTAGCTGCTGGGCCCTAAAGGTAAATAACTAGAAGAAAAAAAAACTGTGCAGTAAACGATAACTATTTGCCCTGCAAACCTGTGTTTTTACGACATTAAAAAGTAAAATTACATTATGGAAAAAGACAGTTTGCAATATCAAGCAGCGCAACAGACTGTTTTTGTACAGCTAAATTAACTGGAAGTGAATGACACCAGAAGTTTTATGCATTCATGTCTAAAAATGGCCTGTTAATTGACCCTTCCCAGTGAGTTTGACTGACAGGCGATCTGACCAATCATAACACCGAATCTGATATTTGTCTGAAAAACAAACCAGAGGGGAGAGTAACAAGTCTGTTTTGAGTCGTTCCATAGTTAAAACAAGATACCTTCTGTTTTTCATTCATGTTTATTTCATGCTATAACTAGTAAAGAGGAAGAGGTTATCGGTTCCTCAGTCACAACACATTAAGGAGCCACAAAATGCATTTATTGTTTATTGTAAAATTTAAAAGCTGAGTATATTTTTCTTACCAATAGTAACCTGCTCTGTCTTGTCTGTCAGTGTGTTGTCTTGCCAGTGTTCTCTTTGCCCTGCAATATATTTTTGTTTGCATTTGTTCTTTATTCATGCAAATATTTTGTTGTTCCTTGTCGATAAATTAAAAAAACCTATACAGCAATGTATACAGTGCTCAGCTTGCACATCCACCTTGCTATTTTTGCACTCATTATTTGATCCACAAGGTGGCGACACTGGATTGGGCTGTTGGACTAGTTATTTCTAAATCTACGAGAGAAATAGAACACACCGTAGAAAGATGAAACTTTCTAGTGCAAATGTGTTGAGTGTTTGTCTTTGTGCATAAAAAAAAAAAAAACACTTTTTCGAAACCCTGAATCAGCTGAACCAACTGCAAATATTTTATTGATAATGTAATCTATTAAATAAAATTAGCAAATGACTAAATACTATTATAAAATGTTTAATATGCGTTCTTTTATTAATCTGCAATGCTTGTTTTGTTAGTTTTATGGAGGGATTTGTTATGCCAATAAGAGACTATGAACATCTACTTCATTTTTTATATACAAAAATGTCTACAAATTTCCCAAGTGATCTGGGATTAGGTAAAAACAATAGACACTGGTTCAATGGTTCGCTGCAGATCGCCCCCTAGTGGCAAACCATTGAAAACACTGAAAAAATATTTTAAAAGCCTTGTCTACTAAAATCACATGGCTGTAGTGGTTAGATGCTCAATCTAATTCACTGCTTTAAACAAATGACTTCAAAGCGACATGAAGCAGCTTCACGCTATCAGAAGCACTTTGAAAGGCTATGTGTTGTGCAAAACAGTAAGTGTTTGCGTCAAAACTAAACTTACTTTAAAAAGTATACTTTACGCTTTGTGTTGTTTGTCCTCTCTGGAGCTGGATAGTCCAGTTAAAAAAACTTCTTGGAGATTTTTGTAAATTTCCAGTGTGAAAATAACATCATAGGGTTGGAAACAACACAAGTGTAAATAATGAGAGTATCTTAATTCCTTTAAAGCTGATCAGGCGTGCGGTCGCAGACAGCAGGTCATTCCGCTCCAACGACTCGACAACAACAATAATGCACAGGAAGCCCCGATTCATCTCCTGTCCCCTTTCAGTCGGCCGGCGCAGGGTTTTAATTACCCAGAGTGCCGTGCGGCTGAACGAACGACACGTGGGCTGGGGCTGGCGAACCCTCTCTCGGGTCAGTGCGGCCCACCCTCATCATTAATTACTGCCGCTGAGCCTCCTGACCCCGTCACGCTGACCGCAGACGCTCTACACACAAACACGCCACGCGTGTCATTAGCCAGGAACTAACATACGAAACATTAAACGTGCTCGGCGGCGCCACAATCCAAACATTTCATTTGTTCTCAATTATTCATTTCTTTGAAGGTTCAGAAGAGTCGTTAATATGGAAATCAGCTCACATGCTAACGAGCTCTTGCTATCTGATTTGGGACACATCACTGGAGCACATTAACAGATCACTGTGCAGTTTCTTTCTTTCTTTCTTTCTTTCTTTCTTTCTTACACAAACCTCACCAAACTATTTAGACAAATACATTAAAATCAACATGAAACAGTATTTACAGTCCATTTGTGAGCCTGGACCACAAAACCAGTCTTAAGTAGCATGGGTATGTTTGTAGCAATAGCCAAACATACATTGTATGGGTCAAAATTATTGATTTTTTATTGATTTTATGCCAAAAACCATTAGGATATAAAGTAAAAATCATGTTCCTTTAAGATATTTTGTAAATTTCCTACTCTAAATATATTAAAACTTAATGTTGGATTAATAATATGCATTGGTAAGAACTTCATTTTGGCAACTTTAAAGGCGATTTTCTCTTTTTTTTTTTATATTTTAATTTTTTTTTCATAACAAACCATACATCAATGGAAAGCTTATTTATTCATCTTTCGGATAATGTATACATCTCAATTTCATAAAATGAACCCCTATGACTGATTTTGTGGTCCAGGATCACATTTTACTTGATGTCACATATTTCTGAGTAATTTTATTGTGGTGATTGTACTGATGCTCTTTGTCAAATCTTTCATTATTTCTTGTTATTATAGACCTTTATTACATGTAACCAGTTAACCAGTGATAGATTACAGTATGAACCAAGAAAAGCTGCTTCACATACAACCGCATACTAAATCAGTGACAAAACAGCTATTTGACTATGGGTTAACATTAACATTAACTAGTAGCCTGTGAAGTCTAGCTGACATGAGACTGTAATATATGTTCAAAATATTGTTCAAAAGTTCAAAAGCATTAAGAGTTTATTTTAAAAAAAAATAATAATACATTAATATTTTTGTTCATCAAGGACACTAAACTTATATTTCAAATAAATGCTGTTCTTCTGACCTTTCTATTCATCTGTGAACTCTGAAAAATATATAAATAAAATATATCAGTTTCCATAAAAATATATGGTTTCAACACTGATACTAGTCATTTCTTGAGCAGCAAATCAGCATATTGGAACTATTTCTGAAGGATCATGTGACACTGAAGACTGGAGTAATGATGCTGAAAATTCAGATTTGATCACAGAAATAAATTAGATTTTAACAGATATTCACATAGAAAACACCTATTTTAATTAGTAATAATATTTCACAATTTTGACTGTTTTTACTGTATTTTTAATCAAATAAATGCAGCATTGGTGAGCAGAAGATTCTTTTTTTAAAAAACATTTAAAAATCTTACTGACTTAAGACATAAGGACTTATTTGGATTATAATGATTTTTAACATATCAGGTTCTGGTGTGTAATCACACTGAGTCTGAAGCATTCAGTCAAAGGTTCTTTAAAGAACCATCTCTTTCTTACCTTTTTATAATCTGAAGAATTTTTATAATCTGAAGAACCTTCTTTCACCACAAAGAACTTTTTTGTAAAGGTTCTGTATGGAACCCTTAAAAAAAAAAAAAAAAAAAAAAAAAAAAGCTTCTCCCATGGCATTGTGAAGCACCTTTATTTTTAAGAGAGTAGAAATGAGACAAGCAGTCTCAGTCAGTGTCTTGACTGAGAGCCAACAGCATGTGAAACACCCACATGAAACCCCGTGACCTGCAGCCGTGGCACAATCATCACCAAATCAAACCCGCATCCGCTCTGAGAATCCAGAAGCTCTGTGGATCACAGCCAGACCCAAACCTCATCCTAAAAACTAACATACACAAAATGTGCTTTAACACATTTAACGTCTGCATTTAGGAGTATTTGTCTGACAGCAGATATCCTGAACGCAGACGGAGGAGGCTGCTCATTACTCTAAAGAAGGTTAATCCATTTAACTCCTGCATATTGATATGCCAATTACATCTAATTGAGGAGGAGGCATCAGTCAAGGTAATAGTGCAGAAAGAGTGTCGGCGCGCATCGGGCCGCGTGAACACGTGTAAGATCGTCTCTCCTAATTGGGCCAGAGCGACTCGGGCAAAGCCAGTGAGGTGTGCGACTCCAGACCAGACACATCCGTCAACGGCGCATCCCATAATGCACTTCACCTCCCCATGCTGGGCCTCGCCTGAGCGTGTCCAAAAATGATAAAAGCAAACGGGGGAGAGGACGGGACGGGACGGGGCGCGAATGAATATTTAGTCATTCAGCAGTATTCTGTCTGGAATCGGCCGGATCAGTGAATGAAGCGCAAACAAACCCGGCAGTGATTTGTAGACTCATTATAGTCTGTTACAAACCCTTCTGCTTTCAGTGTTGACATACAGTTTTAAATAATAGAATGAATTTGGTTTAGTTTTATATTTTCCCTTTTCATTTTCGTTTCAATTTCGTGTGGTTTTGTTTTTTTTTTTGTTTTTTTTATTATTGTTTTTGTTTCGATGTCTATATAGCATTTATTCTGTTTTAGTTCTGTTTTAGTTTAAAAAAGTTAAATAAAATGAAAATGAGTATTTTAGAATCATAGAGATTTTACTATAGTTTTTTTTTATTAATAGCTTGAATTAGTTTTTATTTTTTAAATATTTATTTATTTAATTTTAGTTGAAGTTTTAGCAATTTTGTTGCGTCTTTTATTTTTGACAACTGTCTTTTAACAATCATTTTTGATACATCTGACATTTATATACATATATATATATATATATATATATATATAGTAATTTTATTTCATTTGTATTTTAGTACATCATGTAAAATTAAATGATAATGAGAAATAATGAGAATAAAAATATTTTTCTTTGCAACTAGCTGGAATATTTTTTTTTTTTTTTTTTTTTTTTATTGTTGTTATTATTATTATTATTGTTGTGGTTGTTTTATTTATTTTTATTCCTTTTTTTGTTTTCTTATTTAATTCATTAATTTATTTTTTGCCAACACAAACGTTTTGTAATAAAAGTTTTTATAATATTTTATTTACTTTTTTTTTTTTTTAATTTTAATAAACAAAACATGTTGTCATTATCATGTGAACATGAATGATTCGTAGCGTCTCTGGCAACTGTTGTGCAACATTTTATGATTTCATCATGCCATGAGGTCAAAAGTAATTACAACAATAGTTCTAATGCAAAAATTGTGTGATTGAATTGAAAAATGTAATAACATGAATTTCAAATGTGCTTGTTTTGTGTCGTGCTCCACTTCATTTTGGAAAGTTGTAAAAATTGAAATAGATTTAAAGTGAAGTCAGAATCATGCTCAATTCATGCTGAAGTGCAAATAATGCAAATAAAATGCATCAAAGTGAGTCAAAGTTACTGCATTACAAGACAATAAAACCTGCTCAGCAAACATTTGTAGAGACAATTGTAAAACAGTAAATGATCTTCTAAATGATGTCCGTACACATGCTCTACAAATACTAGCATTGCATAACAGAAACCATCCTCAGTTTAATGAGTGTTTGAGGAAGACAGTTTCGTTTTCCATTGAGTTTGAATTAATCAGGAATTAAGTGAAAATAGATTCAAATAAACTTGTATTCAAACTCTCAGCTTTAATGAAGCAAATGAACACACTCTGAAGGACAAACGTCCCTCAACAAACAGGACACTTTTTCCCATGAGGGGCTTGTTTTAGGGTTTACCAATGAATAACTCACTCCAGTGCAAAGTACAAAAGATTACTGCACTGTTCTCATGTGAAAAACACTGTTTAAACTGTAAGACTTAGTTTCATGGTTTTACTGCCCTGAAAATATTCCTTCTGCTTTTGAAAAAATTATATCAGTTGACTATGTCATCATCTTAATCTTTAATTAAAAAAAAAAAAATGCTAATTTAACAAATCTCAAAATGAATATCCACTTTTCTTACTTTACTTTAATGTTGTGATGCCTAACTTGAATTTATTTTTAGATTTTAGCTTTTTTTTTAATTGATAAAATAAAAAAATAGTATGGAATTTCAGCCCCACTTTATATTAGGTGGCCTTAACTACTATGTACTTACATTTAAATGAATCATTTGGTCCAGTGCACTTACATACCTGTTTTTACATTGCATTTACATTTTAAAAAATACCTATATGCAATTACATCTGTAAGTAATTAATGTAATTACATTTATAATTACACTGTTGACCCATCCCGTACACTTTAACCTACCCATACCATCCAACCTGTCCCTAACCTAAGCCACATCCCACCTCAGTAGCGGCAAAAGTGTTTTGCAATACAATACGAACACAATAAGTACAATGTGCTTATTTTTTCCATGCACATACACACTAGTTTATAGCACCTAATACACAGACCAGAATTTCATTTGGCAAGTTATTAGTTATTGGCCATAACAGGGTAATTATTGGCTGAGCTATGTGAGACCAAGTTTAATACCAGTACAAATTTGAACGGAATTGTTTGTTTGATGAACAAAGACTAATTTTTAGCATGTATATTAAATCCATTCTTTAAACTAGTCTAAAAATCTATGATGAAATATAACAGTAACTGAGTAAAGAAACACATTTATTGGCCATTTGCAAACACCTGCATTGAAACGGTTTTGTCTGTAATGAAGACTGACGCTCTCGTCGTGTTAACGAGCAGCTTCGCAGACCAACGACAGCCAACGAAAACACTTCAGACCTCATGTGGCACAGTCGTGTGATGGTGTGTCACTGTTTGGCTCCGCTGGCGCTCAGCGCTGATCCCAGAGCTGCGATAAAGCGGTGAACATCAGCGAAGGAGTTGTAGAGCGGCACCGGAGCGACCCGCAGGACATCGGGCTCCCTCATATCACACTGAAACACCAGACACACAACACGCTGAAACACAGACAGCCTCGACAGCTCTACGGACCTGGACACTTTACAACCAGGATGTTGCATGATGCTTGTAAGCTTTCATGTGATTCACTCTGTGTGTGTTTGTATGGGAGTGAGAGGTTACATTAAACTCCTGTGATCATTCACAAGACTTGGATTAAACCACTTCATATGGATTAGTTTTATGATGCCTTTATGACCTTTTTGGATCTTCCAAGTTTTGGTGGGAGAGAGTCCTCTCAGGATTTATTAAAAGGTCTTAATTTGTGTTTCAATGGTAAATGATTATATTATATTATTTGGAGGGAGATTAAATGACAAATAATGGTATTAACAAAGCGGTACGTACGGCGACTCCTCTCTTCTCCAGCTCCTCGAACACGGCTCTGATCGGACAAGAGAAGCACAGAGACAGCTGACAGCCTCTCTGCTCGGGGTCAGAGGGCGTGATGATGCGAACCGAGGGTTTGTCGGGGTCTGACGGGTCTTTGGTGTAGTAATGTCTGATCAGATACTCCAGATACCCCGTCAACAGCAACGACTTCTTCCTCAGATCCTTCATACTCGTCTGGTTAAAAATCTGTGTTAGATTCACAAGACCAAATAAAGAATGAGACAAAACACTTCACCTACATGAACTGGGAGGAAATCAATATTTAAGATGCAATATATAATCAATATCAATACTGACTTTCTTGATGGCATATTATGACAGTTTATAATTTTTGGTTGATAATTTGCATTTTTGTAACAACACAAATACAAACATACAGAAATGCTTACAGAAAAGTAAACAAAGTAAACAAAAATCAAAATAAAAAATGATTTTATGTCACTTGAGTATCTTGAGTAATTGTAAATGACTTTTCGTATGATGTTGTAAGATGACAGCAGTATATCATATAAAGGTTGACAGTATGTTGTATAATAGTTGTCTGCAGTGTTGGGGAAAGTTACTTTTAAAGGTAATGCATTACAGTTTAGCATTTCTCCCTAAAAAATAACTAATTACATTAGTTACGTTTAATAGAAAGTAATGTGTTACGTTTTTAATTCTGGGCAGGGCTTTTAAATATACACATTTTTGCAAATGTAATTTTGGCAAACGTAAAAGCCCTTTCAAACCAAAAGTAAATTCACGCAGGAGAAGAACACTCTTCAGCAATAAAAAATAAATAAATAAAACACAAAATTTAAATTTTAAAACTATTGAATTTTTTTTTGTTGTAATTTTCGTATGGTTGCATTTGATCATCAAAGGTCTGCAGCAAAGATACTGGTTAATACAATGGGTTTAAACACATGAAGAATACTTGTATTAACATAATTATTGCAGATTTGCGTCATACTCTGAGTTTCCATTTCACTATTTTTATTAATTTTGAGGAATACTGAATCTGGTTTTTTTGGGTGAGATGAATGAATGCATGTTCTCATTTAGTCTAGCTGTCAGTCAATGGTAAAGCAAAGTAACTGGTGTTACTTATTTGAAAAAGTAACTCATTTTCTTATAAATTCAAAAGTAATGCATTACTTTACTAATTACTTTTAGTATTTACCCCAACACTGGTTGTCTGTAGGCTATGTTGTAAGTGTTATGTTGTATGTTGGTTGTCAGTATGTGTTTTGTGCGTGTGCTGTCTGACCTCTAGACTGGCCTGTAGTGGACACACCAGTAAGATGGGCTGATTGGACAGACGGAATCCATTAACACCAGGCTGAAGGTCCATTTCTGCAGGAATATTCAAGTCATTCATAAACATTCAAATCTTTTTTTTTTTTTTTTTAATAGTACACCTGCAGACATGCTGGGACTGACTTTTGACACAAATCTATATCTAGAAGCTTCACAACATCTAAAGCTGCTTTACAGAGTGTAATGCAACTACATGTGTGTCCACAGGATGTCAGCAGAGAGCAGACCGTGAGTTCCCACAATCCCTCAAAACTTACAGTGATCATCATGATGTTTGTGTCAGTGACTGATGTTCCAGCAGGATTCTCATACCGTTATTCATGAGGAATCTGGTCTTCAGATTGTGTCCCCACCAGCCCGTCAGTCTACACACACACACACACACACACACACACACTGCATGAGCTTTATTTCATCTGTAAGCGTGTGTGTGTGTGTGTGTAGGTGATACTCACGCAGGTTTAATGCTGTGAGCGTGTTTCTCATGTATATACGCTCCAGCCAGACCACCGGCCCCTGAGTTCACATACTGAACAAAACACACACTAAACACCACTAACACTGATCTATCATATATTTAACACTAATACAATAAGTATACAACAGCAACATAGAAAAAATCATTTATGAACATAAACATGAACACTGACCTTATAAGAGCACCAGCAAGCAAAATCTACATTCCAGTCGTGAAATCGCAGTTCTGCATTTCCTACAGCGTGTGCACAATCAAACCCTACCAAACACCCCTAAACACACACACACACACACACACACAGAGACAGATTATTTTCCTGGAAATAACTATGAAGCTGCTTTAAAACAATCATTATTGCATAAAGTATTATAGAAATAGAAGTGACTTGCCCTGACATTCTTGAAACTGGGACTTGGGCATATAAATGTGTCCATGACACAAATTTTTCTGTGTCATGTATCACAATTTCTGTGTGAAACATGACATTTGTAGTACAAGTTTTTTCCATTCATTTCCCCTATATGCATTTACAACTTTTTTTTTTTAATTAAATGAACGAAAATGAACAAAAGCAAACTTTGCATAAAAATGTTTAAAGAGCCAGAGATACAAGATTGTGCATTTACATAATTTTAGTATTTATGATTATTATTTTAGTTTTTACTACACTGTGAAACATAAGCATATCTCTTCAAAATGTTATTTATTTATTTATTTATCAAAATATTCAAACATGCAGATACATATATAGTTTGAGAGGGTGGAAATACTTATGTATCTGTAAATCAATTACATTAAAATGGGCGATGCATTTCCAGTAAATTTAATTAAAGTGGAGCTGCAAAACAATTAGTCGTGATTAACTGATTCAAAATCAAAGTTTGTGTGTACACACTATGTGTGTGTGTGTGTGTGTGTGGACTGTGTATATTTACTATCTATATATACAGACACATATATGTATATATTTTAAAAATAGTTGTGTGTATTTTTATGTATTTGTATCTAAACACTTGTGTATAATTTATATTATACATAAATCTAAATATTTTACAGATAAATCAAACCTTTTTCCTTGATATATAGATGCATGTGTGTGCATATATACATAATAAATACACACAGTACACACACATATAGTATGTAAACACAAACTTTTAGTTTGAATCAATTAATTGTGACTAATTGTTTTGCAACAAATAAACTTGCCAAAAGTTTCCAAAAGTTTCCGAAAAACCTGGAATGTATTCAGAAATTCTGGAATGTTTCCACCACTTTGCAACCCTAACACCACGATGTTTTTAACATGTTTTTAAGATAATAGCAAACTGGTATGTGTTGATAGAAAAGCAAATATAATCATTTCATCTCTGATCTCATGTTAGTATGAAAGTGCATTCAACATTCTGATTTTATTCGTGTTCTAATGACATTTCACTGCGTTTCACCTTGGCGTGTCCTGCTTTGGTAATGGCCTCCATGTCGAACAGCTGACCGGTGTAATACTGAACGCCGCTGAGCATGACCAGAGCGATGGCGTCGCCCTCCCGCTCGATGAGCGACACGATATCCTCCGTCCTGATGGTGTCTTCACCCTAAAACGGCCAGTCCACACGGTCACAGAGCACTTGCTGTCTGCATGATGTCATACTGAGAGGAAGTGATGTCATTACCTGTCTGGGTTTAATGATCAGCATGCTGTCGGCCACGTCCAGTTCTCTCAGCCGGATCTGAGATTCAATGGCGTACTGCACATTCACACACAAACACGGTTGATTGAAACCTACAGCCATGACTGACCGGGAATAATGTTAATGTCATTTTAGGCTTCCGTACGTGATCTGATGGAAAGGCCTTCTCTTCTAGAAGGATCTTGTAGCGTTTTGGAGTTGGTTTGTAGAAGGAAAGCTGAGGGGGGCATACAAATTTGATTTAATATTTAAAAATCAATATGAAGAAAAAACATATTTGCAAATGTTTTTGTACGTTTTTACCATCAGAAGATGCAGATTGACTGTCAGTCCATTCATCAGAGCCACTTCCTCAGGTTTAGCACCTATTCAAACACACGCACACATCCATAAATCAGTTTGGCTAAATAAGGGCTAATCAGGAATTAAACACGGGGGTAAAGTCCTCTCTTTACCCTGTTTACCATAGCTGAACCGCCCTCATTCTATCTACACACAGACCTGTGACTCCTCTGTGCGTTTACATCACATAGAAACAGTGATATGAAGAGCAAATATTCCCCATGAACCTCATTTCACATTCAAACACTGGATGTGTCTGGTCAAACTGAACTCAGTAACAAACTCTTAGTTAAGAAGCTATTCATTACCAACGATCTTTGCCATCTGCTCCTCCAGGTTCTCTTCAGCCCAGACCCAAGGTCGCGACCCCTTCAGATGGCCATGGACTCCCCTGGAAACAACATGTGGTTACAGCAGCTCACTGTGGGTTTCACTTTAAAGCATTTCTGTTATTTTATCTAATTAATTAATCTAATATCTAATTTTAACAGTGCTTGTCACTGCAACAAAAAAATATAGTGATATTAATGGAAAAGAAAAATATGTTTTAGTAAAGAACCTGTTTACCTGTTACCTTAAAAGAAAAAATATTTTGAAAACATTTTATGTTTAATAAGGCAGTGAAGACATTAATTTAATTAAATTACATTTTAAAATAAATTAAATTGTAAATTAAATTAAATTTCATGTAACAAGATAATAAATATAAAGAACATGTTTATAATAATCAAAATGTATAAAATAATACAAATCACCAATATGATATCCTAAAGCCTGAAATATAATTATGAACTAAAATAAACAGTAAAATAATAATAATTTTAATTAAAATTACTTTATGATTTAGAATGGAGATATATTTATAACAAATATAACAAAATAAACATAGAAAATACTCTTCTAACAAGCAACATGTCTAGAAAAATATTAAAGCCTGAAATATAAATAGAAAATGAAATATACATTGAATGATGAAATGCAATTTAAATTCAAATTAGATAATGAATTAGGATGTATTTGATTTAACAAGACAATACATATAAATTAAGCTTTTAATAAGTAAAATGCATAATGTGACCCTGGACCACAAAACCAGTCATAAGGGTCATTTTTTTTAAACTGAGATTTTTAGCATCTGAAAGCGGAATAAATGAGCTTTCCATTGATGTAAGTTTGTTAGGATAGGACAATATTTGGCTGAGATACAACTATTTGAAAATCTGGAATCTGAAATCAAAATTTTAAGAAAATCAGCTTTAAAATTGTCCACATTAAGTGTTTAGCAATGCATATTTCTAATCACAAATGAAGTTTGATATATTTACGGTAGGAAACTGACAAAATATCTTCATGGAACACGATCTTAATTAATATATTAATGATTTTTGGCATAAAAGAAAAATGTATAATTTTGACCCATACAGTGTATTTTCGGCTATTGCTACAAACAGTGTTGGGGAAAGTTACTTTTAAAAGTAATACATTACAATTTTGCGTTACTCCTTGAAAAAGTAACTAAATACGTTACTTAGTTACTTTCTACGGACGGTAATGCGTTACGTTACTTTTGCGTTACGTTTTAAATCTGGCCAGGGTTTGCTTCTTTGTTTTTAATATAAAACAATTCTAATGTAAAAGCCCTTTTACACCAAAATTGAAATGAATTCACCTCAGTCTGAAAGAAAAGTACATTTATGCAGGAGATGGAAAAATGAAGCACAAATGTTAGTTTATCTAAAGTAATTATTGCTTATTAGTATAGGTGAACTGCATCATTGAGCGACAGCAGCAAATGGGATTAAATACATAAAGGATATTTGTTTTATTTAACATATTTAACTGTTGCAGGGTTGCTTCATGTTCTGAGTTCGCATTTCACATTCATTTTGAGGAATACTGAACCTGTTTTTTGTGAGTGAGATGAATTAATGCATGTTCACATTTAGTCTAGAATACAGTAACGTCATGTTTACTCTCAATTTCCCGACAGAAAACTTGTCAATGAATAAATGGGGAAAAAAGTAACTGCCATTGGAAAAAGTAACTAGAAATTCAAAAGTAATGCGTTACTTTACGAGTTACTTTAGAAAAGTAATATTATTACATAACTTGTAATGTGTAACCCACAACACTGGCTACAAATATACCTGTGCTACTTAAGACTGGTTTTGAGGTGCAGGGTCACAAATACAGTGACCAAAAAATAAGTAAAAAAGTCACAGTATACTTTATGTGATATTGATGTTATATTTTTCTGAAACTGATTCTGCATTTATCAGCTGATGAATCAAGACAGATGACTCACATTTTGGCCCATTTCTCCAGCTCCTCATCGATGTATTTTTTGGTGTTTTTCGGCTGGAGACCCAGTGAATTCCCAGCTAAATAAACGCAATCTTCGGCACCATCCACAAGTGACAAATCCGCTAAAAACAGAGGAGAAATCACAAGAAATCAGATGATGAATGAATCTGAGCAAACACTCCATCACAGTCGCACCTCACGCAGTGATATTCGGGTCATAAAGTGTCACTTACAGGTCGACAGCTCTGATATTTTGGGTATGAGGAACTCCTGGCGCAGGTGGCGCAGCTCATCCTGTTTGTCCAGATGTTCCGCCACCCTGCGGGATGTGGGGCTGCACTTCAGCTCCTGCGAGACCCTCGCGACCGTCTGCTGCGCGCTCTCCATCATCAGCACCTGATTCAGAGCAATCAAACTTCACAAACCTGCAGGAATCGCTGAGATACACCAGGCAGAGACTCCGGGTGACACGCTTTCAGTCTGCACTTTGACCCCGTGAGCAAACACATCAGAGCTGAGCTAATGATTCCCAGAGATCTGCACCGTTTCCTAATTTCCACTCGTCCCGCTGACTGTCAGGACGCGTCATGACACACCGACTCACTTCCGACGTGTGATGAAAGCATTGCGTTCTTCCTCCGCACATCAACTCACTTCTGCTTCCAGTGTGAAACGAATCGTGTGTGGCCTGTTGCTGGAGCTCAGAATATGGAGTGAATTTTGTGCCAATATTCATCAAACAAATCCAACGTTTTGCAAATAAACACGATCTGCTTTGCAAAGAAAAACTCGACTTTCAAACAATGAAAAACTTGGCTTGAGGAAACTTGGCTTGATTTTCTCACAAATGTGCGCAGGCAGACAGACCTCATAAATGCAACTGAACTTCCTTTCCCAAAAAACAGCAGATGGCGCTGTCGGTCCATTTACACTAGTCTCCTGAGACCCAAAACACCCGTTTACCTTTTCAGGGAATACAGCAGACCAACATGAGTGGGGAACAGGTGAGTTTCTGTCTTACTATGTCTATAATTACCCATTTAGATGTTTTCACAAAGCGACCCTATACTACAATGTCAGTGAAATTTACCAATAAGTGCTGTAAAGTTGTTAAAGGGGGTCATCGGATGCTAAGTTCACTTTTCCATGTTGTTTGAACATTAATGTGTGTTGGCAGTGTATGTACAAATCTACCCTATAATGATAAAGTCCATGCAGTGGTTTTTAATTAATCTGTAAAAATAATATCCCCTTTTTCAAATCGTTTTTTTTCAAAACCACCCTCTTTGTTTCGATGCCGGAGCAGGGATGTAAGTTAGACAAGAATATCTCCGATTGAGCGATTGAGGTGTTGTGTTGCTGGATGTAATAATGAACATAGTGGTTGTCATTTACTCCCGACATCTGAGCCGCTGAAGATGCAGTGGATTACGTTTGTTTGTGAAGGGAATGCGGCTCCCGATCTACATATATCCGTCTATGTTCACAAATCATTATGATCCAGCTTCACTTACAGCAGAAGTGAGTATAAGGGTTTTTTTTTTAATGAATCTTTGCCATCGCCTTTCCTAATAATGTGCTAGTTAGCAAGTTTAGCGGCTAAATGCAGCTAAAGTAAACAGGCGCGTCACTCCACAGAGAGAAGAGAGGGGCGGGGCGAGCAGAGCTCATCTGCATTTAAAGCAGCCTCATCCAGAATGAGATCATGTTTGCAGAGCTGATTTTGGCAAGGTAAAAAGGGTGTTGTTTTACACAACCATTGAGAATTTTTAACCAAAGTATATTATAGACTTTTCATTAAGACCCTAAAGAGTCATATAAACTTGTGGAAAATGGGCATCCGATGACCCCTTTAACATGATTGATTAGGTCAAAAATCAGTAGAGACATGGCTAAACATTTAACTAGGCAGTCTTTCCCTATAAAAACTGATCCATTCTCCGTACTTCTTATCCTCTGTTGGATCGCGGGATATAGAATATATACATATGTTGATGCAATTGTTCAACATTCAAAACAACGCAGGTGTATAATAACAATATATCATGAATTGGTTTATTTAAAAGTAGACATTTCAAGCACCCTGTTTGTTTTCTTTATTTTCAAAGGCACATTGTTTTGTTGTTATTATGACTATATACAAATAAAAGTAGACTCTTTGCAGTTTCTAACGATGCTATGCTTGTATCTGTAAGTTATTGCACAATTTTGTAACAACTTTGTGAAAACATCTAAATGGTTAATTATAGACATAGTGTTACGTTTGCTGGTGCTGGATGGAAGACAGGATACAACGTACGAAACAAATCTTATTTTAATTACTTTCAAGAGGAACAGGCAGGAACACAGAGCGATATCCACACACACTGAAACTCAAATCAACAATAAAGACCGACAGGGAACTCATGACAAAGACAGATATATAAAGGCAAACTAATAATGACAGACAGGTGAACCAGATAATGTTAACAAGGACTAAACCAAAGTAGACAGATCGACGGGGGGGAAACAATGGGAGAAACCAAGAATACAAACAGACAGAACTGTGACACATAATAAGACAGAAACTCACCTGTTCCCCGCTCATATTGGTCTGCTGTATTCCCTGAAAAGGTAAACGGTGTTTCGGGTCTCAGGAG
Source organism: Labeo rohita (assembly GCF_022985175.1). Classification (NCBI taxonomy): domain Eukaryota; kingdom Metazoa; phylum Chordata; class Actinopteri; order Cypriniformes; family Cyprinidae; genus Labeo; species Labeo rohita. The sequence goes on along the minus strand of NC_066874.1, from coordinate 665,848 downwards.
ACTAGTGTAAATGGACCAACAGCGCCATCTGCTGTTTTTGGAAAAGGAAGTTGCTCAGTTGCATTTGTGAGAAAATCTGCCTGCACACATTTGTGAGAAAATCAAGCCAAGTTCCCTCATAAAAAGGCAAATGAGTCTCACAGTTGTAACACACAATACTACTGCATTTTCTCTCAGATAGAGTTTGTATCTGCAAATCACTTTGCGTTTGTTTGAAAGTTGAGTTTTTCTTTGCAAAGCAGATTGCGTTTATTTTCAACACGCTGGATTTGTTTGATGAATATTGGCACAAAATGCACTCCATACTCAGACTCAGTTCATTGGCTGATTCTTTTTTGTTGTTCCGTCTGCAGTGTTGCCAGATCTGGCGGGTTGCCGCCGTGTTGGGCTTCTTTTGATCTGCTTGTACAGGAGAAAAACGCATTGCGCACGTAGACAAAATTTCAGCTGCTTTTTTCTTGGCTTTTATCTTTAGTCATGTTATTTTAATATGTTCGACCTCAAAGTACTTTCCTTAAAGGGGTCATCGGATGCAAACTTCACTTTTCCATGTTGTTTGAACATTAATGTGTGTTGACAGTGTATGTACAAATCTACCCTATAATGATAAAAATCTGTAATTAATCTGTAAAAATAATAGAAATTTAAAAATAATAATAAAAAAGGGAAGGGAATGCGCCTCCCAATCTACATATATCCGTCTGTGTTAAAGCAAATAATTTGTGATCCAGCTTCATCTACAGCAGAAGTGAGTATACGTTGTTTTTTTTTTTTTTTTTTTTTTAATCTCTGCAATCACCTTTCCTAATAACGTGCTAGTTAGCAAGTTTCACCGCTAAACGCGTTAAATGCGGCTAAAGTAAACAATCTCTCAGAGCAGGGCTGCTCAACCCTGTTCCTGGAGATCTACTTTCCTGCAGAGTTCAGCTCCAACCCTGATCAAAGACACCTGAACCAGCTAATTAGGATCTGAAGGAACACTTGATAATTACAGACAGGTGTGTTTGATCAGGGTTGGAACTAAACTCTGCAGAAAGGTAGATCTCCAGGAACAGGGTTGGGCACCCCTGTCTCAAAGCATCAGAGAGAAGGAGAGGGGCGGGGCAAACAGAGCTCATTTGCATTGAGAGGAACAATAATTTTTGCAGAGCTCATTTTGACAAGGTAAAAAGGTTGTTGTTTTACACGACCATTGACAATTTTTAACCAAAGTATATTACAGACCGTCCAGACTACTCTGGTATACTTGGCATTGACAGCCGCTGGACTTGAACAGTTTTGACAGTACAAAGTTCTGCATTATGCTCTAAAATGTGTACTTCATGAAATACGTGCTGTAGTTCTGTCTGAAGATAAAGCACAAGACAAAGGTAAGTGCATTGTTGTTGTTAATGGTTATTATTATTATTTTATTTTTGCTGTCCGATTATCATACAGTATATATCAGTGAATAACACATTTTTGGCTGTCCTGGGGGTGTGCATGAACGAGAGTAAAAGCAGCTAAATTACATTGCTTTCTGATCACTACATTGCACACTTTTTGCACAAAAATTTGCTTATTCTTACTGTGGACTATGCATGTGTTTTTAAAGTCATCAGTTAATTTCTTGATTGCCACTTGGAAAAGATTTCTGGACATTTTAGGCATATTTATATTTCACAGGATAAATATTTTTATTTTATTTTGCCATCATTATTTTTTAAGGAGATAAAAAATGGTCCTTATCAACCTTGATTAACATGGCAATACAATTCTATCACATTATTTTGGCAGTTAAAAATTTTGTTGAAGTGGGCAGGTTTTGGTGAGCTTTTGGGCAGGAAATCATCAACCCAATCTGGCAGCACTGTTTGTCTGACACCTGATTATAAATCCTAGCTGTTGACAATCATAGCAGATGACTTACAATGTGTTCCCAACGCCTGCTACAAACAGTCAAACTAAACTGTCTTTGAGTGTTAAGCTGCCTGCAGGTCAAACTGAATTTACTTTATACACAAGATGAATGCAGACATCCATAATGAATAAGAATATATGCAAACAGTGAATTATGACAGGAGCATGGTCTAACTGAATGTTGATGATACAGTTTAGTTTGTACAGTTTGCATTTTGTATATTGTTTAGGAGGAACAGCAGTAAAGCTGATCAGAAAAAAAATCATCTCAGTGGAAGCAGAAGAGTAACAAAAGTACTAGTGAAAGTTACGCATGTAAATGTTTCTCTACTTTTTCTGAATTGGAAAATAAATTGTTTCATTTTCAGTTTCCTGAATGAAAAAAAATACATATACACAAAACAAGATGGAATAGCTTTTCTTATTTTATGTTTCAAGTGAATCTAGATATAAAACATGATAAACAATACTAAGTAAGAAAATCATTTTTGTTTCAAGTGTGTTGTCAGTTGTGATCGTTGTGTCTGTGAGTCATCATTAATTTCTTCTTCAGTTTAACATGCATCCTGTAATAATCCATCGGCAAAATCCCAGAACAATTCAAAATTACACAAATGAAGTGGTCATGTCTTAAAGGCACAGCACATACAAATGATAAATGTGATCGTGACCCGCCCTAAACATACCTGTCTGTGGGACAATCAGAGAAACCTTCAGAGGACGCTCATGATGGTTGATGAATCAGTCACACTGAGCTGTTATTGATCATAGATCACACTCATTCAGACTGTCCTAAGACTTTCATATCCAAAGCACTGCTGAAATATTTCATTAAGTCCAGCTGAATGATCAGGACTGAAGATCAGTGTGCATGACTGACCGTGAGAAAGCACACTCACTGAACATCCTCTACAATGAAACAAGCAGCTCACATGAATCAAAACTACTGACAATAGCAGAAACCCAACAACGGACTGCAAAAACCACCGGAACAGCAGTCAACAGCAAGATTTTAGATGAGGGAATGTAAGATTTTAATCATCTTTTTATGTCTGGTTCACTGACCTTAACAAATTAGCTTTGAAATATTCCATGGAATTATATACACTACATTACTGTGAATGATATGACTGTTACTCATGAGTTTTATGAGTAATAATTAGAGATGGAGTATGACACGTCACCACAGCACACGTCAACTACCCATCAATGAACGGCAGCAGATTTCCGTTCCTGGATGAAAATCTGTGTGGACTGTCAAACAGTGCTGTATGTGATAATGTCATGTTTCTTTGTGTCACTGAGACTACAATCAGTCTAGTCATGATGGAATCTCATATTGTAGTGAACAGTGGTCAAGATGGCAAAACCGCTTTCCATACAACGTGTGGAAAGTTATATTTTGATGTTATCAGGCTCTGTGGACAATAAAGGATGCCTTTTGTTGTAAGATAACAACACTACCTCTTGTGGAGAGGGGGGTTAACATTAACATACAGTAAGCCCCATTCAGGAACTGCTTTATTCTCACTCATGCTTATCATTCATGGATCAAAGGCTGATCTGATCATCATGTGGTCTTTTACAGATCACAGTTCTTCATTCTAAAGACCTAAGTGTGAACGATCACTCACTACCTCAGACTGACCAAACCGGGAAGGATACATCTTCACGTGCATTCACACATAATGGACACAAAACTGACTAAACCTTCCTCATATCAATTTACAGAACTGCATATACTTAATGAGTGCTGTGTGTGTTTGGTCTTCATATTTTCAACACGATGTGTAGGTTAATCTGGAATTGGTTTGGAAAGTGAATTACGCATAGGAAAAACTTTCAAGACATTGTTTTAAACATAGACTTTAAGGCAGGCTGAAAACGGATCTAACTCCTCTCTTCCTACTGCAACGTGGCCCATGTCAAAATTGCGTAAGAATTTCACTCTTTCCAGAGACCGTTGGCATTACTGTATTGTCAGTTTATGATCTAATTTGCAGAGTAAGAGTAAGGTTAACCTTATTACTTTCAGGGAACTTCCGTTTATCTTTCCATAAGATAATGTTTATAGTAACATCCAACTAGGTCACTTCCATTTATCAATCTTTGCACTTTATCTATTCGTTGTATCCATTTAGAAGTTGTTAGTAACTCTTGTCTATCACTTTGTTAATAAAATCCCTTTTATTACACTCGTGTCTTACTTGTGTCGATAATACCGTGAAAAGGCTCTACAAGTTAACGATATCTCACAAATCCTTCAGACTGGTCAGACTACAACTTCCTAGAATTTAAATGTAATTCTTATTTATGCAACAATCTTCCATGATTGTTCTTTATTATGAAGGTGGAATTCCTTGGTTGGTGCCCTATAAAAAACGAAATATTAACATTAATATTTCAAGGTCATTACACTGGTGGTGCCACTTAAATCTAAAATCATTACAGTACATATTTGGCGCCCCATGTGAGGCCGTCTAACAACTAAAACCATTACAATATTGATTCAGTCAGTGAGTGTGATTGGTTCAGTCTCACTGCTCTGCTCTGTTCTTATTGGCTGGAGTGTCTGGATCCGCCTCACGGGTTTATAATGAGGGGCGGCAGGAGAACGAGACACACTGCTGCAGCTCTACCAACTCAACAAGATGGTGAGTGACATCACTTCCTTTCACTGGCTCTTGATTCTATTCTATAGTAGCTAACATTTTAAGTGGATGAAAACCTGTCATCAAAGTTGTCCTAAAACCAAAACAATACCTATTCTTGTCTTTGATGAACTTTTGATGAACTTTGATTAACTTCTTTTTTTTTTTTTTGATCCACTTTAAATGTTCTATTCTATTTTATTCAGTTCTATTCTATTCTAAGTGTCACAGTTTGTCAGAGCGTTTGTGATGGGCAGTGATTTGTTGTGTTGACTCAACAGCATGAGCTGATGATATCACTGTTTCCTCTGAAATCTCACTGCAACAACACTGTTGCAAAATGAAATGGGAATTTTTATTCAGTTGAATTACGTAATTAAAAAAAATGATATGAAATAATCCAGAATGAGCCGTTATTCGTTTTAAAAGACTTAATATAATATACTAATTATTACTAATCAACCCAAAAAATAAATCTGTAATATGGAATTATCAGCTAATTTTAATATCATGATTTCAAGGCATAGAAAACAGCCACAAAATACTTTAAATAAACACTTTTCTCTGAAAAATACAACTAAATCTGTCAAAAAACTATAGCAGGGACAGTTCGGATGAGGAATTTTAGCACAGATTTACATGACTGTGTGTGATAGACAGGTGATTCACAGGACAGGTGTGTGAGGCTCAGGGTTCGGCTCAGGTAGAGACACAGACAGATATAAATACACGTACCTCATTTTCTGTAATGTGGACATTCAGTGGGTTTCAGTGGTAGAGATTTCATCAGATTCAGCAGCCCTCGAACATCTCTTTTATAGAGAAATGTCACACGGCTGTGAAAACACACAGACAGGTTGAGCATCACAGTGACACATTCACATGCTCTTCTGCATTATTTCATACATATTAAAGCCATCTAAACCATAAAATAACATCTGGAAGTATAAGAATAATAAACATGACGCCAATCAAAATAATATTTGATTTTCTTCAAATTTGCAAGTATTCGCTTCACTCTGTGTCTCAGTCTGAGTAACGTGTGTTTTTTAGGACTGTATGTCGTCTCACGGCACGTTTATTGCATTAGATCAAATGTTTGCTTACTGGGTCTTCCTGTTCACCTCTTTATGGCTTTATTGTTGGAGGTTTATCATTAACGTTGGGTTTGGCTGCTCAGATAGCACATGCGATCCAGAAACAGTTCCTCTTATTGACAGAATCATCGGTTAAACAGTAATTTTACAGATACATTATCACTGAAGGATACAAAACCAAGTGAACCCTTCACAACCGTGTCCATGTCGTGTTCTATCAATTACACCATGACTTATGAAGCCTTTTTATCCGTATCTCACAGGTGTTCACCTTAAAGGACATGAGCTTTAAGGCTGGGATGGAGATGAAGATCACTGCAAAGACTAAACCAGGCTGTGACTCGTGCGTACATCTGCTTTACAACCTTAATAAACAAAGA